>NC_091118.1:56383968-56983968 GCF_040183065.1 Periplaneta americana | reverse complement strand
AAGAATGTTATTAAAAAATTACAAGTGGTAGCTGCTTATTGCCACACAAGAAATTTTTCAATTAGCTAAGTTCAATCATCCACAGAAAGTGTACTTCAATATCTTTCGTTGAAGTTTTCTAAATAACCTCTTTAGTTTCAAAGTGTTATTAAATAAATAATTGCCAATTGCAATTACTGATCATCACAAGTATCATCGATACTATTATCATTACAACCATCAACAGTATCATCACGAATATAGTCAATGCTGCTATCACAGCCGTCTAAATCATTTATTCAGTTTTATTGCCTCTAGTATCAATTAAATCAATAATACATATGCAGTCACTGCCATCATTGCTATCACCATCACCAGAATCGTAATAACTTTCTGATTAACTTTCCTTTATCATTAGGCCTATTAACGTTCCTTTATCAATGGCCTATCTTGATTATCGTTACTATTCCTATGTACTATTGTCCTTGACATTATTACCAGTACAGATATCTCCGATAAATTATATTCGAACAAATGTAATCTTCATCTTACGATGTTTGGTGACGTATACACGTCCGTTGATGTGACATATTAATGAATTTTAAATACTATTATAGTCACAATCATCTGACCGGAGAACAGGAAGTCGCAGGTTCGATTCTCGCTCGAGGTTGTAAAATTTTTCTTTCATACCATGGCATGATTGTGACTATAATAGTATTTAAAATTTATATATTCGAACAATTTACTATACTAAAGTTTAATTAATTTGCTGAAAAATTATTGTTAAATGTAATGAGATGTAGCTAATCTAAATAGACAATATTGACTTAAAGCACGGGAAAGTCTGAATATTCCTTCTTGGTCGTTAAGAGATTTCAGGAAATTAAATCCAACCTGTTTATAAATAAAAAATTAATTTTTATACTACACATTATTTTAGATTATAATATCCAACCTGTTAACATATATAATTAATTATTTCACTTTCATACTACACATCATTATCGTCGAGCATGATTTCTTTACAATTACTTCATCAAACCCAGCATAACTACCATTATCTTCACAATTCATACCTCCATTAAATTTACCTTTACGGCTACTCCATCATACCTACCATTATTTTCATAATTCATAACTAGAATAATTCTTACCACTATTCCATCATATCTGCCATAATTACAATAATATTCATAATTTACAACTACCATTATCCTTATAACTTTTCCATCATACCTATCATAACTACCATTACCTTTACCCCTACTCCATTATACTTAGTATTTTCACAATTGATAAGTAGCATTATTCTTACCACTATTCCATCATATCTTCCATAACTATGAAAATCTTCATAATTTATAACTAGCATTTTCTTTACCAATTTTCCATCATATCTATCATAATTACAATTGTCTTCACAATTCATAATTACGATTTTCTTTACCACTACTTCATCGTACTTACCATAACCTTCATTATCTTCACAATTCATAATTACCATTTTCTTGACCACTACTTCATCGTACTTCCATAACCATCATTATCTTCAAAATTCATAACTACGATTTTCTATATCACTACTTCATCGTACCTACCATAACCTTCATTATCTTCACAATTCATAACTACGATTTTCTTTACCACTACTTCATCGTACCTACCATAACCTTCATTATCTTCACAATTCATAATTACGATTTTCTTTACCACTACTTCATCGTTCCTACCATAACCATCATTATCTTCACAATTTATAACTACGATTTTCTTTACCACTATTTCGTCGTACCTACCATAACCTTCATTATCTTCACAATTCATAACTACGATTTCCTTTACCACTACTTCATCGTACCTACCATAACCTTCATTATCTTCACAATTCATAACTACGATTTTCTTTACCACTACTTCATCGTTCCTACCATAACCATCATTATCTTCACAATTTATAACTACGATTTTCTTTACCACTATTTCATCGTACCTACCATAACCTTTCATTATCTTCACAATTCATAATTACCATTTTCTTGACCACTACTTCATCGTACTTCCATAACCATCATTATCTTCAAAATTCATAACTACGATTTTCTATATCACTACTTCATCGTACCTACCATAACCTTCATTATCTTCACAATTCATAACTACGATTTTCTTTACCACTACTTCATCGTACCTACCATAACCTTCATTATCTTCACAATTCATAATTACGATTTTCTTTACCACTACTTCATCGTTCCTACCATAACCATCATTATCTTCACAATTTATAACTACGATTTTCTTTACCACTATTTCATCGTACCTACCATAACCTTCATTATCTTCACAATTCATAACTACGATTTCCTTTACCACTACTTCATCGTACCTACCATAACCTTCATTATCTTCACAATTCATAACTACGATTTTCTTTACCACTACTTCATCGTACCTACCATAATCATCATTATCTTCACAATTCATAACTACAATTTTCTTAACCACAACTTCATCGTACCTACCATAACCATCATTATCTTCACAATTCATAACTACGATTTTCTTAACCACAACTTCATCGTACCTACCATAACCATCATTATGTTCACAATTCATAACTACGATTTTCTTTCCCACTATTTCATCGTACCTACCATAACCATCATTATCTTCACAATTCATAACTACGATTTTCTTTACCACTACTTCATCGTACCTACCATAACCATCATTATCTTCACAATTCATAACTACGATTTTCTTTACCACTACTTCATCGTACCTACCATAATCATCATTATCTTCACAATTCATAACTACGATTTTCTTAACCACAACTTCATCGTACCTACCATAACCATCATTATCTTCACAATTCATAACTACGATTTTCTTTCCCACTATTTCATCGTACCTACCATAACCATCATTATCTTCACAATTCATAACTACGATTTTCTTTACCACTACTTCATCGTACCTACCATAACCTTCATTATCTTCACAATTCATAACTACGATTTTCTTTACCACTACTTCATCGTACCTACCATAACCTTTCATTATCTTCACAATTCATAACTACGATTTCCTTTACCACTACTTCATCGTACCTACCATAACCTTTCATTATCTTCACAATTCATAACTACGATTTTCTTAACCACTACTTCATCGTACCTACCATAACCATCATTATCTTCACAATTCATAACTACGATTTTCTTTCCCACTATTTCATCGTACCTACCATAACCATCATTATCTTCACAATTCATAACTACGATTTTCTTTACCACTACTTCATCGTACCTACCATAACCTTCATTATCTTCACAATTCATAACTACGATTTTCTTTACCACTACTTCATCGTACCTACCATAACCTTCATTATCTTCACAATTCATAACTACGATTTCCTTTACCACTACTTCATCGTACCTACCATAACCTTTCATTATCTTCACAATTCATAACTACGATTTTCTTAACCACTACTTCATCGTACCTACCATAACCATCATTATCTTCACAATTCATAACTAGAATTTTCTTTACCACTACTCGATCCATATTATCTTCACTATACTACCAATATTCCTATCATGTTTTCCATCACCGTCACATCCGTTGCCATACAATATATTTTATCTTATTCTCATCATCATCACCACCATCATCACCACCACCACCACCACCATCATCATCATCATCATCATCATCATCATCATCATCGTAATAGCCAACATTTTTCATCTCTTAAAAGCACCCAGTTTCAAAGTAATAGGCCTACTAGTTTTAATAATACTTCAGAGCCGATTTGTAACATAGAATAGTCTCTGAATATCAACACTGCTCACCAAGATAACTTCAGTCCGTATGCATCTGGTGGCCAAGCTGAGTGCCTGGTTGCATTCTATATCATTTACGGAAGACATCCACATCCCTGTGAACACGCACAGATTGTGAAAATCCACTGACAAAAAGGTAACCAGAATGAAGGCATAGACTTTGAAAACAAAGAAAATAAAAAAGACAGACAGAAGCACATTATTTAAAGAGAGAGAGGGAGAGAGAATAAAGCAGTGCGTGAAGAGAAGGATAAAATATCCTAATGGATGGAAACAACAAATAAAAAGATATGTATAGAATAGAAAATTAAAATATATTGTAAAGATGGAGAAGATCGATTAAGCCTTGAGGCCTACTCTTCCACTCAACCTAGTCTACAATTAATACATATACTTAATAAGTATGTATCTCATCTCTTCACAACTTTGATACCGGTCTAAACAAGAAGCTATTCTTCTTATACCTTAGCACAGAACATGCCGTTATTCTCAATATTCCACAATCTACACCGCACGAATTTCAAATATTCTTTCTGCCGATATTAGAACCTGTTTTACACTATCGTTTTTCAAAATTAAAATACACAATTACATAATTCAGCAGACATAGTAAATTATATTCGTGCTTAAAAATAAAACTCATCAGCAATATTTATTAATTTGAGCTTTGTTATCAGACTATTCATTCATTCATTCATTTATTCTGTTCCATAGATCTTACATGAGCAATGAAGCTTTAAGATGTGGAACAAGTCAAAATTTTACAATATTACAATTACAATTTTTACAAATTTTTACAGTTTTACAATTTAGTAATTTTCTACAATTTTTACAATTTTGTGCAATTTTTTACAATATTTTGGAGAGATGTAGTGAGATGAGGTGAGGTCCGAGGATTCGCCAAAAGATTACTCGGCATTTGCCTTTTAGTTGGGGAAAACCTCGGAAAAACTAACCAGGTAATCAAATGAAAGGGGTTGATGTAGAGTACTCGCCATAGACCATATGGCTTCAGTCCCACGGCTGGGGAAAACTAGTTTACTGAATTCGGTTTCTCTTAATGTGTAAAACAGTGAGTATATTTAAATATCTGTTTAACTTAGTTTATAAATAATAGTTTTAAGTTTTTATATTTGCATTTCCAGTGTATTCAGATTAACTGGTAACTTAAATAAATTTTTAATAAGTATTTTACTACAAATCTATTATTATTGTTATTATTATTATTATTATTATTATTATTATTATTATTTTATTATCGTTATTATTATTACTTAACTGGGAGTTAAATTGAAAGTTACAGGGTAGGTTTCTGTAGGCCTACTGACTTTAGAAATCTTGATCTCCTCTATCGCGTTTATTCTTTTCAGTCGATATTTCATACAAACGTAATGAAAGAAGTCAGAATTTGAGTATAATAAAAATCAAATTTCTTCTTTTTATTATTTATGGCATGGAAATTTGTGACATAACTTACATTTGGCTGCCCTGTTCGCCCACAACATACAGTCATAGGCAGAATATCTTGCTTGATCCTTGACGCTGTCATGAACGTATTGGTCCTGCACATAATCCAAGAAAGCCTCGTCATCCTTGATGTAACCCTGATCATTCACCTGGAAAATACGTGTTTACCATGGTTTCCATTAATAATAATAATAATAATAATAATAATAATAATAATAATAATAATAATAATAATATCTTGAAAAAAGAAGACTAATCCTAGATCTACATTCATTAGAGAGCCATAAAGCGGCATTTCCACCTTATAACTGCACGGGAGCTATCCCGGCAACTGTTTCGATTATTGTTGCTGATTAACCACAAAGAAGGCGACGAAAAAGGCCCAGTCGTTCCCAGCACGCTAAGGAGATCTTTGCGCTCCCGTGTGCACATCACTGATGATGTCTGCCGGAGTAGCAGACGAAACATATGATAGCAACAGCTCCAACAGACCACGGCCCTTTAGCCTGGATAACATCGATCCCTAATATCTTTACATTCATGAAAATCATTACATAAAAACGAAATATTTTTAAAACCCATTCGTGGTTTGTAACAATATTCAAAGCAAAATTCTTGTCTTTTCAAATAACCAGCACTACTGTCAATCAGGCCGTTGTAAGATGATTTCTTCCTGTATAAGTTCATCCATACATAACAAAGAGGTTTAGAACCAATAGCCGCTAATCCCTTAAGCTTCGTGATAATTTGCTTCCATACGTATGAATTTTCTGTGGCTGAAGGATATAAGATCTTACAATATCTCAACGGGAAATACAAATAATTGTAAAGTTATTAATGTGTGAGTATTTCTTTTGTGAAAATGTTCTTCGTACAATATGAATTGCATCGTTTCATTTGTAAGTTTATTCTATATAAGTTCAGCGGAAATGTTATCGGATTTCTTTCGGACCAAACATCAATAGCCTATACTGATGTCTTTCTGATTTCAAATAAAGGTCTACAGTATTAATTGTTTACCAAGTTATATTTTATATGCATTATTTCCAGATACGTTAACACATACGTAGATACTGAATATTAACGTATTCAGACCAGTATTTATTTTCGAAATCGCTGTACACATACAGGCAAATTTACGGCATTCCAAAAACTATTTTTTTGTTTCTAGTAACAGAGTGTTCAAAATGTGTTTTCATGAAAATCTTGAAATCATTTTTGATAGCACCAAATATATTTGTTTTTATACTGCTTATCTGCTAATAATAAAATATTAAATGTAAAATGAGCTCCATACTTCATTATGTTCATTTTAGTAATTATTACTAGACTTTGGATCCGAGACAACTTAAGAATGAAATTAAGTTAACAGTGCAACGGAGTATAGCTGGAGTGAGGTGGCGCTTTGATTTTTATTTATTTGTGCGTTACTGTACAATCCGATTCGTGTTCAGAGATACAGTATTCTTCCGTCTCTCCCTATGAAACGAACTCAGGCCATCACAGTGCATTTTCAATTCATAGTGAACAGTTTTTTTCGAACTAGTTGCAAGTATGTATATGGTTGTTCATTGTAACGCTAACGACTTCAACGTCGCCGAGGGACATGAAAACTTGTGAGGTATGTATCCTACTTCATTTTCGACCTCCACTAGATTGTACTATTAACAGTAGAATATAACGCATCACATTGACGCTGTTGCTTACATTCATAGTATGTCTGCTAGTGATTGTTGGTAATTCTGAATATCTGTGTTCTGCTGGTGGTAAATTTTGTAGTCATTCAATTGAATTTCTTGTTTGTGTTGGAAATAAGATCTGTCGATTAGATCCTATTTTTTCACATATAATAAAAATTAATATTAATACACCAACAAATGACAATCTATTATGGTCAAGGAACTCTATAGTCAAGTTGTGTGTACATTGGTTGCTAAAGTGTCCCGGGCCCTAAGCCTGGTTATTACACGTAATAATTGTCCAGACTTCTGATTTCGAGTGGAGTAGTTCAATTAACTCCAATAAAAATTTCTGTGATCAACTTGATATTGTTGCAGATTAAATAGAGACGTGATAGGTACGATAACAAAGAAAAGCGTGGATAAATTTGAAATATAACACAACATAAATAATCGATGTCGTAATGATAAACAATCTTCTATCATACGCGTTTGCAAATAATTCAGTTGCTTACGATGTAATCAGTGCTCATTGGCAATCTATCTGTGAATAATTTGTGAAGTTTGCTCAGTGGCCTTCACGATCACCAGTACTTCGTTACTTACCAGACCCAGTTTTTCGCCCAGACACGAGAACTGACACTGCAACACACAGAACCAGACAATGAACTAATACATATATGCAATTTTGTACCGTTCGGTTCTCTATTTCCAATAATTGTTGTAACATTAGAAACAGCTGTAGTGTAGGATTATTTCCACCATAAAAATGTGTGGAATTTGTACAGTTTTCTTACTATCCTCATTGCTGTAGTTTTGTACATCCTATTTTCCAATTCTCTCCACTCATAGTTGAGTTTTCTGCCACCGGTAAAGAAATAACATTCCCACTGTACTGTACATATCCTCATGTTTGACTATAACCTAATGCCTGATCAAATTCACAGTACATGTAATAACATTTGAGACATGTACTCACGTCTTGTTTCAAAGACTCGTGTCCAAGTTTCTCTTCATCATCTGAAACACAAAATTTAGTAAGTGAAGAAGTGAATGAATTAACATTGTGTGGATGTACGAGGAGCTATTGTTAAGTTCTGAGTCTAACATGAAAATGTTATTCTGTCTCATAACAAATTTTTATTTCATCATTATCATCGCATATAGGCTTAAGGATTTTACTAATAGACGGTAGTATATTATACATACTATTTAAAGGATGTAATTGATGTTTTGTTATTTGACGTATTGTATCGGTGAAGAAGTGTGTTGTGTCAGTGAAGTGTGCTGTGTCAGTGAATGTGTTTTGTCAATGAAGTGTGTTTGTCTCAGTGAAGTTTTATAGTTTATATTGGTAGTACGAAGTATTTGAACAGTGAAATGTTTTTGAAGTGTTAGTGAAATCAGGATAGTATCAGTGAAATGTGTCGTAGTTCCAGTGCAGTGAGTGAGTTGATAGCGAAATGAGTGTAGTGCTGAAAGGTACTTGTGCATGTATGAACATATCGTATACTCGTGGGTTTTAGTTCGAACTTAGGGTTAAGGTACAAATTAGATTTACTTTAAATGTTATTTTAAGTGATCGTGCTTCATTTAATTTAGGATGCTCCTTGTTATTATTATTATTATTATTATTATTATTATTATTATTATTATTAATTTATTATATTTTTATTGTCTTTATTATTAATTGTCATTATTGAGTGTAATTAGTTACCACTGCCACCGGGTATTTACCCATTTGCAGTGTGAATAAATATATGCATTGGTGCTACACCTATTGCAGGCCTTGGCCGCCATTACAATGCAATTCCATTCATTCCTATCTTCTGCCTTCCTTTTCACCCTTGTACTCCCAGTACTTTCAAATCTTGTTCAGTGCTGTGCAGCCATCTGATGTTAGAACGTCCAATTCTTCTCTTAACATCCACTTTTGCTAGTGCGACTTTACGACATGGATCTGTCTCCTTTTCTCTGCAACGATGTTGAGCCACCTAATTCTTGATGTTTGATTACCATAATTATATCAGTGTTGCCATAAGCCTATATAATTCGCAGTGGCGGCTTTCTTAAGAGGAGGAAAGAAGTTGACAGCGCAAAATGACACCTTCTTGAGAGAAACAAGGTACAAATTAGCCTACATGCATACGTGTAAGACTGGGTAGTGTTAGGGTTGGCCTTCCCTTTTATATAGAAATAATCTGTTTTTGTAAACTGAATTTCCTAAATTGTCCAAAATATAATATGTTTTCACTTTCATTCATTGTTGAATAATTGCACAAATCAACAATTACTCTTACAAGGAAATTCACAACCTCCAGCATTTTTCACGCACACTACAGCATCACGCGTGTTAGAAGAGACTAGCTACTAACACGTAACCGGAACCGTTTTACGGAAATGGGAATGAGAAATAATCTGTTAGGAAAGCGAGAACACTGCACCCACCCACGTGGTCTGTGTTGTCATATGTACATTTTACAAGTTCAGTATCACATGCTTTTGAAGAATATCAGTTCTTGTAAAGTTATACCACCATTATTGTTCAAAGCTGCCGGTGGCCGATTAATTTTTTTATGTTAAAAATAATGTAGTTTGCAGTACTTTCAATTTCAAATATATTTGTACAAAACTGACAACTTGGCTGTTGTCCTATCTAGTAGACAATGAATGAAAGTGAATTTCTGAGGCCAAAAAGATCTGCGATACTAATGTAGAACTACTTCCTCTTCGTTTTATATAAATCCAACTTCAACTTTCAGATATCCTCGAAAGTTTCAAACCTTGAATAGTAGCTTATATAAAGTGCAATGAATAATATATTTTGATCTATAATTTAAAAAAAATATATATGGTGTCTTTCATAGCTTTGCGTTAAAACTGTTTTTATTGTGTCTCCTAGATGTGTTATAGTCTGGTTGAATGCAGCATCGTTAGATGGCAGCGGTAGCGAGCTTGCTGCACGACCAGTCGGTTTCTATTTCCCGCCCATGCGCTGATTCAGAGGAGGATCTCCTCCCTATCCGTTCATTTACTTGCTTTAAAACTCTGCTTCTTTCTCCGGCCGCTAGCGCGCTGTTGTCTGTGTGTTAACTGCAGTAAAGGAGGAATGGATTGACTTTCCTTCACACAAACAATCTCGCATCCTTCTCACAGTTTTCTTGCAGCACATGAGTGCGAGTGGTTTAAAACTCGATCAACCGAGGTTTTCTTATAACTTTGAACTTTAAAATTATCGAATCTTCCTCGAATTTCAAGGCATATATTTAATTTGGTATTTACTTTCAAAAGAAGAAAAATGTAAGGAGGACGTTCCTCCCTTCCCTCCCCCGAGGAACTGCCACTGATAATTCGTCATTGTAGGCCTATCTAATTCGCCAGTTACAATTTACACATTCTAGACCAGAAATTCTACTTAATATTTTCTTTCCAAATGTCTTTATTTTCTTGCATTTTTCTTAAAGTCTAGCAGTAGGTGACAACAGGTCTCAGAAGATATTATACAGAATGTAAGTGAAATAACCCTGCAGATTTTCAGAACGAATAGCTCATCTTGTATGTCACAAAAAAGTGTAATACCGTATTGGTGGAAAGTCAATATTCTCCCCAGAAAAAAATGTTTCTTTTTTTCTCAAATGTTTAACACCCTCTTATTCGGTAACTTTTATCCATAACGAGAGAAAATCGAATAAAAAATCATTTATCCCTCTGGTATATTTCAATAGCATGGACGGTTTTCGTATAAATTTAATTTAAAAACTCATACGATATTATGGTCACCCCAATCACAGAGATCTCCAATGTTTCAAAGCTGCATGTCTGTTCCATCATCAGAAAAAGGAAAGAAAGAGGAACTCCTCTACAGGAGTTACTCCTAGGGAATAAATGTTGTTAATGAATCCAACAGAATCATTGCTCTCCCTGATCATGAAACTGACATATAGCTCTGAAACGCTGAATCTTTCTGCATCTTTGACATGATGCAAAGCCCAAAATTCTCGCACCAAATCCATAGCGTTAAAAGTCTAAATTCATATTTAATTTCTCCTCTTACCTTGGGTGAAGTTCAAATTGCATTGCTCTACAAATTTCTTGTAACTTTCTGGTATCACAGGAGAGTCGGCACAACACTTCTGAAGAGAAAAAAAGGACAGTAAAATTAATTTTTGCACTGGGCACTCTTTAATACCTACATATGTTAACTTCTTGCATAAGAACTTATCGCTGTGTTTAGGTCATTCGTTATCTCGTGAAGCGAAATGCATGCGTGCGCCGTGGCTTATAGCAAGAATATTATGGTGGGGGTATGTGAGCTAGCTAGCTGCAAGTGAAAGCGTAGCAAGGGAGGGAAGCTTTCAAGTTTACTTTCTTCTTCCCCTCACACGCAGGTATATTTCACGAGATAAGGAATGATTTATAAGAAATTAAACTAACTTATCGAATCTTAATATTTTATTTAATAATAATAACGATAACAATAAGGTCTCTAAGCATCAATGAATAGGACTTCAGAAAAATAATTGTAAATATATATAATATCGGAATTTCTTTACGTTTCCGTGGTGCTTTCGTAGAAGTAAGGGGACGGAACTGGATGATTTTGCTTCAAGAAAGAGCTATATAGACAGATTATTTTCGTCTGTACGTTCGTATGATAACTTCGTCTGTGGCTCAAGCGCTACCATGCTGGTCTTCCATGTAGGTGGCCCGAGTTCGATTCTCGGCCAGGTCGTGATGAAATTTGTGGTGGAAAAATTGACTTTGCAGAGGATTTCTGTCGGGGTACTTCCGTTTCCCTCTGTCATGCTACCGACACACTCAACTTTTCCCTTATTTTATCAATCACCTGCAGTAGTTAAAATAGTTTTCAGATACTGATATAGAAAGGGCTTGGGATTCAGTCCGAGAATGGGGGCCTGGCTCTGTGAGGACTGAGGCAGGACGGTCCACCTGTGAGCATGGTATTCACAAATGCACCTGGGCCATCGTAAGACTCAGACAATCATCGCATATACAGGTTATAAGCAATTTGATGTCAAATACTTGAGGATATATTCCTAACAATGAAACATTAAGGGGAGTTGGTCATTATCGCATGCAAAATAATGGTAAAAATAGCCTCTCTTCAAGCAGTCATAAATATAATACTATTTATCACAGCTCTTTCATTTTTTTAGTGATATATGTATACACATTAAGCTTTGAAATGAAAAAAATGGTTACTCTAGAGTAAATATTTATCCTTAAATTAATTTTTTTAATTAAGCACAATTTTTTATAAATCCACTACATGTCTGTAAAGGTACATTCTATTCACTTATTATAGCACATATTGAATTGAAAATTTGACCACTAATAGATACTAAAACATACCCTACTAAAATTATTCGTGTATCTATAATATTATGAGCATAGGGCTTATAGAAATAATCACCGTCAATAAATTAAAAAGGAATTGAAGATTAGTATAAGCCGTATGCCCATAATATTACAGATATTTTAATAATTTTAGTAGGGTATGTTTTAGTATCTATTAGCAGTAAGTGGCCAAAATTTTAATTCAATGTGTGCTATGATAAGTGAAGAGAGAGTACCTAATCACAGGTATGTAGTGAATTTATATAAAAAATATGATTAAATTAAAAAATTAATTTAAGGGTAAAATTTACACTAGATTAACCATTCTTCTTTCATTTTAAAGCTTAATGTGTATACATATATCACTAAAAAAATGAAAGAGCTGTGATAAATAGTATTACAATTCTGACCGCTTGAAGATAGGCTATTTTTACCATTACTTTGCATGCGATAACGTCCAATTCCCCTTAAAATACTTTCATATAACGTGATCCTGAAAATGCTTAGTTTTAGAGTTACGCAATTTTTAATAACAAACAAGTTCATAGTACAAGTGATACTGAGCAACTTATTACAAAAATTTCTCAGAGTGGTCTCTTCCTGTGCCGATGCATTCCCTGAGCCAGTGCTCCATACTTCGGCATACTCTGTTTAAAACGCCTGGATTGTTTCGTATTTGTTCAAATCCATTTAGCATACGTTCTCAGAACGTCAACATTAGGTACAGGAGTTGCATGTACTATGGTCTTCAAATGTCCGCAGAGATGAAAATCCATTGGATTTAAATCTGGCGATCGGGCAGGCCACTCTTTGGATCCCCCTCGACCTATCCATCTCTTTGGAAAACGGTGATTTGAACGACGACTAACTCTCAGACTAAAGTGAGCTGGAGCGCCATCATGCAGATACCACACTTAATGGATAACATCCAGAAGTAGGACATCATCCATTAAATAATGCATTTCGTTTGTGAGACACCGCCCATATCTGGTTCCCTTGAGATGTAAGAAATAGGGATCATTAAGATGACAAACAAAGAAGAAGAAATCTGATGGCCTGTTCTAGAAAAAAAATTATAATATTCACTTCTCTTCAGGAGTCAATGTAAGAATGAACTCCTAATGTTATCTTGTTAGAAACACGTTCCCAAAATATTTGACACTAATTCGTGTACAGCCTGTATTTTGTTCGTCATACTTGTATGAATGATATCTGAGAAGGAATGTAATATTCCCCCTTGCACTCTCCATAATGAATGCACTCTAAATAATATGAAAATCTCAACACAGTCCATTGACGCAATTCTCGCTTTATTTACTACGGTTCAACTTTTATATCGAATAATTCAGAATGTATTTGGTTCAGAAGTAAATGATGAACTTCATAATCCGAGCGTGGTGACAATGTAGACGCATCTTATGTCCTGAAATTCTAGTAGGCACTTATAAATCAAACATCGAGCGACATTACGACACGTCATAATGATTATCACGAAATCATATGTAAGCATTAAAATATTCAATGTAATTGTAAACGGAAATGTATAGAGTAGAAAATAAGGATAATAATAATTTTCTTTTCGTACGGGTGGACTGGGCGAAGCAATTAATACGTAACGAACTAAATTCAAGCAACAGATTAAAGCCACACAGGGAAAATACTAAGAATAAAGATTTCATCATGTTCTGTCGATTGAACCTCGGCGTAGCTCAGTGGTTAGAGCGCTCGGTGTATAGAACCGAGGACACGGATTCGATCCCTGGCGCCAGGGCGAATTTATCTCCATTAATAACCAATAGTAACCATAACAGAAAATTCTGTAGGAAAAAAAATTAATCTTTCCGTGAGAAAAATTATTGCAAATATTTGAAATATATAGGAGTAATACACTATCTACCAAGAAGTAATTGGATACTGGTTTGCCATGTTGCAAGAAAAATGGCGACGCATTCCAGTGGATATCCTACATAAACTAGTGGAGAGCATGCCTGACAGGGTGGCTGCTGTTATAGCAACAAGAGGTGGTACCACGAGGTTCTAAAGGGGCAAAAACAGTGCCCAATTACTTTTTGGTAGATAGTGTAAATTTTACAGGGACATAATTTTATTTTTACTTCAATTTTTATTGTACCTGAGTTTTTGAATGTACTTCACTCCCACCCCCTCTACTAGTAAGCTTACAATCATTCTCCACACAGAGCCAAGGCCGCGTATGCAGTACTGAGTTAGTGAGTATAGTACGTTCCAGAAATATTTTCGCACAGCTACTGTCGTCCGTTTGCCTACGTCGCATCCTGGTTTCCCCCACCTGCTTCTGTTCGCCCAGTCTAGTAGCTGGACTGTCTTAGCTATTTTCTGAAAACATTAATTTCTGTTAGGAATTGGACGTCTACGTAATATTATACAACTGTTTAAAATAACTTAAGTAAAAGGGCCTCGTTAAGTAATTAACTGGCACGTGATTTCCCCCCCCTTTCTACGACCCTGCGACAAAACTACTTGAACGGACAGTAGATAGCATGTCTGAGTAATTTTATCTTTTCGGATCGGACAGAAGTGAAGATTAAATTTACAGTACGTAAGGTACTCTTTTGTAGAATAGTTCCAGAATTATTTCAACATGAGTTACTAGTACGAAGGACGAAACTGGTAATTGGGATTAGGTACAATAGTATATAGTGCGATAATATGCACAAAAGAACTGAAGCCTGTATCGAAATGAACGGCCACCATTTTAAAAAATGCGTTTAAATATCCATATTATGATTATTTTTCAATTTAACTTCATGCTCTATACAGTGCGCTAATGTGCTGTAACAGTACAATATACACTGCATAATGAATACGTCCGAATGGATAGCTCAATTCGTGAGTAAAAACACTAAGTGTTAATACAGTACTGTATTTTGGTTAAACAAAAACATAATGAAAATTATCAAACTCAAAATTACGATATTTCCTAGTTTACATAAATGGATGAACTACTTTTCTTCCCTCCTATACCTAGTAAAGTGATTTGTATTTTACGACTATAACATCGAACTCCAGTCGTGGAAGGGGGAGCAAGCGGTGTTTCCGGTTCTAGATCTTTAATCCAAAGATATAGTCAGGTTAATATTAAAAATGTTAGTAAAAATAAAATGATGTCCCTGTATATTGTCTTTGTAGCATTCATTGTTTGTTATCTACAGTGGCAACAATGTATTTCATACCATCATCCTTCTATGCGCACCCGCTTTGTAATATGACAGGTGTATAGTAGTAGCTGATTTAGTATGGATCGTTAACCAGAAGTGGCTTCATACTTGAAGTACCACGTACCGGTCTGGGACGTTTCGACTTCGAAGTAGGCCTAGGCGTACTACGTATTATTCTCGTAACCTTCCCTGTATGTTGAAGTGCGTCAGAACTGCTTTTGTAGAATGGGGCGACACCTGGAAAAAATTATACAATACTTTTATAAGTCGGGTATTGTTTTATTTGAGTATGTGTAGCAAGACGCAATCGAATTCCGACAGAAGTGGGGACTGTTAACATAAACAAGAAACACGTAGTATAAACAACCGTTATTTCCTAGATGTGTTTGCAGCTGAATACACTAATTTCTTTCATGAGCTGACTATACAAGTTTATACCGGGTCAACATTTTGTTTTTACGAACATTTATAATATTAACCTGGCTATACCTTTGGATTAACGGTTGAGAACCGCAAACACTATGTTACCCCCTTCCACGATCGGAGTTTGATGATACTAGTGTAGAATACAAAGAAATCATTTTACTAGATGTAGGAGGGAAGAAAAGTAGTGCGTCCATTTACGTAAACTAGGAACTATTACAATTTTCAGTTTGATAATCATTTTCGTTACGTTTTTATTTAGGCCTACTCAAAATACAGTACAGTATTAACAAAGTGTTTTTACTGACTAACTGAACTATCCAGGCGGACGTATCCATCATGCAATGTATAATATACTGACAACAGCACATTAGCGTACAATATGAAGAGTGCATTAAAATTGAAAAATAATCAAAATCTGGTATTTAAACAAATTGTTGCAAATGATGGTCCTTCATTTCTATCCGGGCTTCAGTTCTTTTGTGTGCATATCATCGAAAACATTTTTAAGCATATCTTCTGAAATTGAATGTATTGAATGTAATTCTTTAATAAAATTCTTCTATTGTTGTAGGATGTTTAAAAAATACAACTTTTTTTTACAGTAACTCAAAAAAACTAATAATGCAAAGCATCATTCGACATGGGGGGCATAATCCTGTGCCTCTTGAAATAATAATTCTGTACCTACTCTATAACAGAGTACCTTAATTACGTATTGTAATCATTTCACTTCTGCCCGATTCACACAGATAAATTTACTCAGATTGCTGTCTACTGTCCGTCCGAGAAGTTATGTCGAGGGTCGTAGAAAGGGGGAAATCGCGTAAGTTACTTATCGAGGCCCTTTTATTTAAATTATTTTAAAAAGTTGTATAATATTATGTAGACATCCAATTCCTGATAGCAAATGTTTTCAGAAAGAAACTGAGACAGCCCAGCCACTAGCCTTTACAGAGGGGTTAATAGAAACGAATGTTCGAAACAGGGAAGCGACGTAGCCAAACGGATACAGTATATGTGCGAAAATATGATTCAATAATAAATGCACTTTATTCACTGGAAAATACGACCATATTTCTGGAACGTACTATACCCACTCTCTCAATACTGTGTACTGTGACCGTAAGGCAATTTTCCTATGCGGCCTAGGATGGAAGTTCACTAATAGAAGGGGTGTGAGTGAAGTACATTAAAAAAATGATGTCCCTATACATGCCCAGTATCGGTATTTCAGTATTTTCTACGTCGTTTGTTGCTCAACACAGTGAAGAGCATAGGTATGTGTTCACTAAACTTGTAGTTCAATGTGACCAAATACTGGACTCTATTAATGACATATCACAGAAATGTTTCATGCTCAGAATTATATGAGTTAATCTTCAAAGACAGCAAACCTGTAAAAAATATTAACTTATGAAGAAGTATTGCTACTGTAACAAACACCAGTAGTTAAATGTAATTTTGGTAAGTGCTGATTTATTATTTCATTTATTACTGATACATGTGTACTACCGGTCCCCCAAAATTTTCTAGTGTCCCGAATTTTTTTGTTTTTAAATCTAGGAGCTCTACTCACGTGATTTTAATGATGTCATTTTTGTTCACTTCTAGTTGTCCATATCGTGAATATTGTATAGTCTGAAGTGGGTTAATAAATGAATGAATGTGGGAAATCTAAAAGGGGAAAAGGAACATAAAAGCAACCAAAAAAGAAAGGATGTCAAACAAAAATCCAGTTCCGAGATATAGGTCTAGGTAACGGAGGTAACAAATAGGTTCTTTTTTTTTTTTCTTCTTTTACTATCTCATGACAGAGGCGACACATGGCCTCGGAACATCGAGTATTTCTAAATCTACAAAACTGTGCAAGTACCCAGAAATCTATCACAACTTTGAACACTAATAAATAAATCAATACATACAGTGTTTATAAATGCTATGGTTAAAATTCTTACAGTGATCATTGATTCGATATGATATAAATAAAACTCAATGCATTTTGTTACAAAACTTATGAAGTAATCAGTAAAGGGGGCCAATAACGATAAATTAATTGGCAGTTCATGTTAATTAACTTACCGGCTGCGTTATCTGTTAGCTGTGAAAGAGTTACAACACATAGGCAGCATACCAGTAGCTGCAGGGCTGACATCGCTGTAACGACTGTCACGTACGTCATCAGGTTAAGTGAGTGTCACAACGCCAGCTTCACGCAACATCAAGCACCTCATGAGCCACTTCGCATAATTGCCTCACTTGTCCACATCGCGTGTTACCTCCGGGACTTAAAAAATCGCTGTTACAGAAATGAAACATGTTCTCATACGATTTACGTGATTCGTAACAGTTCAGTTCCTTCATGATGATGGTAATAATACACGGTGAGCGAAAAGTCAATTGACAATCTCTATAAAATTACGGTAACAATATTAATTACAGTATAATAATTTCGGCTAATTTTTAGCAACTTCGTTGTTTATTTTATACAGAGACATTATTATGACGTGAGGCGAGAAAACGGAGGGTAACTGGCGACCCGCTCCCTGCGCGGTCTGCGATGCGCGGGCTATTAGAGGTGCGGCGTAGTAGATCCTCAGTCGCCATATGACATTCGCTGTAGTCACAAGTCGTGTTACAAAAGTCTTGATTCTTCAAGTGTATAAAGTTAGTGTATAAAGTTTAGTGATTATTATGTATTTAGGTAATGCCTACCAACAAATTCTCATTGCGTGAACGTGTGTAGATGTACAGTACATACATAAAAGGAAGAAGATCGTGTGCGAAAACAAGACGTAAATTTAGTTTATAGGAAAAATCCTCATTCTATAAATGAACTAAAAGAATATACACGAGAAGAAACCTAGGGTATCAGTGATGTGGAACCTCAGAGTATTGTTCATTCGTTTATCAGAAGATGTCAGTTGTTTGGCGGAAAATGGGGATCACTTTTAGCTAATTGCACTAAGGTTCATTAATTATATCCAAGTTTCGACCAGGTAACCACTCTCGTCCCTAGATCAGCCCCTTTCGTGGTTACTTTTGACGTTACATACTTCAAATATAGTCTCCTGCCATGTCAACAATACGTTGCCAAATTCTTGAAAGACGGCGGACTCCATCTCAAGCAGCGTTTCTGGATATCTCTCTCACTGATCAATCTAAAGCTCTTCGGATGTCAACTCTTGATTAAAAGCGAATGCCTCACTTCCACCCAACTTGCAATAGTTCAGTATGGTAGGACTTCTCTCCCACAGGCTTCTTGTGATGTCCTAAAACACTGAGTTGCATGTTTTTCTCTTGCAACTTGGATTTTTATGAAGCACCTTTGTTCGTACCTTTAGGGCTGTATTGTTTACCACAAATCAAAACAGGCACTGTATATACAAAATATGGCTACTTCGAGACTTTCAATATTGTAAATTTATGAAACAATCCCTGCTACATTACGTAGAAATAAATGTTAAATGTTATGTTTTATCTAACGACGCTCGCAACTGCCGAGGTTATATCAGCGTCGCTGGTGTGCCGGAATTTTATCCCGCAGGAGTTCTTTAAGCACATTTAAATGCCATCGACCTGGCCCGAGATCGAACCCGCAACCTCGGGCATAGAAGGCCAGCGCTATACCAACTGCGCCAACCAGGCCGACTATTACGTAGATTAGAGTACAAGATTTCAATGGTCACCAGTAGGAACACTGATTTACAGCATTGTTGCCATTACTTATCGAATGCCCAAGTATTTGTAACTGCACTAGCTGGCACGAACTAATATTTCTGCTGTAGCTTGTTCACTACCTAGTGGGATTTTTTTCTAACAACTGCTTTCTCTCGTCTTCTGGTAATAGATACAAAATTTTGATGATAATCTTGTAGAATTACATTACACTAATGACTAAAATTATTAGTACACTATCATTTGACGCATCTGAATATTAACTGGTTAGTTAATTAAATACTTACACATTCATTAAAGTTACAATGAATCCACAAAAATGTAATTTTAAAAACAATATCGAAAAATGAAAAGTTACTTTTTCCATACTCCTTGACATGCTTCCTACTGAAGTGTCGTCGGTTGTTGAAATGTGTAATAAAGCGAATTGACACTGAACATGGCAATCAAAACGCTATTTCATTTTCTTCAATACAAAAATAATATAATTCCCATTCCTTAGGGAAAGAGTATTTTCCTTTTTGGCTGTGCCATAATCGTTATGCAACATACACCACTGATTGTTTGAAAGCTTTGTAATGTCGTGGAAAAAGTACACGTAGGTAGAAGAGATAATGGAGGGGAAACACTGTAGGTCTTCGATGGAGTGCAAGCTCTAGTAGCAGGCCTGCACAATTTCCGTGAGTGGTCGAAGGTTTAGGCCACCCAGCCACTGCAGTTAAAAATAGCCTATTAATAATTATAGAACAACAATTTGTGTTACTCTTTCGGGCGTGTCCTTAGTTTCTTTTATAACAATACACCGTGTCCCGCTTAGAGGGATCGAGAAATAATTGATAATTTCAAGTGTAAATAATGGTTTATCAACATACCTTTCTACATAACTTGATGTAAAAACTCTCCGAGTTTCGTAGAATGCTCAATGCAACTCGATGTGTGCGCCTTGAGTTGCTCTGCAGAGATCTAAACGGTATTCAACCTCCCGCCAAGTTTTCTGTAGCATTTGTGGAGTCACTAGCACAGCTGCATTTGTAATGCGTTGCCTCATTTCTTCCAAAGTGTTAGCTCTCCCTATTTAGTACACAGCACCCATCACAAAGCCCCAGAAAAAAAGTCCAAGGGGTTGGATCGAGTGACCTGTGTGGTCAGGCAAGGGGTCCTCGTCTTCCGAATTTTTCATCCAAGAACTCACGCACCCGTTGATGATAATTGGATGGGGCCCCATTCTGCTGAAAAACCGATCCTGGGGGAAGTTGGTCAAAAAAAAGTTCCGCAGCATGTCCAGATACACATTTCCTGTGATTGTAGCCTCTATGAAGAATGGTCCAATGACTCGCGTAACAGATTTTTCTTCTGCAAGTCATAGCACTGAACTTTCTGTTGTGGTGTCCACATGGTGTTTACCATAGCGTGGTTTCCTACAAAATGGCGCTAGGCTTGTTTTAGTGCCCTAGCAACAAACAAACGAAAGTTACGCATAAACAAATGAAAGTTACGCATGCAGCTCTTGTTGCATAAACAGTTTTTTTGTCCACACCTGTGGAGTAACGGTTAGCATGCCTAACCGCGAAACCAGGTTGCTCAGGTTCGATTCCCGGTCGGGACAAGTTACCTGGTTGAGGTTTTTCCGGGGTTTTCCCTCAACCCAATATGAGTAAATGCTGGGTAACTTTCGGTGTTGGACCCCGGACTCATTTCACCGGCATTATCACCTTCATCTCATTCAGACGCTAAATAACCTGAGCTGTTGATAAAGCGTCGTAAAATACCCTACTAAAAAAACAGTTTTTCTATCTTGTCAGATGTAAATCACAACGACATCTTTATCTGATTTTAAGTGGTGAGCATTTATTACTCGGTCCCTCTAAGCGGGACACTGTGTATTAAAAATACATACATATCCTGTATATGAATTAACTTATTTATTACACAGAAATAATAATTACACCATTGTTACCTGGATTGCATATATAAAACGTTCTTTGTAATCCTAAAGAGTGCATGGTGAGCACAAAGTCCCGCTACAATCTACAGTGTGTGTATATATATATATATATATATATATATATATATATATATATATATATATATATATACCTCAAATATGCACACTATTTATATAATTCCGGTCATAATGAAGACATACATCCACTTGACATTAACTGTGCGTCCAAAAGGTCAGTATGTCTCACATCATTCTCCTCACACAAATAATGCGTCGCCAGGTTCGGTTTGACATTCGCCTCAGCATTGCTGGTGTAATCTGTTGAAAAGCGCGACTCACGGAGTTCATCAATTCATCAATGGTGTCGTACCGTTCATGTCCAACAATGCTCTTGTGAAACCCCACAGCACATTGCCACAGGTTGTGAAGTCTGGTCTGCGAGGTGGCCAGTCCAGAGGAGTTGGTAAGATGGGTGACCCACGGCCAATCGAACATTGTGGAAACCTGTAACAGTGCGCTGTGGGGTTTTATCAAGAGCATTGTTCCAAACTACAGGACTCCACTGGCCTCGGTCGAGTAATATTTATTTACCCGTACTGAAGTACTTATTTATTTAATTGCTTATTTACTTACATACTTATTCGATTATTCACGTATTTATTTCCTCTTTACTTATTTTTTATTTTATATATTTTAGTTATTTTATTTATTATTTTATTTATTTATTTTTATACTATTTATGTGTACATTTCGTTTAATTTATCTAATTTATTTTTCTGTGTGTATACTGTTTGGTTGTAAGCAATCAAGTGATCAAATTTTTTCAGTTTCAGTTGCATTTTAACTGTAAATAGAGGTGCAAGTCCAAAAATACCAACAAGTAATTTGTTGTACAGTGTTATTCAAACAGTATGAAGTAATTTGTTTAAATGTAGCCTTTAGTTCACTGCATAGTGTCTACGTTACAATTCAGTACATATTAAACCACAAATTAGTATGAATGTTTTAAATTCAAGGATATTTAATTATTTAAGATGTCAATAAATGTTACATCATAGGTTTTCGATATAAAACTGCTGTAATCGCTTTATAACAAGTGTAAAATTAACACAGTATTTTAGACATATTTTTGTGCTGAAAGTTCTGCTTTTTATGTAAAAAAATATATAGAAAGTCCTAAGTGTTCTATGAAATGGTAAAACTCACTGCAAATATTACACATCTATTTTTCAGAGCTAAAAAATGTTGCATTTAGTTATGATTATATTTACAAAGAAATGCGTTTACGTGCTACAACTTCTCCACTCTGTATGTTGGTGTAGTAACATTAGCACACGGTAATTTTATCACATTTAGAATCAGCAATATACAGAAGGACTTGCTGAAACCTCCTTGGGGAATTAACTTAAAACCTAACTATTATTAACAAAGGTCATCCTCCCTCAGCGAAATACTTTTCTATCTCCTCCAAGGATTTTCCTTCAGTAATTGGAACCCTGAAGTAAACAAATATAAAGCCGAGTATATTGACTGCTGTAAAGAAGAGGAAGACCCCGTAGAGCTGCATGCTGGACTCCATGTCCAGGTAGGTCTTGGAGGCCGCGAACAGGAACACGTAACACATGGCGGCAGAGAAACCGCTTGCCATACCCCGGGTCCTGTGAACATGTGCGATTAAAATTGTAAACACAACAATATATATATTTTTATCTAATAGCTGACAAATTGATTATAGAATCATCAGGGCAAGGGATTCGGAGCACTATAAGGTAATAGTGAAACGCAGTATAAACCTATACGAGTATAGCCCAAGGTTTAGTGAACTGGAACAGAGTTACTGCATTAATAAAGCAGAAGTACAGTTGAGTCATGGGAAATTACACACAACTTGTTACAAAGTTATTTTTATTTGCCTACATATACGAGGGCTATTCATAAAGTAACTTTCGTTTATTTTTTTACAAACCTGTGAATGATGATATAGAATTAGGTTACAATACGTTTGAAAGTATACACTCTAGTCTATTTCTCCACATAGTTTCCAGTCACATTGAGACACTTGTCGTAGAGTTTAACGAGCTTTGAAATTCCGCAATCGTAGAATTCGGCCGCCTGCGACTGAAGCCAACCTACGACGCTGGTTTTCAACTCTTCGTCATCGTCAAAGCGCTTCGAGCCAAGCCACGTCTTCATGTGCATGAAGAGATGGTAATCGCTAGGCGTCAAATCTGGGCTATAGGGAGGGAGATCCAATACTTCCCAGTTGAACTCTTACAGTTTGGTCGCAGTACGACACGTTCTATGCGGTCGAGCGTTGTCATACAGGAAAATCACCCTAGAGCTCAAAATGCCACGACGTTTGTTTTGAATGGCCCTTTTCAAGTTTGTTAGTGTGTTACAGTAACGCTCAGCGTTAATTGTGGCATTCCTCTCAAAGAACTCTACTAGCAAAATTCCTTTTCTGTCCCAGAAGACAGTTGCCATGAGTTTCCTCGCGGAAAGTGTTTGACGACACTTTGTGGGCTTTTATCGGGGAGTGAGTATGGCCCCACTGCATTGATTGAAGCTTTGTTTCTGCATTCACATACCGCACCCAAGTCGTCACAATCTGATCGAGAAAAGCATCACCTTTTCTTTCGTAACGATCAAGAAAGGACAGTGCTGCTCCCATCCGCTGAGCCTTTTGTTCTTCAGAAAGGAGTTTAGGCACCCTTCTGGCAGAAAGTTTCCGGTAGCCCAAATCTTCGGTAATCACTTTGTACAGAAGAGTACGACTAATCTGTGGAAAATCCTCACTAAGCTCCGACATGGTGAACATGCGGTTTGCTCTAATCCTTTCGTCAACCAAACGAATCAGATCTGCATTCACGATACTCGAAATTTACGGGCCAGACGTACAGTAATGAGTGAAGGTACCGTATGTTCAAAAATGGGCGAACCAATGTCCATCAGGGGCGATTTCTCAGGGCATACTATGCTTGCCACGCAAGCCCAATAGTTTCGTAGAATGTGTATTTCTCAAAATGGCGTTACGTACATTAAAATTTATTTTGATTTTTGGAATACTGTATACCATCCGCAGGTTGCACACGGCAAGTATCGCAACGCTTGCTCGTCTCTCGGAGCTACAGGAAAGACGTAGAAATAGCGAGGATATGATGCGCGCGCAAGTGCCTTCCTCCTTAGTCCGTCCTAGGCGCACATGCTTCTGTTCCGTGTTGTTTGAAGCTCTGGTCCGAGAGCTACACCAACGACTATTTAACGTTACACAGAGCAGTATTGACAGCGGGAATGTGCTGTGATTTTCGAGTGCAAGTAATTGTATGAGCGGAATGCATGTGTTAGCTGCTGCATGTGTTATTAATTCTTAAACACTAATTTGAAGTATTGCAATGAGTTCTGAATTGTGTATTATTGAAACCTTATTATTAAATCCATTTTCCCGAAGGACTATTCAAGAGAAGACAGACATTATAGAGAATATGTGCGCTGTTCAGTGCAGCTCAATACAACAACATGCATTGGTTGGCAGGGTCGAAAAAACTAAATAAACTATTTTGTTGGTCATGTTTGTTATATTATAATATCGAACTTCTACATCTGATAAGCGAATATGATCCATGACTCATAATGATTTCATAATTATAAAATGAATTATTTATGTGGGTCTGATTATTGTTATTAATTATGAATTATTATATCCTCCCATCTTCCCCTATGAATATAAGAGCAAGCCTAACTTTCGTGACTAGCATTCGCCCCTGATGTCCATGATGAAAAGAGAAGTGGTCGACTGAGTATTAAGGGTATTAATCGTGTAATTATTCAATGTCATTGACGATTTACATTTAGGAGTTTCAAAGCAATCCTCCTTCCTAAAACTATAAGAGTATGAACAACTTGTAACCACATTATAATTTTTAATTTTGTAATCATACGTAATTGAACAGTGTGATTGCAAAACAAGTTAAGTCCATTTTTATGATAGAACTGGCCTAGATTTTTTTCTTTCCACGGGTCTAGGAGCTGAGCGAGTTTTCAAGTTGCATGCACAATAACACAAACATTTAGACAAGGACTGGCGCCGTTTTGAAAGAAAACACTCTTAAAATATTATAGAGGTCTAAAACATATAAATCATAAAAATGGCTAAATGGACTGAGCAAGTTTTAGGATAATACAATTCAACTATTGCTTCAGGATATATAGTCCAGTTGTAGCCATGATTTCTTCTTTTATAAATAATGGTTTACTGTGAGCAATTTGAAGACAAAACAGCTATGGTCCTTTTTTCACTTTTCTGAATTAAACATATTATCTTCAGGATGTATCTATATCAGCTATTACTTCGATTTCATTGGCCAACAATAGTTTTGTTAAATGTACAATTTCTGCTGTTTCTTATGTAATGCCATCTGCTGATTTAAAAAAATGAAGTAAGAATTTTTCTATCACCGACCATATTTTTGTAATTTTAGAAAAATTGATTTATTTTTATCTCTATATACAGTCCTTAACATGTTACTCGAAATAAAATATTTCATGTTATTGTTTTAACAATTATTGACCTATAACTTTCGATCACTTTGCCTGTGAAGTCAGAATTCATAACAATGAATTTTATTCCTCATAATCATAAGACTGCGAGAGTTAATATTAATTCACAATTGAATTGGAACAAATTGAAACAAGTTTCATAACCTATGTTTTCTTTGTCCTAATTTTAAGTGTAGTAAAAGTATCTTAGAAAGTGAAACATACCTCGAAATACTGTGTAAATCACAAACAATTTTTGTTACGTTTGTGATTAATTAACTTTGAAAGCATACAGGTGAATTTTACTACACTAGTTAAAAGAGCATACGAATGTTCTTTTGATAGCAAACTACATGAGCACAGGAACTGGGCTCCTGAAATCTATTGTGCTTCACGTAATTCTATTAGCTTAACTGGTTGATTAAAAGGATCCCGTCATATGCCTTTTTCAGTTCCAATGATATGCCGGGAACCTAATAATCATTTAAAAGACTGTTACTTTTTAGGAACCACATATCAGAAAATTACAGAGAACTTGTCAGCGAGCTGATTCAGAACTATAACGTGATGGGGTATTACGTATCTCTCTGAATAACTTCTTAAATTCTCATCTATTTTTTTCTTTCCTCAAAACCTTCGGGTTTGTTACAAGGCATCAATACTAGAAAAGTCTGAAGTACATTTCATATAATTACTCAAAAACCATGGGTGATAGAGAAATTTTGAAAAACAGATCTGAAATCAGCACAGAAAATGCTATAAGAACCACCCATTATTTATCTTTTAGCAAAAAATATGTTTAATTTTCTTGGCCAGTGTATTAAACCGCAATTTAACGATGCTCTGGAGATAAGCAAAGTAAGCTGTCTTGACGTATTGGTGTGGAACATTTAGTTTTGAAATGCTCAATAAATAAACCACCCTTGATAGTTTGACAGCAATATGGTTAATATGTGTGGGTAAAATGAAATATACTTTCTCCAAAGAAACGGGAGAACCCCTAGAAAGGCGTAGTTCTATGTAAAAAATGATCATTACCTGAAAGGGAAGACCTCGCAGAGCAAATTCCACGGTATGTAGAAGAATAGGCTGTTGAAGAATGCCAGCATTACGACCATTGATAACGGCACCCACGCTTGTTCGCTGTCCTTTGCGCCACCTGGGCCTAACACCACGTAGCTGTAGATTGCGACGACCAAACAGCATAGAGCACTACCGGCCATGGCGACCATCGACAGCTTCCTCTTGCTGACCCAGTTCACCAGGATGAAGAGGCACGCACCACCTGCCACGCTGGTCACACCCGATCCCACCTGCGCAAATCAAGCATTAATTTCCAGAAGTATGTGCACAAAACACAGTTTTATATTCAAGGTTTAATATGAACTCTTGGATTGCTCCTGTACGCGTCCCAGCTCCATGTTTCTACAAGATATAGTAAAGAGACAATACCTAGTGCAGCACCTAACACGCAATGATCTATTATTAATAATATATTAATTATTTACGTAGAATACGTTTTTTCACGCTTCGAGCATGCACACCAGTTTCGGGATCCATGGTCAAACAAAAAATTTCACAATTTCAAATGCTTACTGTAACAATACTATGAACCACAGTAGAATGCTAATATTATTATTATTATTGATAGTAAGACCATGAACCAAAGTACAGTAACTTGTGTCACCACGCCCAAAGACGTCATCTCCCTTCGTTTTGGGCATGAGGGCACCGAAATTGGTATAAAATTTAGCCATGTTGCTGGTTCCTCTCAGTAATATCTCGGCATCGAAAGCAGCTACAGACCTGTTCGTTTGATTTGTAATCGCAAGTTCTGCAATATTAAAGTGATAATCAGAGATCGGAACTTTGGCAGAATGCCTTTTTAAATGTGTTAAATCTATCTTCATTTTGAAAGTAAATCTGTACGAATTATAACTTTGTGATTGAAACGTCACAGTTTTATGTTGCCCTTTTCTGCCTTTTTTAATATAAGTGCCTAATTTACAAAATAAATGCTTTTTTGCCTTTATTTATTTAACTATTATTTATTAATTTATTATTAAAAATTGCGTACAGGTATATTTTAATTTATTTCTATAACCGCTACAATGAAAGTGACTTCACCGAATGTATATTATTGTCTTTCAGTCAGTTCATATTCTCTTTGCAACAATGAGTGCTGCCATGCAAAAATGTATAACAGTAAGCATTTTAATTATCGCTTGTGTTTATTTGACAAGGCAACAATGAGTGCGGGTCTAACGTTATTTTTAACGGTTATTTTTCTTTCAGTTTTCATTGCGATGTTGTTGTAGCTAAAGTCCCGTCGCTCTTATTTCCGGCAGCCAATCATGTTATAGGTCGGCTACATTTAAACGTGTGCTTCTTTTCATTCGCTGCTGATGACGTTATGCACTTCCAAAGGCTCGATAAATACTTAATATAATCGCCCACCATGTTTGTTCTTTCGTTGGCGTTCGCAAAAAGCGCAAGAGGACATTATTTGCCTCTCAATTATTTCCTCAATTACAGTGTGTTTGATTTATTATCGTAGGAGCTACAACATGATAATGTTTAACGGTGCGGCAAATAGATTCCTCGTCTGGTAGCTCAGCAACGAAAGAACAAAAATGGGAACGATCCTACCTACTTAGACTTTATATAGCCTTCATTTCCTAAGGCGTAAGCAAAGAGGAGGAGTCACGCCGGGAATAACAGCGACACGACTATACCTAAATATTTCATATCGCAACATATCAGTACAACCAAACACAAAAATGCACTTTCCAAGGCTACTGGGAAGAAGATTTCTTTGCTTCCAACAGTAATTGTAACATCGAGTCGAAAATCTCAATTTGCATTCGACTTATGTAAAGTTTTTCTTGCTGCCGAAATCCCATTGTGAAAAGTGCAAGGTTGTGGGTCTAGTGCAAGGTTCTTGTAATTGCCTTTTATTGCGTATTTTAGCTATTTGTAATGCCTTTTTTCCTGCCTATTTTAGCTATTTATGATACCTTGTCGCCTGCCTATTTTAATGATTCATAATGCCTAAACTTCCGGTCTCTGGTGATAATAGAAACCTACAGTAACTTCTCTCAGTAATATCTCTGCATCGAAAGCAGCTACAGACCTGTTCGTTTGATTTATAATCGCAAGTCCTGCAATAGTAAAGTAATAATATAGAACTACAATGACCTCTCCCAGTAATATCTCGGCATCGAAAGCAGCTACAGACCTGTTCGTTTTATTTTTAATCGCAAGTTCTGCAATATTAAAGTGATAATAGACACGTACCTACGGTATATTTTGAATGAATCAGTAAAACAATTTGCTAAGTTGAAAGTAATTTCGGATTGTCGCTTCATATAAGGAGAAAACACATTTCTTGCTCTTCATTAATTATTACTTCTCTTATCATATACCCATACTTTCTATTTGTAGACTGAAACAAAAATAGAAAACTAAAATCAACAGGACTGTAGTTTCATTCCCCTTGATGACGTATTGTACGTAACCTACCATTATAGGCTATCCCTGAACAGCACAAATATTTAGGCGATTAACATATACTTTCTTTGACTAAATTACTGTTAAAACTTGGTTCTATATAGCTTACTATACACTACCGTACAAAAAGAACTCTTGTTTAAAATTTTTTTTTGGAATCTGCAATGAATATGTTAACACAAAATACCATTTTTTTTTCGAAAGCCGTCTGCAAATAAATTTTTATTTGTCACATTTCTAGAAACCATATCTGAGGCGAAATTTAATTTTTTTTTCTTTCAACCTATACCATCGTTATATTCATGTGCATATTATATTAATTGATTTAATTTGAGTAGGTCATTGTCTTTTTTACACGTCTAAAAATAAACTATAAACAATAATACCGAAACAATAATACCGAATTGTTATGAAACGCATAAAACGTATTCAAAAGCATAGGTCAGCTTTAAATCACTTATTTCTTGTACATTCATTGATGAGAAAGCAAAAATCTTACAGTGAAAATGTTGCATGTAAAATGTGCCATGTTTAAAAAATACTCGCTTACAATAATCAAATCTGTCTTTATTATAACTACTGGGTGTTCATTTCAAAGTGTGTCATGACGTCACTGTTGATGAGTCGGTGATTTGAAGCGAGTTTCAGCTTTTGTGTCAGAGAAGTTGCCTATTAATCAAGGCGTTCAATCTGAACTTGAGAACGTGTACGGTATAACTTGAACGTCGTAGCAACAGATGGCGGTCTGTACCGTCTGTGTGCTACCGTAACCTCTTTCGAACTGTGTTTTGCGCGGACAACTCATGCGCAGGGTATTTGTTATCATCGGTTGTGTACGGAAACATTCCACAACACAAATCAAATGCTCCGTGTCCATGTTGACCGACGAAATTAATGTCAACAAATACGTAAGTAATCGTCTTAACTCTCTCCACATATCCCGACAGTAAGAAAAAAACTCACCTCAGTACATGTTTCGAAACAGTTCACATTCCTGCCACTACCGGCGTTACCGTACATATCAGTAAGTACTCTTCTGAATGAACGCCGTACGTGCTAGGCAACTTCTCTGGCACATAAGTAATACACCTTTGCGGAAGTGTAGGAAGATTGAATTCTCTAGGCTCATCGACTAGCCACATGACGGCATACAGCGAGCCATGACACACTTTGAACTGAACACCCACTAGAGTAGAACAGATAGGTGCAGTGGTCTTGCTCTCACGGAGTTTCCAGTTATTTCTGTCTCTTTTGGAAAGCGCATACAATGACTTTCTGGCTAAAATTGGGGATCTTACTACCAGATGTAAACTAAACCCATGGCAGAACTCGAAACTATAGAAACCACTCACTATGTCTCGTGTAGTCCGAATTTATGCCAGGCGGGGCTCACACCACGCTTGCGTCGGTTCAGAAAAAACACAACTTCATGCCCTGTCATTCTGTGTTCAGTGCTTAAGAACTCCTAAGCTTGCTTCAGACCTGTCTTCGGACAGTTGACTAAACAACCACCACCTCAGATATTATTAACCTGGCATGATATCAATAAAATGATTTACGCAGTGACCGCATTTTCAGTGAATCCTACTCTATCTTCTTGTCGGAAGCACGCGTTTGTTTAAAACTCCTGTCCTAGTTACGTGTAGTATAACCAAAGCCACCGTTTCTGGCGTGTGAAATAAGTAGTGGGAACGTTGAGAGCGAGTATCTTATCTTTGCCGCAGTCTGTGGGCGAGGAAGCTGATAACTGATTGGCATACTACTGACGTGACTTCTGTCACCTCTCTCAGCCGAAGTGGCAACAGATGCCACTGACTGGACAAAGTACTCAAGGACACATCCCAGAAGCAAAGTGCGAGTATTTTGCTTTTACCGCAGTCAGTGGACAATAAGACTGACAACTCAGTTGCACTGGTAGAAAGTGCTCACTGATTGGATTTTTACTTAAGGACACACGCCAGAAACACTGGTGCTGGCTGTACGGGACAGAAGGCCGAAACTTCCGAGCTTTAGTTATTAATGTCTACAGTTGTTGATTATAGACGAAGGCTTTTTAACACGACACAAACTGTACTTCTGTAAGTGCACACTTACTGTTGTCCAGGACGCTGCCTCTCCGAGTCCAAATTCCTGGAACACGTGCACCATGTATGGCTTGATGGAGCTGAGGCCGCCCCAGTGCAGTAGGAAGAAGCAGGGATTGACCACCAGCAGTGGTCGCAGCGTGGCTGGCTTCAGCATCTCCTTCCACCTCTTGGGGCTGCAGTGAGGTTCCTCACCCGCCTCTCTGTAACATCAGTCACACTGTAGGAGTCTTCTGAGCAGAAAATAAGAGCAGTCAGGTAATCTATATTATCTTCAAATAATTCTTAGATATTGTTGCGTGGCAAATCGATAGTTATGTGGACGACAGCACTTCATCTTACGGTTTTGGTATTTTCAATCGATTACACTGTGCAACATAAAATTAGTCCTTTTTATAAAAATATGTGTATTCGACGTATTTTATGGTCGCAAAAACGAATCTGCAGTTAGTTTTTGTCCAGCGCGTACTGTTTCTCCAAAATAAAAAGTTATTTAATGTTAGTGAAATGTTGCACTACTTTCACCTTACGGAATGCAACATGTCACTGAAAGTACACTTTCTTGACAGCCACCAGAATTTCTTTAAAAAAAAAAAACCTTGGTGCTGTAAGCGATGAACACGGGGAGAGGTTTCATCAAGAAATATCTACCTTCGAAAAGCGCTTCAGTGGAAGGTGGAATGCAAGTATGCTGGCTGAATATTGCTGGTCACTCATCAGAGAGACTGCAGAAGCTGTCTACAAACGTAAAAGATAAAAAAAAGACATTTTAATTTGTGAATTTTGGCCAAACAAAGGTTGCTTTACGTACCAGTGTAACAAATTTTGTGTAAATAAGTGAAGTGCGTGTATCATAAAAATGGTATGTGTTAGAAAATCTCGGTTTTCAGAAATGAAGTCAGCACCTCTCATTTACTTAAAATTACATAGTTTCTTCTAAAAGACAGAAACAAAGTTTAAATTTGTTGTCCAGTGTTATTTATCAACAGCATGGTTTAGAGTCGATGGAATTTTATGAGTGTGATGGTATTTTAATAACATGAGTAAGATGTTTTGGGATTACCTAGCGTTCTCCTTACAATTTGAGAAATCATTGAAAAAACCTAAAGAAGCAATCAGCCCAAGCAGGATTCGAACACACACCCAATTGTAGCTCTGAAGCATGAACCCAGTCCCTACAACTGAACTACACCTGTGGCCATTATTGTCTCTTTTACAATTATTACAGAATTTATTTGGAAATAATGAGATAATTCATAAATCGCGATCTAACTGAAGAAAAACTCGGTGACATATGAAGACATGGGGGGAATAATAATGAATGTCACATTTTCATTATTCTGAGATATTACAATTTTAAAGTTTGAAACTCTAAATGGATACAATACTTGCAATTAAATTACACATACATATTATAACAATGGATTCACAAAGTTTCGAGAATGAGCAACAATAACGTTGTAATGAACAAATAAAAGCGGAAATAAAGGTGAATGTCTAAACCCTTAATTGTATAACACTGTTAATATCCTACTTTACTTGATTTAACTCAAACTTGGACGTGTGTAAAACCATAAATGCAATTTAACACTATAATTATTATATAAAATAATGGAGAAAGAGAATGTACAGGGACATCATTTTATTTTTACTAACATTTCTGATATTAACCTGCCTATACCTTTGAATCAACGGTTGCTAACCCCTTCCATGACTGGAGTTCGATGGCGTAATATACAAACAAATCACTTTACTAGGTATAGGAGGGAAGAAAAGTAATTCATCCATTTACGTAAACTATGAAATATCACGCTTTTGAGTTTGATAATTTTCATTAGGTTTTTGTTTAATCAGAATACAGCACAGTATTAACAATGAGTGTTTTTACTCACGAACTGAGCTGTCCATACGGACGTATTCATTATGCAGTGTATATTAGAGTGTCTATAGCACATTAGCGTACACTGTAGAGAATGAAGTTAAATTGAAAAATAATCATAATATGGATATTTAAATACATTTTTCAAAATGGTGGCGGTTCATTTCGATTAATGTATGTAATTCCAATTACCAGATTCGTCCTTCGTACTAGTAAGCCTAACTCATGTTGAAATAATTCTGTACCTACTCTGTAAAAGAGTACCTTACGTACTGTAAATTCAATCTTCACTTCTGCTCGATCCGAAAAGATAAAATTACTCAGACATTATATCTACTGTCCGTCCAAGTGATTATGTTGCAGGATCGTAGAAAGGAGGGAAATCACGTGACAGTTAATTACTTAACGAGGCCCTTTTATTTAAGTTATTTTAAACAGTTGTATGGGTATAATATTACGTATATGTCTAATTCCTAACAGAAATTAATGTTCTCAGAAAAGAGCTAAGACAGCCCAGCCACTAGCCTTTACCGAGAGCCGAATAGAAGCTGGTGGGGGAAAACCGGAATGCGACGTAGGCAAATGGACGAAAGTACCTTTGCGAAAATTATGCAATATTGAAAGCTCTTTCGTCATTGGAAAACGCGAACATATTTTTGGAACGTACTGTGACGGTAAGGCTACTATGACTTGGATCTGTGTGGAAGACGGTTGAACTTCATTAGTAGAAGGGGTGGGAGTGAAGTACATTAAAAAACTGAGGTACAATAAAAATTGAAGTAAAAATAAAATGATGTCCCTGTATTTACATATCTTCTGAAATCATTCACAGTGTGGTATATTGCCATAGAATAGCTTTCATTCTTCTTTCGTGAGAAGCTTTGACAATTCCTGGAAGAAAAAAATTAAATAAGTAAAATATTGTATAGTACTACAGATGCAAACTAGAGACTAAATGTTAATTATAAAAAAATAACTTCAAATCTTTCCACTTTAACAAAGGTATTGGTAGGATCTCGGTGTAAGCAGGACCTGGTAGGGTAAATTCCCCCTCTTGCAGCCTTGAAGGTGTTTCCTTGTATCTGTGATATAACTACTGTATCCCATGATGTGTTGTAGCTCCCAGATCTTAATGACACAATACGTAACTGCTCAATTTCCACTTTCACTTGTGTCAGAGGTCTTGTAGGTACATGTAACTTACTCTTGTATTCTCCATTAGAGGAGAGTAACACTGCCCATTCTTTAAAACATGTGTGATTGCACTCAACAACTTGGAATGGGCTTGGCTTAAGTCTGCTGTGCCGTAAAATTTCATATCAGTCTTTAGATACTGCAGTTGGTGATATTGATATTGAATATGGTCATGAATTGCATTCTTAGTTTCATCTCTTATAGCATGTAGTCGATGTTTATGCTTCCGTCGTACAACCTTTCCACATTCTTTCAACTGCTCCTGAATGGTCTGTAATGTTCTTGCACATATCCCATGGAGAGCCAAGAAACCTTTGTAACAAACAGTTACGTCCATCACTACACTACCTTTCTTTGTTCGAACTTTGTACGAATAAGTGTAATCATGAAAAAGAGCTTCATTTTGACCTTTTCTAGGGCGTCTCCATTTTAAGAGTTCTATTTCAATTAAACCACTCAAATAAAATTTTATGCTCATTTCGGGTATCTATTCAAATGTACCATTTCAAATGTAAATTATGAATAAATTTGAAATATTTGAAATTTGAAACAAATGAAATCTCTGAGCATCACGATCCGGCAGACTATTAACATGTTTGATGATACCATTCCTATTTAGTTCACTAAAGTTTTGAAAACACTTCAATCTAATGGACTTACAGTCCTCTCCTGTTTCATGTATTTGGGTTTCAGTTTTCTTTGTATCATCGATACACGGCCAAGCTTTCGTTTCTTCTTCGTACTTTGACTCAATTCTGGGTTTGTATGTAGATCTATCATAACGCCAATCTTTCACCACATTTAACTCAATACTAACTGATATTTAGCTTCACTAACGACAATAGAAATAAAACTTGACTTCAATTCCAACAATGTAACACCAATCACATAAATAATAGTAAGAATTGCGAACTAAAAACAACTAAAAGCATTAAATTTTAAAGAAAGATTGGAATGGACATTCATCGTTTTTTCGTCAACTACTAGGACTCTCATCAGTCTTCCATCTTCCAACTTATATTAAATCAAGAATATCATGGGACCCGTACCGTTTTTGACACAAATGAATATACATAATGAAACTACATGAGTTTCTCTAACAACTGACACCATAATCTACAAATGGAAAAAAATGGACCTTCATCATTATTCCCCCCCATGTCTTCATATGTTAGAATAGTCTCCCGCAAACTTGTTAAGAAAGTTAACTCAACAGCCAAGACATCAGCTTGGGAAGTGACGGAATTGTTAAAACTAAAGCCTTAGGTCTAAAAGACAACAGTCGTTCATAAATTAAATGAAACTGGCCATGCACTTATGGTTCAATTCTATCGATAGAGACGAAATCCAGCGTGTCTAGGACTCGTTAAAAAATGTAATATGTGCATTAGAGAGGAAGATGTACCAGTAATTATTATAAGGTAAGCCAATAAATTACATCTGTAACGTAATAATGTGTAAATTTCAAGATTTTATTGCCGAAAGCTGACACACTGAATCACCGCTAAGTGGGCTGTTACTTGCCCGTGTCATTTTTCGAATGGCGCCCTACTAAGCGAAACCTTTTTTCAGGCGTACACGCACTATTTCGGTTTCTCCTGCCATTTTCATCCTCTCATTAATCCATTATCTAGGCCTATGCACTGCTCATTTTGACGTGAATACGTTTTTAAATCAGACCGCTATATGTTGTACCAGACGGAAACAACGATGTAAGCCACCGGCGTAGTTCGGTCGGCTAAGGCGCTTGCCTGCCGATCCGAAGTTGCTTTCGGGCGCGGGTTCGATTCCCGCTTGGGCTGATTACCTAGTTAGTTTTTTCCCAGAGGTTTTCCCCAACCATAAGGCAAATGTCAGGTAATCTATGGCGAATCCTCGGCCTCATCTCGCCAAATATCATCTCGCTATCACCAATTCAATCTACGCTAAATAACCTCGTAGTTGATACAGCGTCGTTAAATAACCAAGTAAAAAAACAACGATGTAACATTTGCAGGGTGATCCATTCCGACACCATAACTTCGTGACTAAAAACACGATTGAAATAAATGTGGTCTTGTACGAGCGGAGCATGAACCTCGTTGGACCCCGCGGAGACTAGCGCTATTTTGGGGGTGCGCAAACATTTTCGGGGAGTAGGACTATATCTCGTAACTCCGATGTGCTAGCGGCCAGATTTTGGTGCCAAACGAAAGATCTCATGTAGATCTGTCGATACTTACTCCCGGACACAGCCACACATATTTATTTTTATTTATTAATGAACCACTTCCTGTAACCGTCCTACTAAATTCTGGATTGTTGTATGTTGGTTGATAAATACCAGGATATTTTCTTAAAAATATGGAACGATAATTTATATACGAACTTTTTCTTACTATACGTATCATAAATGAAGATTCGTTGTTTTAAAGTATACTGTATTTCTTCGAGTTAAACCTGAACTACACAATGGAAGTCAGCTGTATACTAATGCTCTAACGTTGATCTCCCTTCAGCCTGTGTTATCTGACCATACTACTTAATACATTCCCAAGCTCGATCTAGGGGAAATCTGCACACTATTCCTTCGATGTTTAACATTACAAAACGGACGGCGACTATCTCAGCGAAACCTGTTTCCAGGAGAACGCCCTGCTATCTATAGAAATGTATAACAGTCCTGTTTCTAACGAATTCCACTTCTCTGTCTTCTCCATTCAATCTGTTATTACAGTACTTCTATTCTCCGTATCATTTGGATAACATCATTACTCCACTACAGCATCAGTTCAGATTCTTTTGACATTTTGAGTTCACCAATAGGCCCCTACTGTGTTGGAAAGATTGGGTAAAGAAAGAAAGATGCTGAAACTGATCAGGAAGAGAAAACGAGTCACTGGCTGAGAAGAAACTGCCTGCTGAAGAATACACTGGAAGTAATGGTGAATAGGAGAATATTTCGGCGCAGAAGAAGATATCAAATGATAGACGACATTAAGATATATGGATCATAAGCGGAGACTAAGAGGAAGGCAGAAAATAGGAAAGATTGGAGAAAGCTGGATTTTCAGTGAAACAGTGGCGATTCCTCCATGAAGGATATGAGGATGATCCTACAGTTTAATTTCGTACCTCTGAGGATAGAAAATATATGATAACTCATGCGAAAACATTTTAATTTACAGATTTTGATTTTCAATGCGTCCCGACGTATTAATTTCCTTTAAGCTTCCACTTTCTGTCGTGAGTTGTCGCCACTGCACAGCTCAGAAATAATTTCCAAGAAAGTATCCAAATATCTTACAGCAAACAGTTTTTCTAACAGTGAAGTTAGCGGTCAGGGGAGGGTGCGGAGGGCGAGGTGTGGTTGAGTTTAACCGCGTTTGAGGATGTGGCCGTGTATCCTAATACTACGACCCTTCTTTCTGGGTGGTGGAGACCCTGTCAGAGACTACAATAAGAATTTTCAAGTACCCTTATAGCCTCTTTAAATGCAGTTCATTGGTCATTTTAAAAGAATAGAATAAACGAAATAATAAATAATTTAAAATGATATAATATAAAAAATAAAATGAATAAAAAACAAAATTACATAAAGATAAATAAAATATTCTATAATAAATACAAGAATTAACAGAACTTTCAGATGACAGGACAGCCCAAAGAATATCTGAAGTTGTATTTGATCATTTAGAAGAATTTAACTGTAGTAAGAAATTAATTGCGCAAACGTACGACGGAACATCGGTAAATATCGGGCAGTACAATGGCTTAGGTACCATATTGGCAACTAAAATGGGGAGGAGAATCGAACTTCACTAATAAATTGCCAGTACCCAGAATGGCGAGTTAAAGATTAACATAGGCCTACTTGTATTTTTTGCATACTCTATTATATTATTATTATTACTACTACTACTACTACTACTACTACTACTACTACTACTACTACTACTACTACTACTATATTGCTATTATTATTAATATTAGTTTCTGTCTTGGTCAATCTCATATCTTACATACATAAAATGTCACGAGTCGCCACTGCAGTGAAAGATCTCTCATGGCAGAAAACCATGAATGAAAGAGTACTTCATCTATCATTACACTGTTGTTCTATTATTAGAATAAAATAATTTTTCTATAAATTTATTCAGGTTTTCCTTTATCGCATTTCTCTTTGTCCAATGTTCTGTTAACCAATTTCTTCTAGTTCTCAATCCTTTTTCATTTTGTTATTGTTACATCTTTATTTTCTTTCCTCTCTTTTATACTTATTACACTGTTTTTGTATTGTCCAGTATTTTGGCTTTTGCTCTGATTTTCATTTCTTCATTGCTGCAATGCCTCTAATTGAGGTTCTGGCTGATATGTACTGTAGGCTACGTCTATTATCAGGCCTACATCTCACTTGACGACAAAGGACAATAAATTGTTTGTATGCATCTGAAGTCTGATAAGTGAAATATGTAGCTAATCGACTATGTATGCAATGGAAGGGGAAAGGAACTGGCCACATAATCCATTATCTCCTGGTTTAGTTGCCTCAAGTGGTGCCTTGTTGGTATCATTTGTGAAGTTCAGACCTGTCTTCGAACAGTTGACTAAAAAATAACAGCATTGCTTTAGCAATGGCTTATTTATTATTCGTTCCACCACTATCATTCTTGATAGACCGTGGTAAGATTTCAAACAGTCAGCATCGTGTTGCGTTGAAATCTTGGAACGCGGAGATCGAACTTGCTCTTTTCTTGTACTCTATTTGGGAGAGAGTAGAGCCCGTGGATATCCAGAGTACCGCAATCGTTTGAGTCGGCAAATGCCGACAAATCCGCCATTGTTAGTCCAGCGAGCGGCAGGCAGCATACAGTTGCATAGGGAAAGAATGTAATTTAAATGCGAAAAAATGCAGTGCTGCTGTGTTCAGAACTGTTCACAGAGAACTGAAAAAAGCGCACATTTGTTTTCTCTGTGACAAGGTGAAAGAAATAAGGAAAAAGGAAAGCAGTAACTATAAATATAAAAAGGAACGATCACAATTGCTAACATTTCTCAGCCTATACTTGGAGCTGATTTTTTTAAACACTATGGCATTCTAGTTAACCTCAAGCAGCGAAAGCTTACAGACTCTTCAACGGCCAGAGCTACAATTGGCAAGTTAACCACAGTTGCTTTGTCAACCTTTTCTACGATAGCTAGCGGAAAATACGAGCTGTTATTGCGAGAATTTATTGACATAACTAAGGTTCTGCCATTTATTGGTCCAGCAAAACATGGTGTGGAACATCACATCAAAGCGAAGGGCTCACCTATCAAAGAACGTGTTCGACGTCTTACATCTGAGAGGCTTAAGGTCGCTAAAGCGGAGTTTGATTATATGCTATCTCAAGGTATCTGTACTCCCACGAGCAGTCCCTGGGCTAGTCCTCTTCATCTCGTTTCTAAAAAGAACGGAGGATGGAGACCCTGTGGGGATTACCGTCGTTTAACCCGTCTTAGCCCAAACTCATTACAGATGTACAAATTGTTTATAAATGATTAAATAATGTTTATTATAGTCTATAGAAGTATTGTTTATTGAGAATACATGGAAAATCATATTTACAAACGGACTGTAGGGGTGTCACCTGTAGGTGACATTGGGCAATAAATCTTATTGACACATTTAATGACTGCAATATCATATTTTATTCAGTGGATAATATTTAAGATAGCATATATGTAATAATACTACTGGATGGGACTGAATCGCTGGCTGGATGTCTGTTTGGAGCTTTTCCATAGAGACCACAACATACTTGCACGATATTTCGCCGGAATTTGCAATATGTCAAGTCTTTTTGTATTGCATCTCTTCTTGATACTAACCACGCATTATGACAGGCTGCATCGAGATCAAATGCAAAATTGGGTACCACCATTTCGTCCCATGAAAGCTCACTTTCAAAGAATGAACATTTTCGTCAAATCTATCTACTCCTTCCATGTATTTGATGTACTGTTCAATAACCGAAGGGCAATCCACTTGAATTTTGCTTCGTATCCCTGCAATAGCAGTGACTCGATCTGCTTTCAAAATTATTGTGTCAGTTTGAAGCAAGAGTGACTATTATTAACATGCCATCGAACAACAGCATCATCCTGTGTCACAGCGAAAGATATTGCACCACGATTGCGCTTTTTCATGTGCTTAGCGAGACGTGTAGCTGCTGACCATAGTTTATATCCAAAACGCACGAATTGAATATGCTGATTGTCACTATGTCTCCCATAATAGGGAACCATTGTTTCAAGAATAGATTTGTGACTCCACCATATCTTTTCAAACTGTTGGCCAAAATTTCCATTTAGAATCTCGAAGTATCTTCGGACTATACCAAATTCATCATTAGGAGGAAGATTGAAATTGTCCAAAAGATGTAAATACTTATGGATTTCTGTAAACCTACTTTTCCTCATGGTATTGGATACAAGTTCATTGTGTACATCTGATTTTGTTTCGCAAAACATTGTTATGCTTTGGGGAGGCATGTAGCCCGTCAGTAAGAGAATGAAAATGTAAACTTTTTACATCATTTTTGTCCAATTCAATAGAATGATTCCTTTGGAGGGCATACAATTTTGACATTTTACACATGACAGCGAGTATTTCTTCACTGAACAGAAGCTCGAAACATTAGGCAGGAGTAAGTTTTGATTCATTATAATCTGTAAATGTTTCATCTATGTCGCCTCTTCCAGATTTACAAGTAAAGATTTCTTCTTTGTCAGACCACTCTTTATTACGAAAAGAAATATTGGAAGTAGATTATTTTTTTTTCTCTGCTGAAGTCTAATACTAGACATAGATTGTCTTTCATCGCGAGAAATGTTACAATAACACTGTGTTCTTTCGTAGACCATAATTATTTCTTCCATGTATATTCATATCTGATTTCGGTAGTTTGTTTTTGTCTGTTGAAACTTCAGTGTTTATTTCCTCAATATAAGAATTGGACATTGTTATCTCGTCAATTGTTGATAGTCTCGGGTTACTTCCTTCATCATTATCTATTAGTACGTCATTGGCAGAAGTAACGTTGACTTCAAATGTAGGTCTGAGTATTCTTCCTGGAAAATGGTTGATGTCACTGGTTGTTTCGTCACCACTTTCCTCATCGATAACTGGTCCATCAGCCGGTGGAAATATGGTAATATCAATAATAGACGAAGCTCCAACTGTATCTTTGTCCATCATCTCCAGTATTTCATACACAGTCAGACTATAGAAGAAAAATAAGTAACATAACTATAATAATATAATGAGATCGGACGTTTAATGTATCTGACCAATGTCACCTGGAGGTGACATGTCACTTTGTATCCCTATATACACTATATGCACCTTTTTTACTTGTTTTTGAAAATTGCATATACAATATCAATAGTTTAGTAATGTATATATGGAAACAAAAATAAAACTACTTAACTCTTAGTACTATTTTCACAAGCCATTATGTGAAGTGCGCACAAAGTTGAGATTCTTCTGCATCTACGCTGATGTTTTCTTCTCTACTGCTCCAGATTTACGAGCTAGTCGCCAAAAATGGTTGAAATTCAGTTACCAGATGTCTAATAAGGCATTGTCGACGGCGATTTATGTTTAAATATATTTATTGGTAATGTTGGATAGCTTGTTAGGGAGCGTCACCTGTAGGTGACATTGGGACATCAAGAGTTAAATGCTACAACTATCCCTGATAAGTATCCAGTTCCTCATATACATGACGTACCTCAACGGCTAAACGGTTGTACCATTTTCAGTACTCTTGACCTTACCAGAGCCTATCACCAAGTACCCATTGCTCCAGACGATCGCGCCAAGACAGCAGTAATAATGCCCTTCGGTCTTTTCGAATTCAACGTCATGACCTTTGGATTACGTAATGCTGCGCAGACTATGCAACGTCTAATGGATAGCGTACTTCGTGGACTTGACTTCTGCACGTGTTACATCGACGACTTATTGATAGCATCGAAAGACGAGGGACAGCATGAACAGCATCTTCGTCTTGTTTTCCAGAGGTTGCGTGAACATGGACTTTCTATTAACTTATCCAAGTGTTCTTTCGGCGTCAGTGAAGTTAACTACTTAGGCTACACAATCAATGAACACGGTGTTAGGCCACTTGAAGATCGTATTAAGGCAATTGCAGACTACCCCAAGCCTAAGACCATTGCCGACTTGCGCAAGTTTCTCGGTATTATTAATTTTTACAGGCGTTTCCTCAACAATGCGGCGCAGATACAAGCCCCGCTACATATTCATCTTCACGGTGCAAAAAAAGAATGACAAGCGTCTTATTACGTGGGATAGAGAGGCTGAAGAAGCATTTGAACTATGCAAGCAACAATTAGCAAAAGCAACTCTCTTAGTTCACCCACGGGACAATGCTACTCTAGCTCTTCGCACGGATGCTTCTGATCTTTCTTCTGGTGCCGTGCTCGAGCAGTGCAATTTCGGTCGTTGGGAACCTTTGGGTTTTTTTCTCTAAGAAGCATACCAATGCGGAAATTAAATACAGCACATATGATCGTGAACTGTTAGCAATTTACAAAAGCCTTAAGTATTTTCGTTGTATGGTTGAAGGACGAAGAATGATTATCGTAACTGATCACAAACCATTGATTCATGCTTTTAATCAAAGTGTAGACAAAGCTTCGCCTAGGCAGCTCCGTCACTTGGATTTCATTAGTCAATTTACGACGCAAATCGTCTACGTTAAGGGTGCAGACAACACTGTAGCAGACTGTTTGTCACGTATAGGTGCCATAGACATGCCGACGCTAGTATCCGCAGAAGAACTCATGGCTGCACAGACTGCTGATGAAGAACTTCAACATCTTCTTCAATCTGATTCGACCAGCTTAAAATTAACAAAAATTCCGCTGACTGAATCAAAGGAAGAAATGTATTGTGATGTTTCGACGCAGGTTATTCGACCTTACATCCCATCTTATCTTCGTAAGAAAGTTTTCGATAACATTCACAACCTGTCTCACCCTAGCGGTAAAGCAACTAAGAAACTTATACAGCGCAAGTTTGTTTGGCCTAGAATGAATAAGGAAATTATGCTGTGGGCTCGTATGTGTCTTCAGTGCCAGAGAAGTAAAATAAGTCGTCACCACAAAAATGTGCTCGTACACATTCCTATGCCAAGCGCGCGGTTCGCTCACGTACATATAGATATCATTAGTCCGCTTCCAGTTGTCAAAGGTTTTCAGTATTGCCTGACAATGATTGATAGATTCACACGATGGCCTGACGCGGTCCCGATATCTGAAGTTTCTGCAGAGACTATTGTAGACGCATTCTTCAGGACTTGGATCGCAAGATTCGGCGCACCTGCCTCTATTACAACAGACAGAGGCTCGCAATTTGAATCTGTTATTTTTCGAGCGTTTTGTAATCTCATTGGTTCGACAAAAATACGCACGACAGCCTTTCATCCCGCCTCAAACGGCATGATAGAGCGTTGGCATAGATCATTGAAAGCCGCTATCATGTGTCACACGGGATCTAAATGTTGGATCGATATCTTACCGGCTGTCCTACTTGGATTGCGCTCCAGCATCAAAGACGATTGTGATGCTTCGCCCGCAGAAATGGTTTACGGAGCGACGCTAAGACTTCCGGGAGAGTTTTTCGTCGACGACCAAACCGAACTGTCGCAGCGAGCCTTCGCTGAAAAACACAGACAGTTAATGCGCACTGTCAGATCGACCCCCGCTGCTCACCACTGCAACAGAAGAGCTTTTCAACATAAGACACTATATACGTGTAGAATTCTTCGTAGGATATCTGACTACGTGTTCGAAGTCGATATTCACGGGAGCCCTAAAACCATTTCCACAGAAAGACTTAAGCCAGCTTTCTATGAAGTCTTCTCTGAAGATGATGGGAACAAGATCTCCGATCATCAAGGACTAAGTTCTTCAAATCCCCCACCATTCAGAACTTACCCTGGTGCAAGAAAAGTTTCGTGACTCAGCGTCATTGGGAGGGGAGTACATGTAGGGCTCTGAGTTCTGCAGTCACAACTGGCCTACGTCTATGTTCATGATACAAACGGAGTGGGCTATGGAAATTCAGCTCTCCTTGGCAACGGTTTTGTTGTGAATTGTTTGTATCTTTCTGACGAGAAATGAAAACTGTTCTTGAGTTTCATTTACTCAGTATATTATATTCTAGCTACAAGGCATTGCTCACTACTGCCATCTAGCATGCATCTAGCGTAATATTTGTAATGTTGAGATGATACAATAATACATTTGAAGACAGTTGTATTTTCGTAAGTCAATTTATATATATAATTTGAACTGGTAATGGAAATTACGGGAAATCGGTTGAACGGATTTTAATAAATGGGCCCTCATTTTAAAGCTTGGAACCCAATGTTTTCCGGAAAAGTAGTAGTTTTCAGTGAAATGTCAATTTTCCTACATAATTTTCCTATTTTCCAAAATCCATCTGTTGTCAGTTTTGAGAACCAATAGTTTCTCATATTCGAACAAAGCAATAAAATAAACATTATCAAGTAGGCCATGCCTCCAAGATTTGCAACAGATCCTTTGACATCACAGTGTCAATAGGTCGATTTTCGATATATAACTACTACGTCTTTGATTTTCATTGATGTCAGAGAATACTTAAGAAGTTTTTTTAAATATTGTATAGTTTATATAATGGTTTTTTTCTCGCTGTTATTTATACTCGCTTTAAAATCATACCGCGAATTATCTTCTGTGTGAAATCCGAAGGCCTGTGTACTATTATTGAGACTGGTTCTATTGTTGTGAACTAGATGGCGACTGTATACGTATTACTGATTTGTTATGAATATGATTCCGGTGATATTCAGGGATGTTGTGGCCTGAATTTCCTGGCATTTGCATTTGAGGGAAAACTGAAGAAACCTCAACCAGGAAATTCAACCCGACCGGGAATCGGGCGGGGGCCCTCTGCGTAAGAGACCAGCATGCTGACCTCTTACACCACAGAGGTGGTCTCATGGTTTATTTGTCCCTAATGATACACATTAATGCTATTATTGGAACGACTCCAGAATACCGCGTAAGTACATGTCGTTATTGCTTTGTTGAATGATTTATTTTTGGTTCAGGAAACATATTTTTTATGTGCTTGTTTATTTTTTCTACCCTTGTGCTATAAAAAACATGTGTTTTAATTATTTTTAATTTGCACAGTCTTTGTACATAAGTACTTACGTGGTATTCTGAAGTATAGCGTTATTATTGATAGAAAAACCTTTTGAGGTTATGTAAGTAGACAGAAAGAGCTGCCGTGTGGCCAGCGAGCTGCAGAGCAGCGAGGGTGGGGATAACTTCTCCTACTGGTGTTCTGTTCTTTGCGATTTATCCTATTGTTTATATTGTTATTAAAAATGAAATATTTAAGTGGTGTGAGTCTTTTTCAGATATTTAATTGCGGTGTAGTGTAGATATGCAGGCTATTATGTGTGAGTACCTAATTTTCCTAGATAGTAGTGCAGTCATTACGAGCTTATGGACAATAAAATTGTACGTCATTTATTCGACATAATTTATGCTAACGTTTTACGTGGCCAAAACGATGTCCGGCATTCACTGGTACTTAATATACTCCAAACGTTGCCAGATAATATCCTTACCAACAATCTTTATGCTATTTCATACAAAAATCCAAGTCACTACCAAAACGTAAAATCAGTAGGTATATTATTATATCACCTTATATCACTATATAGGATTAATCCTAGGATTTTTGGAAAATATCATGTACCTTTTTTTAAAATAAGTCAATTTATTGTCGAAAATAATTTTAAATTAAAAGCTAATTCAAAGTTATGCGTCAGAGCCTTCTAGCGATCTTCTCCAGTAACATGAACTTTCGAGATTGGAAATGCTCGACGCAGTAGCGTTTTCATTTGTTAAAGTAAGTCCTGACCATCGACCAAGAATGAAGCGATCATGTTTTCAAACAGCGCGTGTTTTGATTTAGTGAAACATTTGTTTAAATTGATTCGTGCTTAATTGAAGTAAATTATTTATATAAAAAGTGGTTTCTTTTTTTTTAAGTAATATCGAAATGAATTGAACATGTGTTTCATTTTAATTGTAATTTCTTAAATGAAGTGAATTATTTATGTAAAAAGTGATTTCATCTTTTTTAAGTAATATCGAAATGCTTTAAACATGTTCCAGTTGAATTGCAATTTCGTAAGTGTCGTGGATAAAATGAACTACTTAAAAAGCGATTTCATCCTTTTTTAAGTGATATCAAAATGAGTCTAAGAGGACGCCCAAGAAGGCGAGGCGGTGGAGATCGCTGCGCTGCTGCAGCCAGAGCTTGTAATCGCGATGCAGTGAGCAATATCCGTTAAAGAATGTAAATCCGTTAGCACGAAATACTATTCATGATGAAAGATTAATTTAAATTTTCAGCGTTGGCTCTTTAAATGAATTTTGTGGACACTGTCAAGCAAGACACTTCCAAAATGAAATAGTGAACGGGCATTTCAATTCTTGCTGTCATAACGGTTTGGTTTATTTCCCACAACCTCATATTAATGATACTCTTAAAGATTTGATGATAAATGATAATCATTTTATGAACAACATAAGAGAGTATAATAGTGCCATGTCATTTGCTTCGTTTTCTGCTAATCGTAGTCATATTCCTGGGATAGGTCCTTATTGTTTTAAAATTCAAGGACAGATACATAGTTATTATAGATGAAGCATCGATTATTCCTGCATCGGCAGTAAATTGCATTGATCGCCTGCTAAAGGACATTATGAGATGTGGAAAAGAGATGGGCGGTAAGACTGTGGTATTTGGTGGAGATTTTCGACAAGTTTTGCCTCTGATACCTAAAGGAGGAAAGGTTAAAGTAATTGAGTCATGTATTCAGGCTGCTCAAGTTTGGTAAAAAATTAAAATACTACATTTGAAGTCAAATATGAGAGCCAAATTCTCAGAAAAAAATTTTGCAGTGTGACTTTTACAGTTGGGAAATAATGAGATCAAAAGTGACATAGGAGGTAACCTAATAAGAATTTCTGAGGAATTTATAATTAATGATTCACTGATAACTCATGTTTTTGGTAATTCTATTGATAACAATATTACACCTTACTGCAACAGAGCTATTGTCTGTCCATTCAATGATGACTGTACAATCATTAATGAAGACGCATTGGAACTAATTGACGGCTATACAAGAGACTATAACAGTATTGATATGGTACTGCCCGATGACCATGATGACAATTTAATAAATACCGTACCAATAGAATATTTGCACTCCATCACACCATCTGGGATGCCTCCGCATACATTAAAGCTGAAAGTTTGAACAATTGTAATGCTTATCCGAAATATGAATGTGGGCTTTGGTTTGGTAAATAGTGTCCGAATGATTGTTAGAGAGATGTATAATAATCTTTTAAAACTAGAAGTGATTACTGGTGCATGCAAAGGACAAGTAACCTATTTACCACGTAATGATTTGTTGTCCACTGACAATAATTTGCCTTTTAAATTTAAAAGGCGTCAGTTTCCATTACGTCTTGCTTTCGCAATGACCATCAACAAAGCACAAGTCCACACCTGTGGAGTAACGGTCAGCGCGTCTGGCCGCGAAACCAGGTGGCCCGGGTTCGAATCCCGGTCGGGGCAAGTTATCTGGTTGAGGTTTTTTCCGGGGTTTTCCCTCAACCCAATACGAGCAAATGCTGGGTAACTTTCGGTGTTGGACCCCGGACTCATTTCACCGGCATTATCACTTTCATATCATTCAGACGCTAAATAACCTAGATGTTGATACAGCGTCGTAAAATAACCCAATAAAAAATCAACAAAGCACAAGGCCAGACTTTAGATAAAATTGGAATTTATTTGTCTCGGTGCGTTTTGAGCCATGGGCAGTTATATGTGGCATTCAGCAGAGTCAAAGCCGCAAGTGATGTGAAAATTGAGGTTATGCCTACTTCACATCAAGGTCAATTTCCAGGTGTTGAAGGATATTTCACCAAGAACATCGTTTATAATGAGATAAAGCAGTACTTCATATTGAAGATATGGCTATGGTGTAATTATGGTTTCATTTACTTTGCTATAATCAATTAAATGATTATCAGTTCCAACACAGTGATATAATCACCAAAATATGCAGCTAATGCTGCGACGAGCCACTAGTTTTATTGTATTGGAGTACTTCGTTACTTCTAATCTTTATAAACTTTCTTCCAATCGTGAAATAGCCAATTAAATCCCACTCGAGTTTTGATTTTCTCTAGATAAATCTGCTCGTGTTCCATTCGCAGATTTATCGATAAAATCAAAACGTCTAGTGAGATTACTGTTGATAAAATCAAAAGATGTTGATAAAAATATTCACAATATACCACAGTAAGCACTTGCTATAAGAAAACGAAAAACCAACTGAAAGCGCTGACAATCAGCGACTGACGGCTATGTATATTTTGTTCCGTTTAACGGTGTTGTTATTGCTATTTTATCTCCGCTGATTTTATTAAAAGATACTTAGAAGAGCTACGCAACTACCTGACTATATTTCTACGTCATTGTTTTACAATTTGAGCAGGTTGAGTTTTAGGGCAGATGTCCCCGTAAAAGTGAGAAATAGACCACCGTGGTCCGCTGAAACGATCGAGTGAGACCGTAACAGGCCACCAGCCTTAATGCGTGATGATGATGATGATGATGATGATGATGATGATGATGATAAACAAACATGATATTATCAATTAACAGTTTCTATATTATTCAGTTTGCAATAAACAGATATGTTGTTCATAATAAATTAGTACATGTCAAATAATACGTTGTTGACGGCATAATAAATCTATAAGTGATATACGAATGATTCGACTAGTTTTTCATGAATGCATAATAATTAATCACATTGTTCACAGTTATGTTAGTTATGTCATTCATGTGAACCAGTCAAAGGTGTGAACCTCGCGCCTGCAATCTTTTCTGCTTCTGAGTGAATCATTTCATCTTCTTACTACTAAACTATACAAGATGCAGCAGTCTGCAATACATAGTAGACAATGGCATTACAATTATTATTGTTAAATGTATTGTCCTCTGTTGCTTAGTAACATTGTTCCGTATTCTCTCCGCAATCATATTGTATTTTTCATTTAACCTCTGCTTTGTATTCTGGATCCTAGTGGTCAGCCGTAGATTTCGGCCAGATGTCCCAAATTGTGGAATTTGTTGTTGTAGTCCATATCTTCAACATTCGTTCATTGGGTAAGTATGCGTTTGTGAAATTACTTTGGAAATTGTATAAAACGCTGGATAAACTGCCAAAGAAGTTCATGTTTATTAGTAGGTTATTTTACAACGCTTTATCAACATCTTTGGTTATTTAGCGTCTGAATGAGATGAAGGTGACAATGCCGGTAAAATTAGTCCGGGGTCCAGCACCGAAAGTTACCCAGCATTTGCTCATATTGGGTTGAGGGAAAACCCCGGAAAAAACCTTAACCAGATAACTTGCCCCGACCGGGAATCGAACCCGGGCCACCTGGTTTCGCGGCCAGACGCGCTGACCGTTACTCCACAAGTGTGGACAAGTTCATGTTTCGCTGCAATAAAGAAACATGGTTGTGGACAGGCTTAAGTTTAGAAAGACAGAATTGAGGGGCTTAAAACAAAAAGCAGGTAAGTGACATTATTTAAAAAATGAGGTAAGTGCGTGTTGTGATAGCCCAAAAGGATGTTTCTTTGGGATAAAATCAGTGATCACACTGTGCATTGCTGCTATATGGGCATTATTTCACCAAACTAGTGTATAACATTTCATTGCATGTAGAACTTTAACTGTAATTTCCTCAAAACTAGGTTTCCGTCACTTACCTGCTTTTTGTTCTAAGCCCCTCAATTGATTTCTTTTAATGTTTATATCTTTGTATGAATATCTCTCTTCAACATTAATATACACAACTGAAGTTGTTCACAATTAATAATTTTACAACTGACTTTCTTGTTAAATGGTAACTGATGACCACAGGGTGTAAATTTAAAAAAAGAACAAGAGCAAACAAAACATGGAAGGACTGGAAGGGAGATTAAATTCTGCTTCTTCCACTCATCCTTTGATTAAGAAGTGCCTACAACAGGGCCGGGCATGAGAGCGGCTCCATTTAGTCGGCCAGAGCTGCTCTCGCTCCGCAAGGCACTTCAATTCCAAGCCAGAGCAGAACGCTCACGCTGTGGCGGACTCGCATTACAGCTACCTTCCCTGCATTAATATAACAAGGGCCACGGTTGTTCTAGTCATTCAGTCTGCCAGTACATAATAGTTTATAAGGATATTACATCAATCCATTGTACAGTACAGAATTTATAACACTCTTATTAATTTAATGAAATAAACTTCGCTCTATGCACACACATAAATCATTAGGCTTATTTACATAACCCATACGCACATACTGCAATATCCTCACCACGGTTGTACGAGACAGGCGTATGGCTTCCACTTCCCCTACTTGCTGTGGACAGAGTTCATCTGCCAATATAATTAAACATCGCTTGATGAATTCACCTTCGTTGAATGTTTTCAATTCCCTTGCAATTTCGTGGCAAATTTTTGTAGCTAATTCTCATAGCCGATTCACTAAGTGCATTATTGTCATCCTGTTAATACATAATAATATATGATATGATATATGATATGATATGACATGATATGATATGATATGATATGATATGATATATGATATGATGTGATATGATATGATATGATATGATATGATATGATATGATATGATATGATATGATATGATATGATATGATATGATATGATATGATATAATATGATATATGATGAACTGTAATATACTATACTACGATATATCATAATACTTGTATAATTTAAAATTATATACAGTGAAACCTCTCGTTACGGACACCCCCAAGATACGGACACTCCTCAAATACGGACAGATTTTAATGTCCCAACTGAAATAATATAGAAATAATGATAAATTTAACTCTCGTTTACGGACACTCTCAGACACGGACACGGACAGCTGTTTCACAGTCCTAAAGCTTGTTTTACCTCCTGACTGCGGACAGAACTTGGACCTCAAGACCTAATGTGTTACAAAAATGGAAAATTTAGTTTTGAGAACTGTACAGAAATTCCTTGACATGAAAGAAGACAATAAGGGTCTCATAGGCTACCACTAGCTCACCTGGCTACCCCTTGTTAGCTGGAAGTGGGTGGATAAACAGAGTCATAAAATTTAACCTGTCTGATGGGTCCAAGGTTTCCGTGATCGTGAAATTGTATTCGACACATGATTAGGATTAGTAGGATTATTCTCTTCACTTCAATCAGTTGTTCTGTTTCGAGAGACATGGCATCTGAACGTAAAGGTTAAGATGAAAACTGTAGACATAGAATACAATTGCATGGCACAGTATTGCATTTTCCTTTTTCGGTGTTATCTACTGTAGTTCAAAGTTGCAAAGAATTTACTGTAGTATACTGTATTTAGAATTAACTACAGTAATACATTTCATATAAAGCGTGAACAGATACATAATGCATATTATAAATTTACTGTTAGATTGAGAAGCCTCCCTCCCAATAAAGGACACCTCCCATATGCGGACAGATTGTTACGTCCCTTTCATGTCCGTAAATGAGAGGTTTCACTGTATTACTAAATGTATAATAACTTATAATGCAATATAAATATCAAATAGATACTCTAATATAATGTACCTGAGAAACATTTTCTTTAAGTTGTATTAATTTATGGCGTTCATTACAAACATATTTGTCATATTCAGTAGCATGTTGTAAAGAATAATGTCGTTGGATATTGAACTTCTTAACCAGTTGGAGTGTTTTAAGACAAATTAAACACCTTGCTAATACACTGCTCTCTACGAAAAAGAAATGCTCCTCCCATGATACATTAAAAGCATTGGGAGTAGCGGGCCGCTTTAATGTATGAGCGGAAGCTCCGTCTTCAAAGTTCGCCATCATACTGCACAGTCACCACTGCACCGACATTGAACGACGTACAGTATGCATACGTCACAGCACTCGCGAGACCCGCTCTTTAAAGCACACAGCGCTCATTTCTCAGAATCACGTAATGTGCCCAGCCCTGGTCTACAACATACATCTACAAGGAGAAATTAATCTCTAAGTATTTCATGAACTATTTTTGGCATTTTTAATTTTATTTATAGTCTTTACTAATTACAGTAGTATTAATTTTCGGGTTAATTTCTGAAAAATCTACGTAATTTTATGTTAAAAAGAAAATAAAAAGAAGAAAAGAATGCACAGTAAAAGAAAAAAGAGAAATAAATTAAGCAAGGATAAAGGAAAAAAAGAAAGGAAAAGTAAAGCAGAAAAGAAAAAAGGAAAGGATAGCAGAAAAAAGAAACGAAAGAAAAGAACAGAAAAAAAGAAAGTAAAATAAAATGAGTGATCACCATCTGCTTGTAGATTTTTGATAGAAAAGCCGAGAAACATTTGTTGTATGAACATAAATAAGGTAAGTAGATATAAAAGAAAATAAAAGAAGATAAAAAATGAACGAGAAAAAATAAAATAATAAAACTAAAAAAAATGAAAAAATATGAAAGAAGGGAAAAGGAATGGAAATAAGAAAAAGAAAAGAAGAAAACACAAAAGAAAACAGAAAATGTAAAAGGAAAAAAGAAGAAAGGAAAATGTAAAAGGAAGGAAAAGAAAAGTACAAATTTTATTTATAGTCTTTACTAATTTATAATAATAGTATTAATTTTCGTCAGTGAAAGCCTGCTAAGTACTACATGTTGAGACATGTTAAAATAAAAAATGCCAAAAATAGCTCATGAAATACTTAAAGATTAATTTCTCGTTGCAGATGTATGTTGTAGGCACTTCTTAATCAAAGCAGAATTTAATCTTCCTTCCAGTCCTTCCATGTTTTGTTTGCTCATGTTCTTTTTTGAAACTTACACCCTGGTCATCAGTTGTCATTTAACAAGAACGTTAATTGTAAAATTATTGTGAACAACTTCAGTTGTAAATCAAGCTTTCAGGTATAACTCCCTGTAAAGTTGATTTGAATAATTTTGAAGGAAAAATCGTTCCGGGGCCGGGCATCGAACCCGGGACCTTTGGTTTAACGTAACAACGCTCTACCAACCGAGCTACGCGGGAACTCTACCAGACACCGATCCAATTTTTCCCTCTATATCCACAGACCTCAAAGTGGGCTGACAGCTGTCAAGCAACCAAAGTTGAGTGCAAAGGTTCCGGGTTCGATGCCCGGCCCCGGAACGATTTTTCCCTCAAAATTATTCAAATCAACTTTACAGGGAGTTATACCTGAAAGCTTGATTTGTATAATACACGTCACTGTTCGTTAACAGAAAGCCACAATTTAAGTCACACAGAGTTAGTGTGCACTCAGCTTTGGTTGCTTGACAGCTGTCAGCCCACTTTGAGTTCTGTAGATATAGAGGGAAAAATTAGATCGGTATCTGGTAGAGTTCCCGGTTAGCTCAGTTGGTAGAGCGTTGGTACGTTAAACCAAAGGTCCCGGGTTCGATGCCCGGCCCCGGAACGATTTTTCCCTCAAAATTATTCAACTTCAGTTGTGTGTATTAATGTTGAAAAAAGATATTCATATAAACATTAAACGAAATCAATTATTATGCCTTTCTAAAATTAACCCTATCCACAACCATGTTTCTTTACTGTAGCGAAACATGGACTTCTTTGGCATGTAACCCGGACGATAAAAAGTAAAACTAAAGAAAAAAAGGAAACGGAAAGAAGAAAAGAAAGCAGAAGAGAAAAACTAAAGAAAAGAAAAAATAAAAGGTATAATAAAAAAGGAAAGTAAAAGGAAGAAAAGTAAAGAAAAGGTAAAATAAAAAAGGAAAAGAAAAAAGAAAGGAAAAGAAAAGTATAAAGAAAACGGAAAGAAAAAAGTGAAACGAAAAAAAAGAATGAAAAAAGACGAAGGAAAAGAAAAGTAAAAAAAGACAATAAAATAAAAAAAGACAAAAGGAAAAGTAAAATAAAAAGGAAATAAAGAAGAAAGGAAAAGAAATAAAGAAGAAAGGAAAAGAAAAAAGAAAGGAAAGAAAAAGAAAAAAGAAGAAAGAAAAGGTAAAATGAAAAAGGTAAGAGTAAAACGAAAGAAAAAGCATAAAAGGAAAAGAAAGAAATGAAAAGAGAAAAGTAAAATAAAAAACGGAAAAGAAAAGCATAAAGGAAAGGAAATAAAAGAGAAATGTAAAACGAAAAAGGAGAAATAAAAGTGAAAGAAAAAGTAAAAGCAAAATAAAAGACGGAAAATACAAGATTAAAAGGAAAGGAAAATGTAAGTAGAAAAAATAAAGAAAAAATAAATAAAATGAAAAAGACAAAAAGTAATAAACAGTACTAAAGAAAAAAGAAAATATTGAAAAAACAGTACAACGTAGAAAGAAAAAGAAAAAAAGGAAAGGAAAGCCAGAAAAGATAAAAGATATAAAAGAAAATAAAAGAAGAGAAAAAATGAACGAGAGAAAATAAAATAAGAAAACTAAAAAAATGAAAAAAGTTAAAAGAAAGGAAAAGGAATGAAAAGAAGAAAAATAAAAAAGAAAAAGTAAAATGTAAAAGAAAAAAAGAAAGGAAATGTGAAAGGAAGGAAAAGAAAAGTACAAAAGAAAAAAGTAAATAAATAAGGAAAAAAAGAAAAGAAACGAGAAAAGAGTAAGCAAAATGAATGAAAGAAAAAGAAAATAGAAATAAATAGACAGAAAATAAGAAAAAAGAAAAGAAAAAGAAAAGCATAAAAGGAAAGAAAAGAAAATAGAACGTGCGAAATTAAAAAGAAAAGCACAACACAAAAAAGAAAAGAAAAAAAGGAAAAGAAAAGCATAAAAGAAAAAGGAAAGAAAGGAAAGAATAACCAAAATAAAAACTAGAAAAGAAAAGGTAAGATAATGAAAGAGATAGAAAGGAAAAGGAAAAGAAAGAAAAGTAAAAGGGGAAAGAAAAAAGGAAAAAGAAAATATGTAAAGAAAAAAATAAGAAAATAACAAAAAAATAAAAGGAAAAAGGATACAAAAGAAAGAAAGAAAAGAAAACAGAATATAAAATGAAGATAGTCGAAGAAAATAAAAAGGAAAGGAAAAGGAAAGCAGAAAGTTTACTGATAATACTTTAAAAAACTGAATAATGAGATGCACTGTCCATAAGGTAGGGAGGTTGGGATGGGCAGGGCGGAACTCGACATGCAGCCACCTCCTCGTGGTGAGTTCTGGGTTGTTTCACTTCATAGAATAGAGAATGAATGAAACAAGCAAAGAGCTGCATTATCAATTATGTTAAAACTGATACACATATACAAATTAGTGCTAATACTATCACCACTCCCGCATTACAAGGGTTTTGTTTACATTTTAAGCAGCCCTTGGTCTTTAGTATTAAGTAGCGTTCTGCCTGAACTGTTTTATTAAATCATATAAAATGTAATCGGCATTTATCTAAGGAAACAAATTTCGCTGAGCTTCGTTATGTGAATAATAGGATAAAAATATATTATGTGCTTATGCTGAGAATCATAACACATATTTCCTCATTCATTTTTTAAGTCTCGTAAGAATTTATTTAATTTTTTATGTTGAAAATGATATTTCTAGTTACAATCTATTTTTGAACTACTATCAAAAGAATTATACAAATGTAATCACTTACTAGTGTACCGAAATAGGATATAAGCTTGCATTCCTTGCATTGATACAAAAAACATTACTTACAATGCAAATAAAAAGGACAATAAACACAGTCAAATACAGAATGGATGGTAACCTCTGCACCAAAATGAAACTGGTAATATCTCATGAGGAGAGACCTGAAAAATTTAAAATCCTTTTCTAACATTCACCGTTTCAAAGGAAATCGTTGTGTTTCTATGAAGCATAAAGGTAGGCGCCCACTTACCGGAATTGATTCGTACGCCACGTTCGGATTTTTATTCTTTGCATTATTTTAAATGGAACATCGCTCACTTGGCCGCATCGCCTCTGTCCGCATAACTGTTATTCCGATCAGAATTCTTGCCAGAGAATAAAATTCTAAACGGATTTCCGTAAGGTCCAAGATCGAGATATAGAATGTCATGGCATATTATATCGATTGCAAGGTCTCCAATCGCGGTAATATTGAAGGTATAGGTTATTTTATTAAGTTAAACAGTCTGGAGAGCTTTATGAAATTAGAATTAAAGCAATGTAATATGGAGAAAGAACATATGGGATGAGATCGGGAAAATACTAAATTAACCAGGTATGTCCTTCATAGTTTATTTAAGTTACAGAGGTATTCATTTTATTTCGAGGTTCAGTTCAGAACAACAATAGGGATATCTGATGCCAAGTTTTACCGTTAGGTGGCAGGAACATTCCATGCGGCAGTTTATTACGTTCTCCGACTTGTTGGTTTTCTGTGCGTGTCAAATTATATTTATAATTATTTTGTATAACCTGGTATAATTTAATATAATTCAGTATTTTCTTACCTCATAATTTAATTTAATTTACAATAATAGCGTAAACTTGTATAATACTGAGCGATTCCCCTTAAGAAATTAGGGAAATCTGCAGTATGCAAAATATAGATACGAATAAATTGAATATGCATGAACCTAAACGAGAACTTTGTAATCGAGGTCCACGAACAAATAAACAAATAAATAAATAAATAAATAGGAACTTTGTCGAAGGTGAATATTACCTCTTTAATTATTAGTAGACCCTATTATAAGTACCGTATGCCAAAAACACGATATGCAGCCACCAATGTGTTTTTTTTTATAGGGAAGGGACTATCGAGATTGAATTCCTCGTAATTTTTCTCTAGTTCCAGAAAGATTAAATGCAATGTTTGATAAGATGATATAATATGATCATAATAGTATCACGATTATTCTTGTGTTTTGTACGTTAAGGACATGCAGTTTTCAATAGTATGTAGGATGATTTTAAAAATTTGAACTATAAACGTGGTTTTAATAATTAGTCTACAGCACATTAAAAACATTATTCATGAAATGGATTTCACTATGGATGGTCCTGGATAATAAACACCCCAGTTAATCCACAGTTTACTGCAGGCGTAAAATGCTGGCGACTCCTAGGCTAGAAGTACTGAATATAATCTAAACTGATATAGCTTGCTGTCGAGGTTGTATATGTTTTTATTCATTTTTCTTTTCCCTCTTCCAAAATGAAACTGTAGCCAGCAATTCCTTACTTGAAGTAAGTATTTTTGTTCTTTCGAGGCGCTATTTAATTAGTTCAATTTTTTAAGATTTAAAGCATAGGTTTATATTAAAAATATTTCGGGACCTGAATGAAGACAAAAGGCTTTTCCTGGTTTTTACATATAGGAACACAACGAAAAATTTGGCATTTTTAAAGAGAATTTAATGTACTAATACACTACATAAACCCTCAATGTTTATATACCGGAAAACAAATACACATACAAAGCGCATCCCTCAAAGTACACACGCGCTGTCTGTTGGTGCTAGTTCAGGATATCCCTATGAAATAACGTGCTCTAGCGGTAAATTACAACACTATTTGATTATTCATTCGGAAATGCTGACAAGTGAGCGATACTATAATAAAAATCCGAACGCAACGAACGAATTTTTTCCGGTAAGTGAGCGCCTACCTTAAGGCAATATAGGTACCTGTCACTGCAATATTATTCTAGCAAACGCGGCCTTCAGTCCTTACCTTCTCCTCAATGGGTGACATGCGACAGTGCGCTGCGTTGCAAGATTGACTTGAACGATTTTCGCAATTATTCAATTTAAATTCTTGGCTAACTGTTTAATCTGAAAAAAAAAAAAATAGGTGCAAGACATTAACTTTTCAGATTACTTTTCCCTATCTGCTTGTATAGCAATCTGTCATTCCTCTCGGGCAGTTACAGCAATAGAGCGCTGCAAACATTGGGCAAAGACTACATTTTTCCTGCGTAATGATCCTTGATCGAGGCTTATGTTGGGGTTTCGTAATCTATACTAATAATAAATCTGTAGCCGAAATTTTTCTGGTAATTTTCGATTTTCCAAAAATAATTGGTCCTAACATATATAATCAACCACCCTGAAACCGAAAATCGCATTTTTGAAATTTTTGTTTGTATGTCTGTTTGTATGTTTGTTACCTTTTCACGCGATAATGGCCGAACCGATTTATATGAAAATTGGAATATAAATTAAGTTCGTTGTAACTTAGATTTTAGGCTATATGGCATTCAAAATACTTTATTTAAAAGGGGAGTTATAAGGGGACCTGAATTAAATAAATCGAAATATCTCGCTTATTATTGATTTTTGTGAAAAGTGTTACATAACAAAAATTTCTTTAAAAATGATTTTCGATAAGTTTTATTCTTCACAAAATTTTGATAGGACTGATATTTAATGAGATAAATGAGTTTTAAAATTAAAATAACGCCATCTAAGATGGTGCAATGAATTAAGAACAAATGACTTCGTCTATAAGGGGCCTTGAACAACAACAATCGAAACATGGGTGTTGGACATCAAAAATCGAAAGCTATTAAACATAGCCTACAGAGAATGTTTCTGCATTTGTATGAAGTAATATCAGAAGCTAAATTAACTGATTTGTATAATTAATTATTATTTCACCATTGGAAAGTGTAGTTTCTCTAGATGGACATAATACTATAATGTTATTACAGTAACGTCTGAGTAAATCGAGGACAGGTAAGATTAAAATAGCTTCTTATGTACAGAAAATTTGATAGGCTATTTTGTACATTCGTTTTCTGCATTTCTTAAAATAATATTTATGTACACTCATTTTAATCTCAGAGAATTAACGAACGAGAGTGTATTGATTTAGTATGCAATAATAGTAAGTAAGCTTAGCAATCCATAATTTTATAATTCAAATTTTAACTATGCTCAATTGAATCGTGTTAAAATACATAAAATATATATGCAATAAATGCAATGCAAAAAATTGGGTAATGAGCGAAGCAGATTATCTTGCGCTGTTGTAAAAGTTGTTCCCTGGATCAAACGTCCTATTTTAATTATGTAATTACTTTATATTTATTTCTAACAGGTGCAGCGGAGCGTACGGGTACGGCTAGTATTCAAATAAATTTAAGGGATATTGACGGTAGATACTGGATTAATCTTGCTCAGGATAGAGATAGGTGGCAGGCTTATGTGAAGGCGGCAGTAAACCTCCGGGTTCTCTAACAGCCATAAGTAAGTAAGTAAGTAAGTAAGTAACGGTGCTTGATCAAAGAAATGTGCAATAAAAGTTTTGTTATATTGTAATTGAATCTTAACTTTTGGTGCATCAGTCCCTTTCCACCCTGTATACATCATATCAGAAAGCAAAGTAGTCCGACCATCCGATCTGTGCCCCCGTAAGATATGCGAAATGAATCTTAATTCCTTTTCAGCCTCGGCAATTCATTTCTCCCCCTGTATTCCTATTTCTCTCTTTTCTATCCCTCTCTCTTTCTCTCCCCCACTACTCACAATTTTGAGCCTTCTTGCGGGACAGTTTATTTGACGAGACGATAAAAGTCACCCTCGGCTCTCTTTTTGCGCATGCGCCATCGGTGTAGTATTTCCGCTTCCGGTGTGATGCTGGGCCTCGTTGTAAACATAAAAATTGTTTTATTCACCGCATTCTAGATTCACCTTCGTCACGATCATACATTATTTACATTTCGGTGATACAAATTACGTAATTATAATAATAGTGCATTGATAGATTTCACAATTATTACTCCAGCTCCTGTTATCCAAGTCAAACGTTATTTTCGTATAATTGTATTCCAGAATATTTCCTCATAAGTCTTGATAGGCTATATGCATTAAGAGTTAATTTCTGGTGGTAGTATTGATATTAAACTTGGCTAACACAATATTCCATCTACAACTTCAGAGGGGCGGCAAGAACTAGCGCAGAGGTAGTTCTGGATATTTCACAGTGGCGTATACTGGTTAAAGGGTTTGGGCTACCGCTGACCCTATTATTACACAAAATATATCTAACAATTACTTTAATTTTAATTACTATGGTAAAACTAATAATACAAAATTATTACATTATGTTATATTATAAACTTTTTCTTTTGTAATTTCCTTGGGCTACCCCCGGTAGCCCGCAAAATATGCCCCTGATATTTCAACTGTAAACCAACTTACGAATCTCGTGATATGCAAATAAATATCACCAAACGTAGGTGCCAACTTCAGAGGGGCTACAAGTCACTTTGTGTCCAAATTTATAAAACCAGGGGCATCACATCCAGTAAAATTAAGAGCGATCTCAACCTTGTTAACAATTCGAAGAGATATTCCTATGTAAATAAAGCGGCGAAACTAGCGCTGAAGTAGTTCTGGTGATTTCGGAAGTGAAAATTGTTGAATTTATAAGGGTTTCTTTTTATGTAGATACAGTTGATCGTATATGCATCATAGACAAATATATGCATGGCGTAACAAAACCTTAAACTAACCAAATCTAACCTGTCACAGATTCGTATATGCAACATGTATATAAGCGGGGAACTACTTCAGCACTAGTTTAGCCAACAATTGAATTAATTTGTTTGAAAGATGAAGTAGGTTATAGGCCAAAGATTATTATTTGAACTCTATAGAGAGTAGTGGTTTGGTTCGACTGGAACATCTCGGAAAAAAGAAGATATATATTTTTTTATTATTACCGGTATAGACCTATATTCATTATTATTTATTATTCCACAGTTGAGTGACAAAATGGACAAGGAACCATCCAAAAGAACAAATCGGGACACCCTTAGAACAATAGCATTTTAAATAGCATGGTAAATTAGGAAACATACCACTAACTTTATGAGTTCCTGTAGGCCCTAAATGTTTTTATCCATCTAAATCACTGATAGAGGAGTCAGCTGTCGAACATGTTAGTAAAGCAATTCACAATGCCGCTATCTTTCCTGAATTTGAGATCGGTGAATCTTCACACATGCAACAGAGTGATTCCACTTCTCTATCCATGATCCACATTTTTGTAGTTCAGTTCAAATCTATGAACTATTGGGATCGAACAGTAATGGTCCTAAGTCTTACCAAGCGGAAATAACACAGAGCTAACAGTTAATTAACAGTGTATGGTAATTATGTAGTAATAATCGGCCAGGCCTCCATATTCTCGCAATAGAGGTCCAGGGCACCTTCGTTATCATATGTATTTTCTTTTATTAAATTTCGTTTGTATATGATTAACTTGTCATCCAGTATCCACTTTACACCCTGGATCTCTGTTGTAGTAAGATGATGGCCTGGCCGATATGACCTGTCGATGGTTTGTTTCTACACAATTATTAAAATATATGTATATACTTGGTAATGTATCTATCCTGGATCTCTATTACGGGAAGATGGCCTGGCTGGTGATTACTACTTAATTACCCAAAATTTAAAACTAACCATTATCAACACTCGTTTTCAGGTTGATTTTTTTTGTTATGATCGTCGTCGTAGGTGTGTGCTCGTTAAATGATTAGCAACGGCTATATAACTACTGATAATGGATAAATGCTTAATAAAGAAAATTGTCCCCACTGAAAGTGCAGTGAACGGGAATACAATGATAAATTGGGTTATATTAATGACAGTGAAACTAATGGCTCATTGTCGGGTGGCGATCAAAACCTTGTAATTCCAAAACTGGAAATTTTACAAGAGAAAGATATAATATTACTGATACGATATTATGTTCACGTGCTCTATTTTATGTACATGTCTTAAATGTATGTTTAAATTCGACTGTTTACTAAATATGGTACTGCAATGTTTGCATACCACAGGCATTATTACAGAAGTTTGAAAACTAATCCATCAATCTCGAATGAAAGTAAAAGAAATCCAGTTCACAATTACTGCGGTAAATAAAACATTTTTATGCTTACAACGGGGCTCAGCGTCACACCGGAAGCGGAATTTCTTCACCGATAGCGCATGCGCAATAAAGGGAGCCGAGGGTGACTTTTATCGTCTCGTGTTTATTTGCACTTGCAGTCCAGTGTTGTCAACTCAACATGAATACTGTAGCACGGACTGGTGAAAGAAATATTATTAAACAAGTAATAGCATTTTGCATAAGTCAATCAGCGTCATTAGACCTACTTAAATTAAATTATGAATAAGTAATAATTAACCTTACAGTATTATAAGCAATATTCAAGAGACATGTTACTGTTTGACGGAAGTTTGGCAATATCCCTATTCGGCAAGGTTCGTGGCCTGCTGTTTGGCGTAGTGGGAGAGAAACGGGTGGAATGGGGTGAGTAGAGGCGTTAACTTTTCAAAGAACGACGACAGCGCTGAAGGGGCATAGATTCGATGGTCCGACAATAATACTCTTGGTTTCACAAGTAAAGAACCTTCGTTGCAGGGTTGGGCCCAGGAAGCCATAAATCTGACTGACACGCTCCCCCAATTAGTGAAACTGTGGACAAAGATACCGCCAGAAGACCGCCGAGAATGCTGTGTTGTGAATTTTCCATTTTTGAAAGAATCCAATCAGTTGCAAAAGAAAATACATTTAAAGAGTCAAGCCAAGCGCAAACATGGCAACAGCTGAAAGTTTTAGCAAGTTTACCTCCCCTAACTGGCCTGTCAATCACTGTCATCTGTGTGGAAGTGGTGTGAGGCCAGGGTTCTTTACTTGTGGAGCCGAGAGTACGTATTCTTTGATAGCACAAAAAAGATTGAAATAATTTTATCAGTAAATGAAATCAAATAAAATCGTGCAAGTGGTTAGAGAGACACTCTATAGCAAAGAGTAGTAGTAGATATAAGGAAAGACAGTATTTTCGTTCTGCTTCGATCAAATTGACAATTTAATTAAAAGGAGACAAATATGAACATGTTTCAAAACAATATTCGCAGGTACTGTCTTATCCGTATAAGAATTTTATTACAGAAACATGGCGTAGGTCTTCTGCTTTGGAAATACGTAACTTATTTAGTATGAGTAAAAATATTTAAAGCTCTTTTACATTCTAGTAATTTAATTATGTTACACATAGCCAGCACCTACTTATTATATAAAAATAAAGTAGCCTGTATTTTATTGTAAGTTGTGACAAAATAATCATCAGGACACAATAAAAAATTTGTTTCTATTAAAAAGTTTCTTTGTTTCTATTATATTTGTAAGATATATAATGGGAAATTTGTAAATTAAAAAATGAAGATTGTCGGAGACTCGAAACTTGAACAAATACTGTTCACCCTTTTTGTAGATTCATGTCATAACAATCTATGCTATTAAAACTGAGAGTACCAAAACAGCATAGTACGTGGTTTTCCTGTTTACATTCCCTACAATTGATTTCTGTTTATCAATTATATTATTATTTCCCTTTTCAGAAGACCTGATGTATCTAGAATCAACCTTCTATTCGATTTCATAACATATTTCATACTCTCAAACAAAATATAGCAAATTTAAAAGGTTTAATCATGCGTCATCCGGTGAATTACGGCTTTGAGAAGACGAGCATGCACAAATCTGGAACTTGTATATTGTGGGCGGACCATTCTTTTTGCACGAAGTGTGCAACGTGAAAACATTGACGCATCTTATGTATTTTTAACGTGCGAATTTAAGACGAATCCCTTCCATTTTAATGCAACATTTGGAAACTAACAAAAGATGAACTCGATACCCAATTTCCTTCAACTTCTAATGCTCCCACAATACCCAGTTCAGATAGATGTAATCCAATCAGAAGTAGACCTACTAGAACAAATCACCAAAAATCAACACAGTAAAGATAATTTAAAACAAATGGCCCTTGAAATCGCCAACATCAGATATCCCGAAGACTATTGGATAAGAATTTATACAGATGGCTCAAAAACAGATCCTCAAGGAGATGTGTTGTTGTTGTTGTTTTCTAATGCCAGGCATTTGACAATGAAGTCATTTGATCTCTTGCACTCCAATATTTTTCAAAGATATTATCATGACCAGCCACTGAAGCACAGATTTTGAGATGTTCCGAATCCATTTCTTGGTTTGAGTTGCACAATGGACAGTTAGGGGACTGATATATTCGAATTCTATGCAAGTGTTTGGCCAAATAATCATGGCCTGTTGCCAATCTAAATGCAATTACAGACGATTTTCGTGGTAAATCGGGAATCAACTGTGGATTTTGATGCAGAGAGTTCCATTTTTTCCCTTGGGATTGTATTATTAAATTGTTTGTTGAAGTCTAAGTATGTAGATTTAATAAATCTTTTCACAGAGTAATACGTAGATTTAGTAACAAGTCTGTAAGTAGCAGTGCTGCCCTTCTTTGCTAAAGCATCCGCATTCTCATTTCCCAGGATTCCACAATGGGATGGTATCCATTGGAATACAATTCTTTTATTGAGTGATATTAATTGAGAGAGCATTTTAGTTATTTCTGCTGTTTGAGATGAAGGTGTGTGTTTAGAGACTATTGATAGAATAGCTACTTTGCAGTCTGACAATATAACTGCATTCCTAAATTTATTGATGTGGCATAGAAGATACCTGAGACTTTCCCTTATTGCAATGATTTCACCATAAAAACTTGTTGTTCCATATCCAAGAGATCTATAAAGTGTAGGAAGTGTAGGAAGAGATCAAGGAAATGTAGGAGCTGTTATTTTTAGTAATCTTTTTTGTTCCTACCTCCCAGTTGGTTATAATCTATCTGCCTATGATGGAGAAATTGAAGCTATACATGTTGCCTTAAATCAACTTTTACTCCATATGGATAAATTCACAAACGCCGTCAACCTCTCGGACTCAAAAGCAGCCATCTTGTCCATAAATAAAACTAACCACCCCTACTCAGAACAAATCAATAATTGTCAAGAAATACTTGCAACTTTAAAAGAATATGACAAAACAGTTGTGTTACAATGGATCCCAGGACATTGTAATCTACATGGAAATGAACAGGTTGACATGCTAAGAAGGGTGCCAATCTCAAAATAAACCCACGGAAACCTTTGTCATTAAGCTCAGTAAAACAATATATCAAACAACTACAAAAAATAATCACCAACAAGAACTGGACATAAACATTTCGCAACAACGTAGGAAATTACTGAAGGATATACCTCCTGATCCCAGAAAACTGGCAGTTGCAAGCTTTCGTCTTAACACTGAACATGACATCCTGGGTAAACACCTCAATCGTCTTGGCATCCTGCCATCATCAGCCTGCATTTTGTGCAAGCATGGATAGACAACATCTTGCAAAATGCCCTGCTCTGAAATCCTCCAAGGAAATCAACCGCTACTGGGAAGCCAGAACCCGAATGTTTTTGATTACTTAATCCGTAGTTTTGTTCACCACTTTCTTGTTTTTCCCTCAGTTAATGATTGTAAATATCATATACTAGACATTAGACAAATAAATAAATAATATTTGGCTAATTACGGTATTTCTGCAATAGCAATGGACACATTGTGGAACGTATGAATAAGAGCTGCAGTGACGAAAATGGGAAATAAATTTCAACAAGACTTAAGAAGAACGTTGAGAACCACATTAGCACCACTCCAACTGCAGGGCTCTGCACCCAACAGGCCATCCAACAAGCTCTCACAGAAATGAATCAGTTCGGTAATTTGGGACATATTACTTTAAAATTCCAAATCAGTACCTTACAAAACAGCGCAATAATTAACAATAGATCCCTATTAGAAACAACAACAACCAAATTTCTTGGCTTAAAAATCGATAATGTGTTAAATTGGAAAAATCATATTAAAGAAATCACCCCCAAACTAAATTCAGCTTGTTTTGCTATTAGATCAATGCAAAAGATAGTAAATATCAATACCTTAAAAACAATATACTTTGCATACTTCCACTCGGTAATGAGTTTTGGAATAATATTCTGGGGAAATTCCACAGATAGTAACAATTTATTTCTATTACAATAAAAGAGTAATTGGAATAATAGTAGGTGCGAAATCTAGGGAGTCGTGTAGGACTATTTTCAAAAAACTACAAATAATGCCCATGGCTTGTCAATATATCTTTTCATTAATAGTCTTCCTCGTATGTAATCGTGAAAACTTTGTAACTAATTCAACAGTTCATAGCATAAATACACGTCAAAAAATGACTTTCATACTCCATCGGCAAGTCTATCGTGCTATCAAAAAGAGTGCGTTATATGGCAGTAAAAATGTTTAATAGCCTTCCTATCGATATAAAAAATGAAACTCAAAACATAAGATTATTTAGGGCCAAATTAAAGAAGTATCTAATTTCTCACGCTTTCTATTCTGTAGGTGAATTCATGACATTCAATAACACTTCATGAAATTGATACTAAAACTATGTGTTGTACTAGTAGACTATATTGTAAATCTCGTCTGTATATATTTCATCTAGACTGTGACTATAAATTAAGATTTTATAATAGTATTAAGTTTTTTGACTTGTTCCATATTCTAGCTGTAAGCATGTATGAATACCATGGAATGTTAATAAATACAATACAATACAATACAAAAATAAGAATACAGTAATAATTCGCGGGTGCTCGTGTAAAGGGGTTTAAGTATGAATTGGCTAAAGCGGGATGAGTAAAGATTTGAACCCTCCACGATTGCTTCTGTCTTGTGTTAAAGGGGTTAAATCATTCTCATTCTTCCATCCATGATGCAGTTACAGTGCTCCATAGTTTGTGACAAAGGGGTTTTGTTCATTACCAAAGGAGAGAAGTTTACATACCTTATAATTTGACTTAACCCTCTTTACACGAGCACCTGCGAATTGTTACCAGAGTGATTCTATTCATTAATTTGCAACTTCCCTTTGTAAAATTTGGGCAGAACACATATTGTAAAATAACCTGCTAAACACATACGGTCTTACTAATAAAAACTCTATATACAGACGTTTAACTGTCTTATACTTACACAATGAGTAGCTCGTTTATAAGTCGTGCGTAAATTCCTTACTAATAATCACTACATACGTCGTGTATAACAGTATGACTGTTACACAGCTACGTCATAGTTTCGTCATTACTTCGTTACGAAAGGTAATAGAATATCTGAGGTTCTCTATTGCATCCGGTAGAGCGCTCTAGTGTGGCGTGTTAAATATCGATAGTACAACTGGCTCTAATCGATTACCACACTACATTTTCGTCAAAGAGTACAAGCTACAGCAATATTGTTCTAATAATTCTATGATCTTTGGTTTGTTCTTCTGTGGTTGCAAGGTAACCATCTTCATAAAATGACAGTCGATACGAACAGCTGTTAGAGGGGCGGCCATTTTTTTTCCTATATACAACGCTTAAACAAGGGGTTTCGTGTGTATAACTACTGCAGAGCAATTCCCATTGTATAGTTACAGCCTGTTTATACGTCCATAGCTTATTCACGGTTTATTAGTAACGTTTTCTGTTTCAATTCTGCATAAGTCTCGTATAAAAACTATACACGGTTTATTAGTAAGACTGATATTATTATTATTATTATTATCATTATCATTATCATTATCATTATCATTATTATTACTACTACTACTACTACTACTACTACTACTACTGCTACTGCTACTGCTACTGCTACTGCTACTGCTACTGCTACTGCTACTGCTACTACTTTGTACAAAACCAGTTCGATTAATTACAATGTGTCTCAGTGAAACGTATAGCAGAGTCCGTATAGGCCAATTTCTATCCCATGTTTTTCCAATTCACTGCGGGATAAAGCAAGGAGATACACTATCATCTTTACTTCTTAACTTTGCTCTAGAATATCCCATTAGGAAAGTTCAGGATAACAGACAGGGTTTGGAATTGAATGGATTACATCAGCTTCTTGTCTATGCGGATGACGTGAATATGATAGGAGAAAATTCGAAAATGGTTAGGGAAAACAATCAAATTTTACTTGAAGCAAGTAAAGCGATAGGTTTGGAAGTAATTCCCGAAAAGACAAAGTATATGATAATGTCTCGTGACCAGAATATTGTACGAAATGGAAATATAAAAATTGGAAATTTATCCTTCGAAGAGGTTGAAAAATTCAAATATCTTGGAGCAACAGTAACAAATATAAATGACACTCGGAAGGAAATTAAACGCAGAATAAATATGGGAAATGCGTGTTATTATTCGGTTGAGAAGTTTTTGTCATCTAGTCTGCTTGCAAAAAATCTGAAAGTTAGAATTTATAAAACAGTTATATTGCCGGTTGTTCTGTATGGTTGTAAAACTTGGACTCTCACTTTGAGAGAGGAACAGAGATTAAGGGTGTCTGAGAATAAGATTCTTAGGAAAATATTTGGGGCTAAGAGGGATGAAGTTACAGGAGAAAGTTACACAACGGAGAACTGCAAGCAATGTTTTCTTCACCTGACATAATTAGGAACATTAAATCCAGACGTTTGAGATGGACAGAGCGTGTAGCACGTATGAGCGAATCCAGAAATGCATATAGAGTGTTAGTTGGGAGACCGGTGGGAAAAAGACCTTTGGGGAGGCCGAGACGTAGATGGAAGGATATTAAAGTGGATTTGAGAGAGGTGGGATATGATGATAGAGACTGTATTATTCTTGCACAGGATAGGGACCGATGGCGGGCTTATGTGAGGGCGGCAATGAACTTGTGGGTTCCTTAAAAGCCATTTGTAAGTAAGTATTATTTTGTACAACCATGATATTATCAATCAACAGTTTCAATGTTATTCAGTTTGCAATAAAGAGACGTGTTGTTTACAATTAGTGCATGCCAAACAAGACGTTGCTGATGGCATAATAAATCTTTAAGTGATATACGAATGATTTGACTAGTTTTTCATGAATGCATAATAATTAAATCACATTGTTCACAGTCATGTTAGTTATGTCAATCATTTGAACCAGTCAAAGATGTCAGCCTCAAGCCTGCAATATTTTCTGCTTCTGAGTGAATCATTTCATCTTGTTACTACAAAACTATACATGATGAAGCCGTCTGCAATACATAGTAGACAATGGCATTACAATTATTATTGTTAAATGTATTGTCCTCTGTTGCTTAGTAACAAAGTCGGCTCTGACATATCGTCAACATTCGTTCATTGGGTAAGTATGTGTTTGTGAAATTACTTTGAAAATTGTATAAAACGCTGGATAAACTGCCAACTATTTCGCTACAATAAAGAAACATGGTTGTGGAGAGGGTTAATTTTAGAAAGGCATAACTGATTTCGTTTAATGTTTACATCTTTATATGAATATCTCTTTTCAACATTAATATACACAACTGAAGTTGTTCACAATTAATGATTTTGCAACTAACGTTCTTGTTAAAAGGTAACTGTTGACCAGAGGGTGTAAATTTCAAAAAGGAACAAGAGCAAACAAAACATAGAAGAACTGGAAGGAAGATTAAATTCGTCCTTCTCCATTCATCCTTTCATTAAGAAGTGCCTACAACATATATCTACAAGGAGAAATTAATCTGTAAGTATTGCATGAGCCATTTTCTGTAATTTTCGTGTTTAAATTTAATTTTATTTATAGTCTTTACTAATTGCAGTAGTATTAAGTTTCGGATTATTTTCTGAAAAAATCTACGTAACTATGTTAAAAAGAAAATAAAAAGAAAAAAAGAAAGCAATATAAAATAAAAAAGATAGATGAAAGAAGCAAGGATAAAGGAAGAAAAATAAAAAACGAAAAGTAAAGCAGAAAATAAAACAAGAAGGAAAAGAACAGTAGAGCAGAAGAAAGAAAGGAAAGGAAAAGCGAAATTAAAAATAAAAGAAAGAAAAGAAAAGAATGTCCACACCTGTGGAGTAGCGGTTAGAGCGTCTGGATGCGAAACCAGATGGCACGCGTTCGAATTACGGTCGGGGAAGTTACCTGGTTGAGGTTTTTTTCCGGGATTTTCCCTCAACCCAATATGAGCAAATGCTGGGTAACTATCAGTGCTGGACCTCGGACTTATTTCACCGGCATTATCACCTTCATCTCTTTCAGACGCTAAATAACCTAAGATATTGATAATACCAAAAAAAAAAAAAAAGAAAAAAGAAAAGAATAGAAAAAAGAAACGAAAATAAAATGAATGGTCACCATCTGTTTGTAGGGTCAGTGTCACAAAAAATGATGATATAAAAGCCCAGAAACGTCTGTTTTATAAAAATAAGTAAGGTTAAGTAGAGTTTTTCAGCCTACCCAATATTTACACCTTAGCTTTACATCTTAGCTTTGCACAATGTTATATCGTCGTTGTTCCTGCAATAACTCTTATGTGCAAAATATAACATTTTTTCAGTAGGAAGAAAAAACACATTTATTCTTATTCATCCTATGGCAGTCATAATACCTAGGAGACTGTGAATTCTTACATTTTCGAAACGAAGAAATATAATAACATACAGGAGATTTTATTATTTGGTGTATCACTATTTAAGTTATTTAATATAGAGCAAAAATCTGAAAATCGATAAATATGTCACATAAGAACTATTGCAGGAACAACGACGATATATCTGGAACTTATAAATTGTGGGCGGCCCATTCTTTTTGCACGAAATGTACAACTGGAATGAAATTAATGCAACTTATATATTTTTCTTAATAAGCGAATTTAAGATGAATCCCAAACTCCATTTTAAATGCAAAAATTTGGAAAAAAAATATCTCGTCTTATATTTGGCTAATTACGGTATTTCTGCAATTGGAATCAGCACATTGTGAAATGTAAGAATAAGGGTTTCAGAAGCAGTGGCAAAAATTAGAAGTAAAATTCAACAAGACTTAAGAAGAACGTTGAGAACTACACTAGCACCACTCCAACTGCAGGGCTCTGCATCCAACAAATGCAAATGTAGCAATTTGGGACATATTATCTCCAAATTCCAAATCAGCACCTTATAAAACGTAACCATAAGAATACAGTAACTCCTAACAGAGTAACTGTATTGATTAATTTACAACTTTCTTTTGTAAAAAGAGTAATTACCCTGTTACAAGCTTTGTAGAACACATAGGCCTAATACAACTCTTAAATATAATTCTAAGTAATTTGTCATAAATATAGTTGATATGTTTGTTCCATTTCAGATGTTTATCAATATTGATTCCTAAATATTTAATCTCTGAAGATTCATTTATAATTGGACAATTATGGCCTACAGCAAATTGCGGAGCAACCAAAATTGTGTAGTTTAATGTTTATGGGAGATCAGGCGATTTATAAGATTTACTAGTTAATGAAAAAGGAATGACTGTAGTTTTAGCAGTGTTAAGAGAAAGAATATTCGAATGAAACCATGCTTTTATCAATTTTAAACCATTATTTGCCTTAAAATAAGAGTCCAAACAATAATACGAGTACAATTAAGAGCACATTTCCGGAAAAAGGTCAAAGTAATGCGCCTCCACGTGGTGCTCTCTGGATAACGTTAAATGGATTATAACACTAGCATGCTTCCCAAGAAAAATAAACAGCTCTTCTCAATGCCTTTCTGGAATGCTGATGGTATGTCACAAGCCAAGAGAGCTGCGGTGGAAAATAAATTATCAAAGACAGATGCAGATTTATTTGTTATAGCAGAGGCCAACATCGACATAGAAAAAGAATTTACTACAAACTCAAGAACTAAAATATCAACATCTTAGAAAAGCACAGGCAAATTGCAAGTGGGCAGACATTCAGCACGAAACAAAAGGAAAGTTTACAGAATTGAAGGAAATGAATGACAGTGACAATGCAGAAATAATAAAGATAACAGCTTGGAAACATGGTAACAGATTCCAAGTCTATGAACTCTACAGTCCACTAATAACAACTTTGCTGTAGACCTGATAACTAGAGCTAGGATTTATATGTAGTAAGAGTTAACAATGGTGATTCTGTTTGAGAAGGTTTTAAGCCTGGTTGACAAGACTCGAAATGCAAGAAAAGTGACAGGGACTAGACCATGGAGCTTTTAAACTCCCCGCTGTTTTGTAAGTGGTGGTTAAGAGGATTAAAGACCCTTAGCGCTAACTAATGGAAGTACTGAATGACAAGAATGGCAAATATGCATGGCTTGCATGTTTGTAAAGTCTACCGAATAAAAATATTAGCTATTACTACATACGAATCCTAGCTCTACTGATAACTGACAAGAAAACAATAGTGATCGGTGACCTTAAAGGCCACTCTCCAAGATGTGGGTATATCAGTAACAAGAAAGTAGGAGATGTCATTGAGCAGTCGTAGTTATAATAATAATAATAATAATAATAATAATAATAATAATAATAATAATAATAATAATAAATTAATGATAAATGAATGATAATAATAATATAATAACAATAAATGAATGATAATAATAATAAAATAATATAATATAATAAAATAATAATAATAGTAATAATAATAATAATAATAATAATAATAATAATAATGTACTATACAGTCTGAGAAAAATGTTTCGTCGCAAAGATACTTTATAAGTCTCAGAAACGAGGCAATGTGCCTGATCAGAGGGCGTGCGATCTGAGGTAATAAAATTAGCTTTATTTCGTTGTATGTATGATCATGCGCACAGCCTTTTTTCTGGGACTAGTAAAGAATCTGTGCGACAAAAAGTTTTTCTAAGACTGAACAACCACGCCATTCTCAATCAACAGTTTCGATATTATTCAGTTTGTATTAAACAGATACAGATGCTGTTTATAAATGTTAAATAATAGTTTCTGAAGGCATAATAGTTATTTATGGTACTTGTGAGGTAAGTGCATCTTTATTACACGAGTGCAATAAAGATCACGCTCACAAGTACCATACGTAATTTTATCCATGACCATAACGAAAAATTATGTTTTATAAAAGAAAATATGTTGAAAATAAGTCCTCGTGTAATCACATACCATGGCATGGATTTTAGAATCAATACGTGTTCTAGGTAGGTCATGATGTAGGAGGCCATAATTAGTAAAGAATGGTATCTAAGGCGTTGGATAAATAACAAATTATAATTAATTATATAATTTTAATATATATTTTTTCATTTTAAACGTGTATTTTCATCTTTTTGAAGTTTCAGGGATTATTTAGAAGTGTTCACGGGACTATTGTGATTAAAATAATTTCACATTTTACTTCTGTAAACTTAAGAGGAATATTAAAACTTAATTAATCATCGTGTCTGTTTAGCTCAGTTGGTTAACGCGTGTTGTTTTAAAATCCTATAAACCCAACTTCGTAGGTTCAAGTCTCCTCGCATCCCAAAAGGTAAATTATTACAAAATTTTAAAAAGATGCATATTAGATATGAATGTAATGTACAAATTACGACGTAGCAGATAGAGAAAAGAGAAGGAGATTGAGTGTATGTGTATTTAAGAAATGGTAATAAAGAAGTAGAGATAGATGACAATCTAGTAACTAATATATTAACAATTTAACTATAATTATGTGTATATATTCCGCCTTTGCTTATCATACAATATGAGTGAATTAATTAGTCATATTTTCTCATTAACGTTTTCGGTACGTAAATTGTACCATCTTCAGATGTTTGTATATGATGCTAATTGTTGACCAAGCCTGTGGGTGCATGTATTTGGACTTAAATGGTCAGTGTTTTTGTGCATGCTGTGCGATGTCGGTGAAGGCGGAATATATACACATAATTATAGTTAAATTGTGACAGCTTATCGGTATATCTTCAACATGAAATTTAATATATTAACTTCTTGAGTAATAGTTCAATGGAAAAGTATACGTGTGTACCCGGGTACTAGGAAAATACTAATGAACTGTAAGATAAAGTACAAACTGTGAGGTAAAGTCTTTATCTCACTAGTGAAATAAAGTAATGTTGAATAAAAGCCTACTTTACAAACGCAAAAGTATTTAGTAAAGGCATGTTTTTCGTTATGGTCATGGATAAATCATTTTATCTTACTACTAAATTATACAAGATTCAGCAGTCTGCAATAATATATATAGGAGGCAATGGCATTACAATATTATTATTGTTAAATATATTGTCCTCTGTTGCTTAGTAACATAGTTTGTTCTTGTATATCGTCAACATTCGTTCATTAAGTAAGTATGTGATCCGGCTTAATTTTAGAAAGAATTTATTTCGTTTAATGTTTATATCTTTATATGAATATTTTTTTTGCATTAATACACACAACTGAAGTTGTCCACAATTAACGTATTTGCAACTGACGTTCTTGTTAAATGGCAACTAATCATCACAGGGTGTAAGTTTAAAAAAGAAACAAGAGCAAACAAAACATGGAAGGACTGGAAGGAAGATTAAATTCTGCCTTCTCCAACTCATCCTTTGATTAAAAGGTGCCTACAACATATATCTGCAAGGGGAAATCAATCTGTAAGTACTGCATGTGCCATTTTCTGACATTTTTGTGACTAAATTTAATTTTACTTATTGTCTTTACCAATTAGTCGTAGTATTAGCATTGGGATTATTTTCTGGAGAAATCTAAGTAAATCTACATTAAAATAAAAATGAAAACAAAAAACAAAGAATAGTAAAAGAGAAAAAATAAGAAAAAAGAATTTAAAAGGGAAATAAAAGAAGCAAAGATAAATAAAAAATAAACGAAAAGAAAAACGAAAAACAAAATGAAAGAAAACCAGAAAAAAGAAAGAAAAGAAAAGAAAAAGTCAAATAAAAACTAGAAAATAAAAGGAAAGAAAAATATGAGAAAGGAAAATAAAATGAGTGATCACCATCTGCTTGTAGGGTCTGTGTCACAAAAAAACTTGATAGAAAAACCGAGAAACATCTGTCGTCTAAAAATAACTAAGGTAAGTACATTTTTTTCAGTCTACAAAGTATTCACACTTTGGCTTTGTCAATGCTAAAATTTAAAAAAACTCCCTTTGGGCTCTATATACCCTTCTTGTACGCATTAGATTGCGATTTCAATATGTTTGTCTCAACATACAATAGCAAGCATTCACAGACGAAAAAAAAAATAAAACTAAAGAAAAAAAGAAAAGGACACGAAAAAAAGAAAAGGGCACGAGAAAAGAAAAGCAGGAAAGAAAGACGAAAGAAAAGAAAAAAGAAAGAAAAGAACTAGTAAGAAAAAAGAAAAGAAAAGAGAAGCATAAAAGAAAGAAATAAAAATGTGAAATGAATAAAACAAAATGAAAAAGACGAACAAAGGAAAGGCATAAAAGACCAGGAAAGAAAAGAGAAAGGAAAAAGTAAAATGAAAAAAGGAAAGAGAAAAACAAGAAAGGAAAAGAAAAGAAACAGAAAGGAAAGAAAAAAGGTAAAATGAAAAAAGCAAAAGTAAAAAAGCAAAATAGAAAAAGAAAAATAAGAAAAAAAGGCAAAAAATAAAATTGAAAAGGCAAAGACAAAAAGGAAGAAAAATAAAAACATAACAGGAAAAGAAATCAAAGAAAATGAAAAGAAACAGTAAAATAAAAAGAGAAAGAAAAAATAATGAAACGAAAAGAAAAAAGGAAAAGCTAAATAAAAAAGGGAAAAAGGAAGGAAAAGGATGGTAGAAAAGGAAAAGAGTAAGTAAAATAAAAAAGTCGAAAAGGTAAACAAGAGCATTAAAAAAATGAAAGGAAAAGAAAAAGTAAAATGAAAAAAGAAACAACAAGAAAAGCAGAAAAATAAATAAATAAATAAATGAAGACAAAAAAGAGAAAAGTAAAATGAGCAAAGTAAAAGAAAAATGAAAATATATACAAGAAGGAAAACGAAGAAAGAATAGTAAAGAAATATAAAACAAAATGAAAAAAGAGAAGAAGAAAGAAAATAAAAAAGTAAAATAAAAGGAAAAATGAAAAGTAAAATAAAGAGAGAAAAGCATTAAAGATAAAAAAGGAAAGAAAAGAAAAATGGAAAGAAAAAGTAAAGCATAAAATAAAAAGAAAGAAAAGGAAGGAGAAAAGAGGAAACAAAATAAAAATTGGAAAAGAAGAAAGAAAAGAGAAGGAAAGGATCAAAATGAAAAGCGACAGAAAAGAAAAGGAAAAAGATAAAATGAAAAAAGAAAAGTATGAAAAAGAATAAGAAAAGAAAAAGGAAAAGTGTCCACACCTGTGGAGTAGCAGTTAGCGCGTCTAGCCGCGAAACCAGGTGGCCCGGGTTCGATTCCCGGTCGGGGCAAGTTACCTGGTTGAGGGTTTTCCGGGGTTTTCCCTCAACCCAATATGAGCAAATGCTGAGTAACTTTCGGTGTTGGACCCCGGACTCATTTCACGGCATTATCACTTTCATCTCTTTCAGACGCTAAATAACGTAAGATATTGATAAAGCGTCGTAAAATAACCTATTAAAATAAAGAAAAGGAAAAAAAGGAAACAGGGAGAAGATAAAAGAAAGGAAAAACAAAAAACAAAAAGTATAATGAAGATAACGAAAGAAAATAAAAGGTAAAGAGAATGTAAAATGAAAAAATCGAGGAGAAAAGAATGAAAAAGTAAAGAAGAAAGTTAAATGATAATACTTAAAAGAAACAGAATAATGAAATGCACTGTCCACATGGAAGGGAGGCTGGGATGGGCAGGGCGGAACTCGACATGCAGCCACCTCCTCGTGGTGAGTTCTGGGTTGTTTCACTTCACAGAGAATGAATGAAACAAGCAAAGTGCTGCATTATCAATTATGTTAAAACTGATAAACATAGAACAATTTTCGGCCTCGGTAGCGTAGTTGGTATAGCGCTGACCTATGCTTGATGTTGCGGGTTCGATTCCGGGCTAGGTCGATGGCATTCAAGTGGGTTTAAATGCGACAGGCTCATGTCAGTAGATTTACTGTCATGTATAAACTCCTGCGGGACAAATTCCGGCACGCTGGCGACGCTGATATAACCTCTGCAGTTGCGAGCGTCGTTAAACCATAATTTAATTTTTAATATAAAAATTAGCACTAATAGGTCTACCATCACCAGCCCCGCATTACAAGGGTTTTGCCTACATTTTAAACAGTCCTTGCTCTTTAATAAGAAGTAGCGTTCTTCCTGAACCGTTTTATTAATTCACATAAAATATAATCGACATTCTGCCTTCTATGCTCGAGGTTGCGGGTTCGATCCTGGCGCAGGTCGACGGCATTTTGAGTGTATTTAAATGCAACAGGCTCATGTCAGTAGATTTACTGGCATGTAAAAGAACTCCTGCGGGACAAAATTCCAGCACACTGGCGACGCTGAAGTAATAAATTATTATTATTATTATTATTATTATTATTATTATTATTATTATTATTATTATTATTAGGGGATTATTATTATTATTATTATTATTATTATTATTATTATTATTATTATTATTATTATTATTACAAATAATATAAAATAAGTGGTATTGAAACAATTTTACAATATTTTATTGTAACAAAATTGTGATTTTATATTTTTATTTTTTGTCTAATTCAGGACCAATTATATTCACAGAATGTAGGAAATGAAGAAAACACCACCACACTGAAGGCAGTTACAAATGAAGAGATGGAGAACTCAACTGATAACGACTATTAATTTGCCAGTTGATGATTCCGATGTTGATGCTGTCTGTATTCCTTCGAAGTCTGATGGTTCCGAAAACGAACACTACTCCAGTAGACCTGTCACCAAATCACCTCGAAAGTCTCAACATGAACAAAGTTCAGCAACAGTTACAGGGTTAGATTTAGCAGGAAGTAATGATGTACGAGTACATACTGTTGTCACAGCAGCAATGATTTCAAAGAGCTCTGTCCGAAAATCGGAACTAACTTCACTGCGGATAAAGGACGTGAAAAGGCAGCATGGAAGGACATAAAGATAGCCTAAGTTGAAGTGCGAAAAAGTGAACCATTCATTGTTTTCTACAAGACAGAATATGCAGAATAATTATTTAAAATGATAAAAACAAGGAAACATTATCACCGTGGACGCCCAAATTTGAGCAGTCCCCCAGCTGTTCTGCAAGCCAAAGTGAAGAATCTTTTAGACTTGTGTGAATTCAACATCATTCCTCGAATTCACCAAAATAAGTTCGAGGTCCAACATCGAAAGTTACACAGCAATTCTGCTTCAAGTGGTTGAGGGAAAACTTCGGAAAAACCTCCAACCAGGTAATTTGTCTCAATCAAGGGTTGAACCGGATCCGCTTGTTTCACGGTCAAGCAACGCTAGCAGTTAATCCACAGCGGTGGAACCAACTGAACTGTTAGTTGCAAACTCTGATAAACCTGCATTTAATTTTCCCGAAGCTCTTGAGAGCTATCAGTGCAGTTAAATTTACAAGAGCAATTAACGTAATTCACTGTTACCTGAGGTAACAGAAACCTAGCTTAAGTCTGAGTTCTATTCAAACTCGCGCGGAATGTTTGACAAACGTGAAATACTTAATGAATACACTATTATCGATGTCCATCGCTGGGCGAAATTATGAATCCAATTTACTCGATGAAATTTGTAGTGACCGTGTTTACTGCTTATTGTATCTGCTGTATTTTTATTGTAATTGTTTGCGCTATCATAACACACCAGACCACTGGACGCAAACCTTTGTACTACATTAAAATGAAACGAATAGACCGTATACGTGAATGGTGTGAGGACACTGATAGGGAGGAGCGTGTCGTATAGCGGCTATGAATTTTACATAGCCGTCTGGATCTAGACTCTGGGAGAGAGCGTTGCGTGGTGCTATCTGTGAGGAACGTTTGAAACCGTCATGGCAAAATACCCATGATTCTGTCTCAAGATCGGTACAAATGTATCGATCTTGATTCTGTCTGTCTATATCGATGCTGGAATCGGGAGAGAGTCGAAGTGCTAGCTGTGAACGACTTTTCAAAGCACATTGACAGCAGGAAGTCATTCTTTTAACACTCCATGCTCGTAATGTTCGTGGAACCGTTACAATATGTTGAAATTAATCATAATAGAGAAATGTACATAATGCTAGCGCGTGTATTATTATTATTATTATTATTATTATTATTATTCCTGCTAACCTATGTATAAAATCGAGAGGCCTCTATATTTTAGGCTATACATTATACATTTCATTAGGAAAACTACATCTAACAACTTACATTATCTGGACATCAGCAATTTTAAGAAACGTTATGTAGCCTAAAAACCTAATTCATTATCTTCAAAAATTATATCTAACATTTAGTATCCAACGGAAGTAAGTTCATCTCAACATTTTCCTTTAAAACTATCAAGATCATTTAAACCTAGTGTCAAATTCAATGTAGCATACAATCTAGAATTCTAGAGCCAGTGATCGGCATTTCTTGACTCGCGAGAGAACTCCTTAGCACACAAGGAGAGTGGAGGGTAAGGCACGATCTCCCTGCCTCCCCTTAGCCATCACTTGTTCATTCAAAGTTACGTAGTATTTAAGTAAACACGACAGGATCAATTGTAAAATCAAAAGGGATTTCGCATATGGCCGACGAATATCTCGCTCAGTTAAAATTCACTATATGCAGCTTGACTCTTAATTTTAATGAGTTAAGTACATGTCCATCATAATGTTTAAATTGTGTATAAAATAACAGAAAAAAAGGAAATCAGATCATACAAGAATGAAAAAGAATTGAACATATATATCGGCATAAATTTAATTGAACTTTTCCTTAGTTTGGCATGTTCACTGTGCGTCCCTGCGCACGCAAAACTTGCAGCGACTTCTATTATAGACCATAGACAAACACATTAATCCCTTTTTCCACCCTTTTTCTCCTCTCTCTATATTTTTCCTTCTTTCCCCTCCCCCCTACATATTTTCCTTTTTCTTCCTTTTTAGTCTGTTACTTAGCAACATTGTATCAAATAATATAGTCTCGTCGCTCTTATTTCCGGCAGCCAATCACGTTGCAGGTCTGCTACATTTAAACGTGTGCGTCTTGTCATTCGCTGCTGATGACGTTATGCACTTCCTAAGCTCGATAAATACTTAATATAATCGCCCGCCATTTTTGTTTTTTCGTTGGCTTTCGCAGAAAGCACACAAGACTTTATTTGCCCCTCAATTATTTATTCAATAAGAGTTTGATTTATTTATCATAGGACCTACGACATGATAATGTTTAACGGTGCGGCAAATAGATTCCTCGTCTGGTAGCTCAGCAACGAAAAAACAAAAATTGCGAACATAATAATTTCGAGGGAAAAATTGTTCCGGAGCCGGGTATCGAACCCGGGACCTTTGGTTTAACGTACCAACGCTCTACCACTGAGCTACTCGGGAACTCTAACCGACACCGATCCAATTTTTCCCTCTATATCCACAGACCTCAAAGTGGGCTGACAACCGTCAAGCAACCAACTTCGAGTGCACACTAACTCCGTGTGACTTAAATTGTGGTTTTCTGTTCACGAACAGTGACGTGTATTATGCAAATCAAGATTTGGATCGGTGTCGGTTAGAGTTCCCGAGTAGCTCAGTGGTAGAGCGTTGGTACGTTAAACCAAAGGTCCCGGGTTCGATACCCGGCTCCGGAACAATTTTTCCCTCGAAATTATTCAAATCAACTTTACAGGGAGTTATACCTGAAAATCTTGATTTGCATTGCGAACATACTTCCTACCTAGGCTTTATAGAGTCTTCACTTCCTAAGACGTAAGCAAAGAGAAGACGTCATGCCGGAAATAACAGCGACACGACTATAGTTTATTCAGCGTCGTGATAGCGAGATGGTGTGTAACGAGTTGACATCGAGAATTCTCCATTAGATTACCCGACATTCGCCTTACCATTTGGGTTAAACCTCGGGGAGGGGGAGAAACAAACCAGGTAATGATAAGGCACAATAAGTCTATTGGAGTTGACAGTGTTGGCCTTAGGGTCTACTATGTATAAAGTGAAAAATTTGTAATGCACGATACTTACTGGAAGTCATTAGCGGTACTCTGCTGGACTGTCATCTGTTGCGTGCCTTTGCTGTCAGAGTCCCCCTCGAAAGCCTTGTTCTCAAGGCCTTTCTCAGCTTCAGGTTTCGTCTAGATGAACAATAATAGTTACCGTATTTGAAAAGTCTTCTTAAAAGAACGACAGTGGATTCATAGAATCTTTGCAGCAGATTCCTGAGTCCTGAGAGTATAGTATACTATACCATACTTCATACATGATTATGATATAAGATGTATGTGCAGGGAACCGAAGTATAGTATAATATACCTGCATTTGTGTCCTAACTGTAACCTGCAGAATATTTTCAGCATTTTTTCTCTTGTCAGTGACTTTTTTTAAGTGTAGGGGAGACTGCTGTACCTTTGAACATATTTTGTTTCTAATTTTTGCTGATACCTAGAGGACTCTGGCCATAGTTTCATTTTGATTTACTGCAAAATGTGAGTTTTGTGGACAAAATTTTTTTAGTGCCAAAAGTAAATATTTCATTCATTGTTATATGTTTTCTAACACGAGACCAAATTGTATTTGTGACTATCAATCAAGTAGGGCGTGTTCTGTACCATCTGGTGAGTAATGACGTATGTTAATTTCCATGATTTATTCGAATCTCTAGTTTTGGCAACCATATTTGTTTAAACGTGCATCCTCTTGTATTACCTTTGAACACGAAACATCTTGTATCATGGAACATGTTCCAAGGTACACGATACTATTGGTTTCTGTTTTTGTTTTACTTTAAGATCATGCCACGAAAGTAAATCTGGAGTTAAGAGGCCCCCAATTGATCCGGATTGAGTAATGTTTAATTGCAAATGACGTCGTAAGTGAAAGTTGTGCTACATTTGAACGATTCTCAATTGAAGTGATGTGTGAAAGGAGAAAGTTCTGGTAAAATCGCAGCAGTGTTTAATGCTTTAATGGAAGCTGGATGCGAACAATTTTGGAATGGGGATGATATCGTGCTATATTGTGCTATAAATTGAGGAATAGTAGATTAATAATACTACTTACTTACTTATTGGCTTTTAAGGAACCTGGAGGTTCATTCCCGCCCTCACATAAGCCCGCCATTGATCCCTATCCTGAGCAAGATTAATCCAGTCTCTACCACCATATCCCACCTCCCTCAAATCCATTTTAATATTATCTTCCCATCTACGTCTCGGCCTCCCTAAAGGTCTTTTTCCCATCGGCCTCCCAACTAACACTCTATATGCATTTCTGGATTCGCCCATACGTGCTACATGCCCTGCCCATCTCAAGCGTCTGGATTTAATGTTCCTAATTATGTCAGGTGAAGAATACAATGCGTGCAGCTCTGCGTTGTGTAACTTTCTCCATTCTTCTGTAACTTCATCCCTCTTAGCCCCAAATATTTTCCTAAGAACCTTATTCTCAAACACCCTTAATCTCTGTTCCTCTCTCAAAGTGAGAGTCCAAGCTTCACAACCATATAGAACAACCGGTAATATAACTGTTTTATAAATTCTAACTTTCAGATTTTTTGACAGCAGACTAGATGACAAAAGCTTCTCAACCGAATAATAACAGGCATTTCCCATATTTATCCTGCGTTTAATTTCCTCCTGAGTGCCATTTATATTTGTTACTGTTGCTCCAAGATATTTGAATTTTTCCACCTCTTCGAAGGCTAAACCTCCAATTTTTATATTTCCATTTCGTACAATATTCTGGTCACGAGACATAATCATATACTTAGTCTTTTCGGGATTTACTTCCAACCCTATCGCTTTACTTGCTTCAAGTAGAATTTCGTTTGAGGATTTTCTCCTAACATATTCACGTCATCCGCATAGACAAGAAGCTGATGTAACCCGTTCAATTCCAAACCCTGCCTGTTATCCTGAACTTTCCTAATGGCATATTCTAGACCAAAGTTAAAAAGTAGAGGTGACAATGCATCTCCCTGCTTTAGCCCGCAGTGAATTGGAAAAGCATCAGATAGAAACTGGCCTATACGTACTCTGCTGTAAGTTTCACTCAGACACATTTTAATTAATCGAACTAGTTTCTTGGGAATACCAAATTCAATAATAATATCATATAAAACTTCTCTCTTAACCGAGTCATACGCCTTTTTGAAATCTATGAATAACTGATGTACTGTACCCTTATACTCCCATTTTTTCTCCAATATCTGTCGAATACAAAAAATTCTTATCAATAGTCGATCTATTACGCCTAAAACCACACTGATGATCCCCAATAATTTCATCTACATATGGAGTTAATCTTCTCAAAAGGACGGTGAAAAATTTTTATTGAGTATTTTGTGATATGAGAAAGTTCTGGTGTAATGGTAGTAGTAATGGATTTAGAGTGATGTGTACAGCAATTTGTCTTTGAGGATGATGGTGTAAGACAGGCCTGCACAAGGTTTGCGCTCTCCGAGCCGGCTCACAGCTCATGAGCGGAATGCAGATTTAGCTCGCTCTGTATAAGGATGGACTGGAAGAAGGGGTGATCTCGTACAAAATGTACACAAAAGGAAGCACTATTACGAGTGTTTATGAAATGAATTCCCGTTCAGTGTTTGCAAAACTATCTTGGACTATTATTAATTAATAAAGAAATATTTATTTTACAGAAGTAATAGAAATTCTATAGCTTCTTAAATGTATAATATCATTTTGTTACATTTTTATTTATCAGTACATCAAAACGAGGTTTTATACTGTTGGCAGCTGAAAGGAACAGTGGCCTACTGATCGTAATGAAATTAATAGTAAATTATTAATTATTATTATTAATTATTGTTTTTTATTAGTTGTGTTTATTATTAATTGTCGTTATTGAGTGTAATTAGTTACCACTGCCACCGGGTATACACCCATTTGCAGTGTGAATAAATACATACACATACATACATACACAGATGTTCGATGTCGCCTTTATTAAAGTTGATTATAGAAAACAGTTGCTCACAAATATAAATGTTGAGCCAAACGTAGCAATCATTTTCACAGCCTGACTGTGTAATCGTGGATATTATTGCAAATGTTTAGTCTTGTAAAACTCAACCAGGTTAGTAGTATTATTCAAACGATCTTTAGCCCTTAGGTCACATTGAAGATCAATAAGTTCGAGCTGTAAATCGTTAAATGTTAAATGTTATGTTCCGTCTTTTAGATTCCTCCATACTGTACTGTAGCAGTAGGTAAGCAACGTGAAACAGTTACCGAGAATAGTCCTACACACTGCACCCCACTAGATAGCTGAGTGGTCGTTTCCCTCTCCTCTACCTACAGCAAGTCTATGTCATTCTGACGTATTTTCCTCTCCGTTTCGGCGAGCGGTAAACACCGCTTTTCCGCTCCGAAGGAGCGCGCGCTCTTGTTGAGCGCTGTTTGTGCAGGCCTGGTGTAAGAGAAAGTTAGACTATTTATTACTGAGGAAATTTGGCGATAATGCTGTGGTGAGTGACAGTAGTAAAACGCTGAGTTCATAATGATATGGTAAGAGAAAATTCTGTTACAAAGAGTTCTGGTGTAACAGATCATTGAGGAGTGGGAATGATAGAAATGAAGTCTGCTATGATGAAGTAATGGTGTAATGAAAAAAAAAAAATAGGAAAATATAAAGTTCTGCTGCAAAGAAGGAAGTTTAGAATGAAATTTATAGGGGAAATGAAACTGTTCTTCAGTGCAACCAGAATGGAATGAATGACAGAGACCGAAACATATGTAACTCCTTCCAGCAATGGCTGGCAAATACTCACAAGGACTGTGTCGAGGGTGGAGATGCCCCTGAAGGGTAGCTGTGTCTTGTTAACGGCGTTGCTGTAGCTGATAAGCTGGTTGAACTCCTCCCTCACAAGATCCGGCGTTACCCAACCACGCAACCAGCACAGTGCTCTCTCCGCATCCTCGTAGCGACCACGTGACAGCAACCATATTGGAGTCTCCGGCATCTATAACAATTACCATGAAATTTGCATAATTCATCTAAAGTTAAAAAATTGTGTACATACATAGTTACAATTTCCAGTGGCGTAGCGTCAATGTAAGCTAAAAAGCTTAGCTTCCCCAGTTAATAATAATTTCATAATAAACCTGCAGTTTATGGACAAAATTATTTATTAATTTTAATAGAATTTATATTTACGCGTTAAATATTGTGATGCGGCAGCTCAGGATGATTTGTGATGCAGCAGTAAACAAGAAGCCTGCACACACCAGCTTCCAAGCAGACTGGTTTCTTCTGTGTAATCCACCCCGCAGATTTTCCATCCCTTTCTAACTAAACTACCCTAGTCGCAAGGCTCGCAAGAAGCTAGCTTTAACATTTAAAATAAGTAGTTTCCTAGTTATCCCTTTTCGTCAGTTGTGTTCAGTTGAAGTGTTAGTGTGCATTGTGGCTGATATAATAAATAATGAGCGAAATAACAGTTCCTGTCACTAATTTACTTGAATTTTTTAGGACAATTGTATTATCAAGACTGACTCACGAACAAAAGTGTGATTTAAAAAAGAAATGACCGACTCCCTTGCTGTCAATGAAGGGTACAACCAAAAGACAGACGCATACTTACGTAATGATACTAATATTGTGATTTCTCTAAGTATGACAGGGAGTCAGCTAATGTTATACTTATACTTGTCTATTTGTTAAGAGATATGTGTAAACCGTGAAATCATATTTTACTACGTATCATTTGAGGTCATGCCTTATTGGTGTTACTTACGATGTTCCAACCAATCTTCGACTGCTGACTTGACATTGACTACTATTTATTTTAAGACTGTATTTTTGTAATGCATGAAAGACAACTTGAGTTAGCTTCCCCTGCTCAAAATTTCATGCTACGCCACTGACAATTTCATTAATTCATGGAAAATTTACTCTGGATTGAATATACAGGGTGATTTACGAAGATTGTGCAATACTCTAGGATGTGATTTCTGACATCATTCTGATGAAAAAAGTTCATATATACATGTGTCCTATTTTGAATAGTTTCGGATAAAATCACATTTCTTTCTTACGTAATACGCATTCTTGTGAATTTATCTCTCTCTGGATGTCTGGAGCTGTATGTGTTACAGTACAGGTGATACCAGCAGCACACAATCTCGTGACATCTGAGTCACGGAAAGATAACTCAGTACCGGTACAACGTATCTACCTAGCATCCGAACAACGGAAGTTAGGAAATGCGGCGCGCGCAGTTCACACTCGGGCGGCTATGTGTATTGCTGGAGAAGGTGGGGTTTTTGAAAACAGGCTTTAATAGAGATTTTTCAGGTTAGTAATAACGTGAATGTTATTTAATGAATTTATAATACACTCAGTACCATTACTGTAAATAATTTAAATACTTAAACCTTCATAATATCTACGTTTATGTTTAACGTTCAGGAGGGCGTAACTCACTCAATTTAAAAAATACGACATATGTTTATATGAACTTTTTTATCAGAATGATGCCAGAAATCACATCCCAGAGTATTCGTGAATCACCCTGTATATTTTAAATAAAAAGCTCCAAAATTTTTCCATTAATTATATATTGCATATTTTGTACTCATATTAACCCGGGCAAGGTCGCTACATACAGCGTCGTTCAGGAGAGACTCGCGACTGGAACAGTCTGGTTGTGGCGCATGCGCAGACCTCTCATGCAATGCCAGCATGATACTTAACTGAATTTATTTTCGCGTGTACATTCCACATCAAATCAAGATTTCTTCGTGCTCCAGTTACACATCTTGCATACAAAGGGTTGTTAGTGATTTCTGGAAACGAATTTTGAATGACGTTATGTGCGTCAGGAATGACACGACAGCTGTACTGTGGTGAGAGGTGACAGTCCAGTAATGAGTGATTTCATAGTCAGAGTGCACGGTGTCTTACAGTAGCAATGCCCAAGAAAATCGAGCCTTTTTGGGAGGGGTACAATACGACTCTTTCCGATACCAAGTACAGTTTAGTGAAAATAAATAGAAGCCTACAAAAACGTGGTTTCGTTATTTCCAAGAAAGGCATCTTCTGTGTACTTAATAAGACAGATAAATCTCGGATGGAATTAATTTGTGTCATTTCGGGGGTTGCGGCTTGTGGCGGGGGGTGAATCTACTTGCTTTTTCCCCTCTGAAATTAATCCCATCCGAGCTTTCCTAGTCTTATTAAGTACGTAAACAGTCCACACCTGTGGAGTAACGGTCAGCGCGTCTGGCTGCGAAACCAGGTGGCCCGGGTTCGAATCCCGGTCGGGACAAGTTACCTGGTTGAGGTTTTTTCCGGGGTTTTCCCTCAACCCAATACGAGCAAATGCTGGGTAACTTTCGGTGCTTGACCCCGGACTCATTTCACCGGCATTATCACCTTCATTTCATTCAGACGCTAAATAACCTAGATGTTGATACAGCGTCGTAAAATAACCCAATAAAAAAAGTATGTAAACAGAAGAAGTTGGTAAAATAAAATTCAACCTGACATGTATAAAATCACTACAATCTACTAGAATTTGTAGTAATAGGGGAAAAATGGTTGGTTAGGTTCCACCCTTAGGGTATTAAGTAAGCTGATCCAGACTATAGATGAAGAATTAACGTAAGTATAAATTTGTTAGGAGATAAATTAGAATGGGTAAGAGGTAGGTGAGAATGAGAAGGCAGTAGAAGAGGATTTCATGGAGAACAAAAGGTTAATCAAGAGGATGAAGAAAAGTACTTCGAAGATACTGGAAAGACGATAAAATGCGAAAGTGAGGTGAAGAAGCGTATCTGGCACTAATGGAAGTGTTCAAATCAGTGAAATATTGTGTTACCAGGAGCACATATAGCACCGTGATGATAGGCATAACCGCGCTGATACCCGCCACACTGCGCCAGTCCGTGAGGTTGCCCATCAGAAACACCAGGAACACGCTGATCTGACACGTCACTCCTGCAACACAACGCAGAATACAAGAGTTCTTCCCGCTAATCGCTTTTTAAACATCAATGTAGATATCGGTTTCGATAAGCCATTCGAATGTTCGGTATTGAGTTTAACCCGTGATCACAACATATAAATTATAATAGGTTCGTTCCAACAACAGTCAGGAACCGTCCGTAACCATCGTGAACATGCGCAGTACAAAAAAAGCGTTCCAACACAATCCGAACCAGTCCTGAACCGGAAACATGTACTGCAGTCGGGCGCTCCAACAAGCTTTTGACACGGGTTCGGAACGGTCAGAAATAGTCCGTGGATTGAGGCATATACGGAAGAGTACGCAAGACGCGCATGCGCATAAGCTCACCAACGTCTCCTGAATACTGAAGAAAGACATGATCGACTGTTCACATCAGTGAGGTTAAAGATGAAAGTGACAGTGCAGACGAATAATAAAACTAGAGATTTAATTTAAATTTTCTCCAAAAAGAAAGGGAATGGAAATTATTTGGGCATTGAAACAGTTAATTACAATTTCAACATGCAGCTTTGATTAAAAGTATAATAAATAACGTACATGCATTAATAATTAAAAAAAGAACTATTTTTAGATGAGAGTCCCCCAGTGCACGACGTTGAATTATCGGAATTCTTGCCTTCCATTTTTTTGTCATCTTTTTTTAGAAAATGATCGAAATTCTATTTTCTGCAATTAGAATTAGCTGCGAAACGATAATAATTAAGCGTCCCGTTCTTAGCAAAGATGATCACAGTTATAGCATCTCTGGATTTAGCACATAACGATCCGCGAAAGCGTTCCAACAGCGTCCAGTCCAGTTTCAATCCCATAGCAGATGCTCAACTAGCGCATGCGCATAAGATGGTACAGGAACCGTACATGAACCGATTCATGAACCGCTTGTTGGAACGAACCTAATGGGTCATTCAAATAATAATTAGTGGCAACAATGTTTGTATGTAGCGCTATCAGCGGTAAATGATGCAAGCTGATAACAATGAGAAACAAGAGCATCTGATATGTTTATCTGTGAATTTGAAGACAATAACCTCATTTATAAGACATTTGTAATGAGTTTAATTTGTAGACTGTTTATCTGTAGTGCTCTAAAATGTTTAGCAAATACGAACAAAGATGCTTAATTGAAATTCAGATTACAAGAGGTAAGAATGCTCGACAATCCCATACAGCATTACTGGAAGCTTGTGGTAGAAACACTTCACCATTTTGTATCATGACTAAGTGGGCGCATGCATCTCGCAGCGGGAAGGAAGATGTTCATCAAAAACGTGGAGCTGGCAGACCGTAATCGGCAAGTGAACGTTGTAAGAGCGCTGCTGGAAGAACACCGTTGTTGGTTATGATTTTGACGGAAATACTGTAGTGTGAATGGTGCATACTACAGTTAGCTACTTTCTGGAACACCATGTACAACCAGCGGTGCGCCGTAAACGTCCAATTCTCCTGAATTCTCATCCTATTGTGCTACATGATGGTGTTCGCTCTCACATAGCTGCCCTTGGGGTTAATTTACTTCGCAGATGGAACTGGGAAATTCTGGAGCATCTTCCATACTCTCCAGATACGGGTCCATGTGATTTTGTCCTTTTCCCGGAAATGGAATTATCACTTCTCTAAGTTCGCTTTAGAACCAGACAGGCAATTATAGCAGCAGCAGAGCAGTCTGTTCGAAGATTAGTACAACAAGACGCTGTGGATGGCATCCGTCGTCTCCTGAGGTGTGGAGGCGGGTTCTTCATGTTGGAGGAGATTACTTATGAACACTGCAACAATGTGACTGTTCCAAAAATGTTTTCTTTGTTGTTAATTCAAATTTGCCACTAATTATTGAATGACCCATGTATTAGATTGGTCATTCCCATGTTATAAAATGACAACATAAAAAGTGTCCCCCCCTCAATATGTTTAACACTCTCTTATTCGGTAACTATTGTGAGTAGGATCGTAATTTTTGTTCATATCGATAGGAAATCTAATAAAAAATAATTTACTTCTTTGGTGTATTTCAATAGCGTAGAAAGTTTTTGTGTATATTTAATTTAAAAATCACTCATTTCAAGCCACTGAACGTTACGAACAGATTGCAACGTCGTAGCCAGATAGGGAGGTGGAAGGTACTTCACCTAGGGAGACAGCCCTGAGTTCGTCGACTTCATACATCTGTATTACGAGAAGAAAAAGCAGTGTGTTAGCGGCGATTTTGCCAAACTGCTGAAACTTTCAACTTAATTTCCTAATTAACCGTGTATTTAATCACAAAACGTAATATAGGTTTTCTATTCATTTAAGGGGTTAGGAACAGCTTACAGCAGTAACATTTTTTGGAAATACTCAGCATTTTTTCCTCCATTACTGTATGTTGTACAATAATGAAAATTGGTATGTGTAATACACTGTCTTTCTGCTGTATGAAAAAAATATTTTTACGATTTAATTTTTTTTTTTTTTCAAAATTCATAATGGTGGTAGTTCACTATGCAATGATGAATGTTTCCCTCATAACTCATAAACTTGTTAACTTTTTCATGTTCTCTTTTATTTTATTGCTGAAACTCATGTTTACAATATCATGCTCTTCTAACTACAGTCCTTAATAAATATTTTTTTTTATTTTGTGTTAGAAGAAAATACTGATATTTGACCATTTTTAAAAATGATTTTATTTTTTATCAGATAATCTATCAAAAATATAGAAGTGATCTTGCATTATATTGTAGATATGACATGCATTAATACACACAAGAAATTTCATCACAGAATTTTGGATAGTTTTGAGTTATGTGGGAAACACTTCATCACTGCATAGTGAACTGAATTCTGAAAAAAAATATATATATATATATATATATATATATAATTGTTTTTAATCCTAAAAATATTTTTTTCGTATAGCAGAAGGACAGTGTTTTACACATTCTAATTTTCATTATTGTACAAAATACAGTAATGGAGGGAAAAAATGTTGACTATTTCCAAAATTTTACTGCTGTAAGCTATACCTAACCCCTTACGTGTACCTTATCGTCCCTTTCAATTTCCTTGATTATTTCACTTCCAACCTGTATTTGCGTTTTGGGGAACATGGTGAACAGTATTTTCGAACTTCGGCAAGTTAAGCCTTAGTGACTGTGCATTACATTTAACGCCGTTTAGTGTTACAAAACATTCAATAGCACTATGCCTAAAACCTTGACATTAACAACACTGTAACCGAGCGGGCGTGGTCACATAGACTTCTATTGATACCCTGACGTGAAAAAAGAACTGTCAATGTTTGTATTCTGCGAACATCCGGCATGACGTGAACCGAGGCTATCCCTGACAAAGTTTCATTTACTGAAGTGCAAGTTCCGATCGGAAAAAATCGGAAGTATTACATAGACAGAAACCGAAAGGTGTGAATGGGTTGTGAATGTTAGCAATAATCATATTTGTTTACATATTTACTAAAATGCAAAATTTGATAATAGTATCATATTATTCTCAAATGTTGAACATTTAATCTTTATAAATACAAGTACGGTACTCATTTTTGTATTCCACTAGTATTATTGGTCATTCAAATATACATGGAGAATTTAAACATGTCTCTAATAAGATGTTCATGACATATTTTGTTTAATTTTGATGGTTAATATTCGCTACAGTTGAAAGCACCATGATATAAAACACTACTACTATCTTTGGAAAGATTGTTACTAAAAGACTATCAATTTTGCGTCTTTCCTCGAAAGCTTTGCAGTTCTAAGTCTTCTTTGGCAACGTTCCTGATATTGCTGTCGGACGAACATTGGCAGATCCTCCCCCCCTCCGCTACCGCTGCTTGTTCGCATCCGCGAACTCACTGCGCTTCGCCGGTTTAAAATATTCGGTGCTCACCCTCCTCACAGTAGTTGCTGGAAGTGTTGCCCATCTTGTGTAATACATAATTAACGTCTTTCTAAGAAACTATCATTCACATGCAACAGTTCCTCTGCACAAATGAGGCTAATTTCTGGGCGAATGTTTTCTTTAAATTTCAACGAATGAGGATTAGTTGTATACACATTATTTTTCAGTGTTTCCCAGAAATAAAAGTCACGTGCTGTTAGTTCTGGAGAACGAGCAGGCCATAACTTTCTGCTAATAATTATATGACCAATTATATGAATAGTTTAATATAACATGGTACCTACGTAAATTTTAAATCCGCGAAGCGCCGTGAGTTCGCTGATGCAAGCAGCGGCGATAGTTGGGGGGGGGGACATGCTGCTTTTGGGTCAATAGAAACACTGGAAACGTTCACTGGGACTCACTATACAAAGTGTAGTGTACTCACCGGGAGTTGAAGTGATGATAGCTCGGATCTCTGGCTGGCATGTCTCGCCCAGATACGTCATAATGGGGGCCTCCATGAAGCCGATACCCACGCCCAGAGTGATGTTGGCAACGAAGAGCATTTCAACGGAATTGGCGAAACTGTAGAGCAGCCACCCGGCTAAGAAAGGAATGTTCACTAGGATCATGGACCATCTGCGTCCGAAGAATTCTACGATCAGCCCTGAGATCAGAGAGCCGATCGGCTGGCAGATGAATGCGATGCTACCTACAAACATCATACAATATAATTTAGTTAGTATATTGATTATTACAACAAAATAATCATAGGATATAGACGTCTCAAAGTAAAGATCAACTATGACATTTTGGCATTTATCAAGGAGAGAGGGAATGTTTATGTTTGTTCCGTGAGAATGAAGATGAATAGTCATTGTCATTCACTGAACAGGAATAATTCCATTGGACAACGTAGATCTGTAATACCAACTTGATGGATGAATTTTACTTTTTGTCGCAGAACAATTAAAATACATATTACAAGTTTTGCAACAATTCAGTTTTTTCTTATTGGAAATCGTATTAAGTCCCGCGTCATAGCGTCATGGTCTAAGGCAGTGATGTAACTGATGCCTATAGGAGCAAGCGCGCACTTTAGAGCCCAGGAGAGCCTGAGCGTTTTACAGCGGAAAGGAAAGAGACAGACGAAAGAGATAGTATATGCCGCTTGGTGGAGCTATATAAAGGAATGGCCAGCATTGATTCAATGGATAAAGGGAAGAGAACTTGTTAAAACTGTATCCATGTTAATTTTTAGATTTGTCTGAGAAGTATAAGTGCATTAGGCTATAAGAATGTAAGTTTTAATTTTAATGCTCATTTTTCACAAGTTTGCTTTTTTATTCAAAAGTAATATTTTCTCAACTTTTTTTTTACAGAAAAAGTGAAATTTTCAGATATATTTGTTTAGTAGCCTTACAGGTAGTAAAACAATGTTTTCGTAAATCTAATATATCGTAAATATGTATTACTGAAGATAGTGTATTAAAATGTTTGAAAATATTGACATGGAAAATGTGTGTAAGGAAATGAATTAACAAAGCAAATACTGTTACATCACAAACAAATGATATGTGCCTATAGCTTCAGCAGATTTCGAGAAAATTTAATATTCTGATAACAGAAAGTTGCGCATCAATTTATCACCTAAAAGCATAATGCGATAAGAGTTTTATTATGTAATATTAGTTACAGTTAAAACATATACCTAGACAACTTTGCTTTGTACTATAATATTATTTTGATTACTTTTATAAGGCTAAAGATACCATCAATATCTATTTCAACTTATGTCATATTCAGTGTCTTTCTTTGGGATAACACTTTATGAATGATATGTTTAATTCACTTAGAACAGTATAGTTGTAGTTATTATGGAATTTATGTGAATATTTCTTCTTTACTCTTTATTATGTTATTAACGTTTAAAACACAACTGCAATATTAGGCTAAGAAATAGGTGTTAGTACTTTTGTTTTACAGACAATATAGAAAATAACAAACAGAAAGAAGCCATATAAAAATAACGACATAAAATTTCACGTTCCGTTTGAAGTTTGTGCACCACTGTTTTCTTCACCCAACAGGCTGCTTATTCCCCCTAGCATACCTAGCGCTTAATGCCCGCGCACGACGTCAAGGTCAGAAAAATGTGCTTGCTCTGACATCACTGGTCTAAGGCATCATGTCTGGACTCATGTTACGGAATGAGCGTCGGTCCGAGTCCTCATGGGGAAGAAATTTTCTCATGAAATTTCGGTCAATGTATCGGGCCGGTGCCCACTCAGCATCGTGATGAATTTGGAGAGTACGATAGGTAGCAAAACCCGGTTTAGAAAACCAGCTGTAACAGCTGGGGGGATCATCGTGCAGACCATACGTTACCTCCGTCCTGGTTGGATGATCGTTCACCTCAACCGATGCATGTGGTCGTGAGATCAGCAGTCGTCTGATTGGCCTTGGCACTTCATTGGCCTTGCACAGTGTGCAATAACGCAAATGTAGGTGGACAAAATTAATAACTTCTCTGCATTTCAACTGATTGTTATGAAACTTTGTACAGACCTGATAAGTAGCACATATTTTTTGTGTACAAACTCTGACTGCGTTTGTTTGTGTACGAGCATACCCCTGTATGCTACGTGTAGCCTAATTGTTGTACAAAGTTCATAAAAATATACTATATAGGAGAAAAGTTAATAATTTTGTCTAAATGTACCACTATAAAAGGGCAGTTCCTCTTATAAAACATAATCAGACTTTGTAGATAAAAATATATGCCACCTATAACTTCTGTATAAAGTTTCATAAAAAAAAATCTGTTAGATAGGATATAAGTTATTAATTTTGTTTAAATGCTCCCGCTAACGTGTGTAAACGTAATTAGAGTTTGTACACAAAACATGTGTGCCATCTGTAAGGCATGTATAAAGTTTCATAACAATCCGTTAACATGCAGAGCAGTTGTAGTTTCAGAAGAAAGGAAAATACTTTCAGTGATATAATTATACTAACAGAACAATTTGACTAATCAAACATATAAATTTATTCAGTTATTGAATGCAATAATTTTAATTTTTTTACAGAGAAGTTTTCTGCGATAACACAGGTTTCCTCAGCCAAATGATATCTTCTTTCTCCAGCTCTCTCAATCTAGCCAGTCTTCATCTGTTAAGGCGTAATAATTTCTTCATTATTATAAATGAATGCCTCAAAATTACGTTTCCCATGCATATTTAAATAAATTGACGTTATATCCTTTTTCCGGGGAGGCCATCTTTGAAAGTAAGGGCACACAGATATTCAATAATAACCATCATTTCAAGAATTGGGAGCTAACTGACATGGCAACAACGCATACAATCCAGACGCACTTTTTTGTCCTTTGGTTCAAGTCGAAATAAACGGTATGTTGCGTGTATATCTGGCTGTGGTTATGTGAATTTCAAGGAAGAATCATTAAAGTTATGTGACCAGTTAACCGTTGTCTCCTTTGCTCTGTTATGTCCTTTAGCCTCTAGCAATAATTTGCGAAACAGAGGCCGCTGGCAGCAGGAAGACTATTACGCAACTCTTTGACACGGATTCTAGATTTCCCTGTACAAGAATGTTAATGCCTTTCCCAAGTGACTCGCATGCCTTTCTGTATCTGAAAACATTAGAGCAGCGGTTCCCAAACTTTTTCAGCCACGGAGCCCTTTCTGAAGCAAATGTTTCTCGTGGAGCCCCAAATACGTTTACTTTTTAGTTTTTTTCTGTCTTCGTTCTATGAAGCATATTTCACACGATACATAAACGGAAGTATGAATATATATATATATATATATATATATATATATATATATATATATATATATATATAAAGGAAACAACAGTAAAAAAGTACTGGATATAATTTATTTAAATCTACAAAATGATATTAACAAGTATTTAAGATATTTAAAAAAATGTTACAATGCCATATGTAGACCCGAAGTTAATGTGAAGAATGTGCCTCTTTCTTGCGACAGAGTTTATCAATGTCCGGTGTCATAGAAGTCAGTTGAAGACGTATACCGGTATCGTCTTCTGTATCCAAACAAGTTCGATATTTTGTTTTTGTAGCAATGTACCTCGAAAAGGTCGTTTCACTGAGGTACACAGTACCAAAAGGCAGTGAGAGAAATTTAGCTTTTGAACTTAATATCAAAAGATCCTCCCCTAACTTAGCCCAAAATTTGGGAAATGGTTTGCTTTTAAATTATGCCTGACAGTGGCTGTTCGAAACCATATCTATGAGGACCTCATATCTGAAGCAGTGAGAGCTGCTGCTTTTGACATCACTGGAAATGGATCTGCAATCCACTCATATTTCTTTAGAATCGATTCCTGAGTGTCCCTTGGAAATTATGAATTGATATTTGGAGCAAATTGTCAAGGTGTTCTTTCATTATTGCTATGAATGAGACATGCATTGTTATGTCATTTTCTTCTATAAAGTTTGAAGTCAATGAGAAACGTAAGATCTTTATTGTCGACGCTTTCTATGTAGAAAGCTATATTTTTCTTCAGTGCGACAATTTCGTCATCAGCATCGAATATAGTCTTCCATTTACCTTGTATGTATGTGCTGAATTCATTTTTGAACAAATGTATGCCAAGTAACATAATTTGTACATATCTGATCATAATCTGCTAGCAAACTGTTCTGGTAATTCAAAAGTGAACAAACTTCCGTTCGAAGTTCATGTAATCGGGACAACGCATTACCGCGCGACAACCATCGCACTTCTGTGTGTAATATTACTAACAATGACTTGTGTATACTACCCATATCTTCACACAGGATTTTAAGTAGCCTACACTGCGAAAGTCGTGCCTTAACAAAGTTGATGATTTTGACGGCGTTGTCTAGTACCTGCTTTAATAACGCTGGCATTTTTTCGTTGCGAGGGCGTGTCGGTGTAGTACACAGTAACTACTTGTTCAGTTTTTTTAAATTTCTTGATCAGCAACAGGACCTACCATGGCCTTTGCGCCATCTGTGCACACGTCAATGCAATTGTCCCACGGTATCGAGTTTTCAATGAAGAAGAAAAAATTTCAGTACCGCTTGTAGAGGATGGCAATGGCTGCAGAACAAAATATTTCATGAAAGAACCTGAAAATTCATACCGCACAAACATGAATAACATAGCTAATCCAGCAAAGACCGTGGATTTGTCAAATTATAATGAAAATTCGTTTAACTGATACGGGAAATTGTGATATTTTTACATCTTTTCATAGATTCTGGATTCGATTATGCAGTGTTATTTGACACACTGGAAATCAAGTTTGCAGTTTTCTCGTCCACTATGCATTTCACTACCTTCACTAATAGTGGTTTCATAAGAGTTTCAGCAAGGGTGAGGTTTACCAACAAGAGTTTGGTCATGACTAACCAAGTACGACGTTTTCAGTGCTTTCTCGTTGTTTGTTTTTACACGAGGTAAAATTTTGTCTGAACTGCATGGAGTTCGTCACTTTTTCTTTCGAAGTAGTCTGCAGTTTTATTTGTGAATTTTTGAATTGAGAAATGCCGTCTAAGCTTGGCAGGGAACATAGAACTATTAGGAAAAACCTTGTTACATATCACACACTGTGGACGTTCATCAGCAAACTCAGTGAATCCATGTCCAAATATAAATCACAATGAAATACATTAATGGTGATATGTTACAGTTGTATGAACACTAATAAGTAGTGTTCGTACAACTGTAATATATCACCCTTAATATATTTCTTAAAATCAATTAACACTGTATTATTGACCTAACATGTATGTTTTATCATTAAATATAAATCACAATATTTTCGTTTGTTACTTTCAATACCTCTACACTAGGCATCTTAGACTCTGAGACAGGATCATGTTCAACATATTCCAAATTCAATTCCCAGGAATTCGCACTATCTTGCATCTTAGACTCTGAGACAGGATCATGTTCAACATATTCCAAATTCAATTCCCAGGAATTCGCACTATCTTCTTTGAAGTAAGGTTATTAAGTCTTAGGGAGCCCGTCTTAAGCCACAGTTCCGGTTCAACGAAAGTTTAGCTAACACATCTGCTATCAAATTAACATGCAGGTATACAGTATATATATATATATATATATATATATATATATATATTTTTTTTTTTTTTTTTTTTTTTGAGGTAACGTAACAGTCAATAGATTGTAGATTCCACGTACCACGAATAACAAACGCTGCCTGCCCAGTATATAAAAAATAAAATAAATTTCGAGAATCACTGAGTACTTGGCAAGCAAGAAAGATCGAGATAGTTCCAGTGACGAGTAGATCTAATATTAATGCATCCATGTAGCAAGAAGAACGCAAACTACTTTCTCAGAAAGTATTTTCCGCTTGATGGAAGTAGTTTCCATTTTCCCCGCTAGAGACTAGATGGAATTAGCAATTTTTGTCATCTTCATAAATTCCGCGGACGTAGCCCCTGAGAATCATTCACGGAGCCCTGAGGGCTCCGCGGAGCACACTTTGGGAACCGCTGATTAGAGACTTCAGACCCGATGGAAGAATACAGTGTGATTTCAAGTTGGCAATCAGGACGGTAGTGGGTGGGGGCAGTGAGGGTAGCGACCTACCTGTCGTCTCATGTGCTTTATTTACTCAGTCATACTCGTAAGGCAGGGACAGGAGGTACTGTTCTGATTAAAAAGTCCCGTACACCTATTTCACTTTGTCAGAAGAGAGGACAGGAGATAGTAGTCAAGTTTTGATCTATTCATGTGGTTATCTATCTGATTAGTCGAAGAATCAGTAAATATGCTAAAAGTAAAAGGCATTTATTTGTGCAGGAATTCGGAAATGATTGTTTTTAAGTTAATGGGGACCATGTTACATGTAAATTGTGTCATGTCAGACTAAGGGGAGACAAAAAACGATACATTGAGACCCATTGTAACTCCCGAAAAGACATTTCACCGCGATGCCACTAGGATGCTGAAGAGATACTGGCGTCCTTTAGTGATGTAGCTTGTTTCATCGCTAACTGCAAAGTAATATTTTTTAAATCTCCTTCACGAGTGCTAACATTCAAGGAAATTGCACCCACTGTTCCTCTGCCCCCACAGTCTGTAAAATTAATTAAGTAGATGACGAAAGTAGTTGATCAAGCATCCTCTACACCAGCTAGTAATCATATTAAACAGAAAGTAAACTCAGTTTTGTGTAAAAACAGTGGAAATGCGATATTCTGTGACATAAAAGATATGCCAGCAGGGAAGAAGTCTACGGACACTGCTGGGGTATCGAAGATAGATTTCAATAACTTAGTATCTTTTTTCGTTTTGCACCAATTGCATCATGTGATGTAGAGCGGAGCTTCTCCCAATATAAACTTTGTCTTGCCAACTACCGAAGAAAATTTAGTTTTGAGACCTCATATTGTGTATGATTATTATGCATGTTGCGTAAATATTGTACATGTGATTATGAAAGAAGCCGAAAGGAAATAAATATTAATTTATTTTGAAAATTTCGCATTATGGGCTTTTATTTTAATTTACGTAAAGATTAATTGTTTGGTCCTACAGAATTTTTCTCCTCTAACATTCATTTTAATTTAATGTTTGATAAATTAGTTGTCTTTCTTTGGAACGTCACTGTACAGCACCAGCAGACTAGACTGGACTTGGTTTCATGTACACATGTCTCTCTCCTGGTGCCGACTCCCATCCACCTCAAACACAGTGACAAAGCTGCCTATAGTATGGACTTAGTAAACTTATTCTATCGGGTCCAAAATCTCCATGTCTGCTCATAAGTAACACCAATGACATCACCTCAAATGGTAGTAAAATATGATTTCATGATTTACACATATGTCTGTCAAAGAGACACATATATGTATAATGTGACATTAGCTCACTCCCTGTCATATTTAGAGAAATCACAATATTAACGGTTAATGGACACAGTGTTAGTAAAATTACGTCAATCAACGTTAAAATCTTTATCAGAAGATTATTTTTGAATCCATAATTAGTGTCAGGAACTGTTATTTCACTCATTATTTATTATATCAGCCACAGTGCACACTAACACTTCAACTGAACACAACTCACGGTAAGGGATGACTCGGAAGCTAAATTCTTTCCAATGCCATACTGTTTTCGCTGTAAGAAAAATCCTAATGTAAACATTAGCACTTTGCTGTCATACCCGTGATTGGCTGCCAGTCGAAACACTCACACGACGCAGGAAAATATAGTTCGTATTTGGAAATCACAATCTTGTATTATTTGAAAATAAAAAATTGAATTCAAGTTGTTAAATGCGATGAAACATTTAACTTCACTCATATGTAAAACGATATGAAAAAAGAAAAGCTACTTTTATATTTTATTTACTGTGAACGCGGATGAATACCAACAGTAATACCGAGGTAGTCTGTTCTTGTAACAAGCTAGCGTCACTTGAGCTCGTAGTTGTTCAAGTAAGCATATGGTACTAAAGTATGGCTTCTGCATTCTCAGCTGTCCATTGTGAAGACATAAGACTTAAAAAAAATTAATTACAATAATTATAAAGTAAATGTTTCCTTAGCAAACGAATGCATAGTAGTGAGGTTAGGCTTACTTGATGAGTAACGGGAAATGTTTATCATGAAACAGAATGTACAACAGTAGGCGGGAACACATACTGAGAATCTATGGCGCCAAACAGCGGCCAATGAAGCCTCACTTCAGTCACGTGCTATTCTTTACATTAGGATTTTTCTTACAGCGAAAAGATTATAGCTTCTTGCTAGCCTTGCGACCAGGGTAGTTTAGTTAGAAAGGGATGAAAAATCTGCGGGATGGGTTACACAGAAGAATGCATGAAAGAAACGAGTCTGTCTGCAGCGCATTGAAGGGGATTGAAAGCTGATGTGTGCAGGCTTCATGTTTACTGCTGCATCACAAATCATCTTGAACTGCCGCATCACAACATTTAACGCGTAAATAATTAATAAATAATTTTGTTCATAAACTGCAGGTTTATTATGTAGTTATTAATTGGAGAAGCTGAGCTTTTTAGCTTACATTGACGCTACGCCACTGGTCTTAATACCGTTCTTCCATTCCTTCTATCTCCATTCATATCCATGTTCTTATTTATTTGTTTGTTCCTTTATTACAGGCCTTTTGCTGCTATTATACGTTTCCTTGTATCAGCATTTCTTTCTCTATTGTTATCTCTTTCCTATTTCTTCATTCCTTAAAATGTCTCCCTTTCTTCTTCCTAGTATGTATTTTATTTCTTTGTGTTTAACCTTTTCTTTCTTTTTTCGCGACGTATAGAGGGGCTGCTCTAGAACATGTGGGGTTGTCTGAATGGAACTTTTATATGCAGGGAACATTAGCATAATAAACAATAGATAATACAGTAAAACATGTTTATGACGGAACATGATGATTCCGTAGAAAATGTTCCATCTTGGCAGATTTCCGTCTTATAAAGGAACATGCAAATGCAACTGAAACCACATATACCCATACATATGAATTTTTACAGCAAATACCTATTCAGAAAACGTAACAGAACTCATCTTGCTGCGTGACGTAACTTATTTCCACAATGTTGTGAATGAATCACATTTTTCTACTTGATAAATTTTATTTTAAAATAAAACTAACACACTGCACACTTAAAAAAATCAGCACCTAACGTACTACATTATTTAAACAAAATTATACTGACTTAGTACATGAGACAAACATATATTTTCGTAATGCCTTCTCTGTAGCTATGCCATTAACTTAAAAATAAATGTTCGTCTTATTCAGACAATAACCAACTAGTGTTCTTTAAACAATTCAGTTTCCGCGTTACGGAAGTTTCCGGCTTATAGAAATCATTTTCATGTATCAAATGGATCCTTTCTGAGATCTTCTCCATATCGACAGTTTTCTTCTTGTATTATATGACGGAACCTTTATATCAGTTATTTATAGATTTCAAAAAGGCAATGACTCGGTTAAGAGAGAAGTTTTATATAATATTCTTATTGAATTTGGTATTCCCAAGAAACTAGTTCGATTAATTAAAATGTGTCTGAGTGAAATAACACAGTCCGTATAGGCCAGTCTCTATCTTATGCTTGTTCAATTCACTGCGAGCTAAAGCAAGGAGATGCACTATCACCTTTACTTTTTAACTTTGCTCGAGAATATGCCATTGGGAAAGTTCAGGATAACAGACAGGGTTTGGAATTGAACGGGTTATATCAGCTTCTTGTCTATACGGATGACGTGAATATGTTGGGAGAAAATCTACGAACGATTAGGGAAAACGCGGAAATTTTACTTGAAGCAAATAAAGCGATAGGTTTGGAAGTAAATCCCGAAAAGACGAAGTATATGATTATGTATGTCTCGTGACCAGAATATTGTACGAAATGGAAATATAAAAATTGGAGATTTATCGTTCGAAGAGGTGGAGAAATTCAAATATCTTGGAGCAACAGTAACAAATATGAATGACACTCGGGAGGAAATTAAACGCAGAATAAATATGGGAAATCCGTGTTATTATTCGGTTGAGAAGTTTTTTTTTTTCATCTAGTCTGCTGTCAAAAAATCTGAAAGTTAGAATTTATGAAACAGTTACATTATAGGTTGTTCTGCATGGTTGTGAAACTTGGACTCTCACTTTGAGAGAGGAACAGAGATTAAGGGTGTCTGAGAATAAGGTGCTTAGGAAAATATTTGGGGCTAAGAGGGATGAAGTTACAGGAGAATGGAGAAAGTTACACAACGCAGAACTGCACGCATTATAGTCTTCACCTGACATAATTAGGAACATTAAATCCAGACGTTTGAGATGGACAGGGCATGTAGCACGTATGGGCGAATCCAGAAATGTATATAGAGTATTAGTTGGGAGGGAAGGAAAAAAGACCTTTGGGGAGGCCGAGAAGTAGATGGGAGGATAATATTAAAATGGATTTGAGGGAGATGGGATATGATGGTAGGGACTGGATTAATCTTGCACAGGGTAAGGATCGATGGCGGGCTTATGTGAGGGCGGCAATGAACCTGCGGGTCCCTTAAAAGTCATTTGTAAGTAAGTAAAGGTTCCGTCATAGACAGATTTTACTGTAACATACATGAGACATAGTGTAGTGTACTGACCCAGCCACGATGCCTGTTCCTCATCGATGCTGAGGTCCTCTTTGGCATCAAGAGTAGCGGCGATGAGTACAGTAGTGTAGGCGATGGCCATGCAGAGGTCCAATACCAATAAATTGGCAGCCCCATTTGCCAGGATCTGTGCATGAGAACATGTAAGAATCAGTAAGAATTGAAATACCTTCAACTGAAACCCCAAACAGATTATCCTGTCTGGTATTAGGTAATACTTGATTATATTGTATTGAATCCATGACCAAAGGGGTCTGCTGTATTGTGATTATGAATTTAATTATTAGAGTTCAAGCGGACATTTAGAAATTAAATGTAGTAGATTAGTCTTGAGAGAACATTGTTGATGGAAATAAATAATCTCTTCTATTCTGTTAGTATAAAAATAGCTTCATTTTAATTTCCTTTCGTTAAATACAAAAAACAATATCTTTATCTTTAATATCTATTCGTTAAGTCCACACCTGTAGAGAAACGGTTAGCGCGTCTGGCCGCGAAACCAGTTGGCCCGGGTTCGATTCCCGGTCGGGGCAAGTTACCTGGTTGAGATTTTTCCGGGGTTTTCCTTCAACCCAATATGAGCAAATGCTGGATAATTTTCGGTGCTGGACCCCGGACTCATTTCACCGGCATTATCACGTTCATCTCATTCAGACGCTAAATAACCTAAGATGTTGATAAAGCGTCGTAAAATAACCTACTTAAAAATAAAAAAGTCTATTCGTCAACAGTATTTTAATTATCATAGTAATTTAAGTTTAGTAATACATAATCGTACATACATATTTCTGTTTCTAATGGTAAAGTTTGCCTTTCAAAGAATCTACTGTTTTCGCGCAACGAGTTGACGCGGGGAGTGGATAGGCGGGGTGGGTGAACTTTACGCTACACTCTGACCTGAAAACTTCGGTCCATTTACTTGACTACAAGGGAACGAAATCAGACATGAAAGATTCCACATCTTCGGTGTTCCTGTAGTTACATTATCATACTTCTCGAAATTCTTGGAGTACATGATAATCAACTGTTCCTGTTCCTGCCTTGTTCATTAACTCGCATTTCTCAACAAACCCATTAGCCCCACCATGATGGACAACAATGAACGCATTTAATTTAGTCAAAACTGCCGTAACATTTTTATCCTGCCAGGACTTGCGAAACGTTAAACTGCTGTCTGTCCATATTTCGTCAAGTATAAAATCAGTTTACCCACTTTCCTAAACTGTCTTATCTGTAGATATCTTCACCTCTAATTTACAGTGTTTTCCTCTTCAATAAATTAAAAATGTCCTTCTCGATGTACACTTCTTCCATCTGAAACCCATTTCCTTCAGTATTCGTCTTAATGTTGTCTTCCATTTGAAATCAGTTTTCTCTTGTAACACAGGCAGACGTTTCTTGCAGCTTTGTACAATATTATTTTTACTTGGTTATTTAATGACGCTGTATCGACCATTACGTTATTTAGTATCGATAGAATTGGTGATGGCGAGATGGTTTTTTGGCGAAATGAGGACGGGGATTCGCCGTAGATTACCTGACATTCGCCTTCCGGTTGGTGAAAACTTAGGAAAAATCTCAACCAAGTTAATTAGTCCAAGTGGGAATCGAATCCACGCTCGTGCGCAAGTCCTGATCAGCAGGCAAACGCTCTACTACCTGAGCTACGCCGGAGGCTCTACTTTCTTGTTCAAATAAAAACTCTCAATTATATTTTTTATCAACTTCCGGTCAGTCATCTACATTTTCGTTTCGGTAGTGTGGACGTTTCCGGTCCCCCCAGGTGTCCACAATACACTTTCTTCTGTTCAGTCTTTCATTTCATTCCTTATGCGTTGTTTCGTTCCTGTGAACACATTACAGTACTATTCTGCCCTTGCTGTATGTCTCGTAAGAGGAATGCTAAGGCACTGTTGTTCTTCATAACATCGTTTTATTAATGATGTTCCTTTCTTCGCTATAGTTTGTCAATCCTTGCTTCCTCTTTGTCGACATATTTATAATTAATAAACAAACAAAAAACTGCTAACTATACAGGATCTTTCATGAGTAACGAGTCTATCGAAAAATTAACTATTTTGGACAATTTTTTAAAATGATTCATCCTCATGAGAAAGAACCCTTCCCGATGCCGTACAGTCAATTTGGAAACAAACACCCTCTCCTCTCGCCGCCAAAGCTATTAAACGAAAGAATGGTTAGTGTTTTAAACCTTTATTAAAACGCATAAATGTAAAAACAGTTTCAGTTGTTAACAAATTATGGTGTACAATTTTCAAAATGTCTTCCGCTCTGCTGAATGCACAAATGTAAGCGACGTATCAACTCTTCATGGACTCTGGTGAGCATGTCAGGCTCAACCATTTGTATCGTGTGTTCAATTCCTCCCACTAATTCAGGAATGGTGCGTCGTTTAGTCGCATAGACACGGTCCTTAATGAATCCCCAGAAAAATAATTCCAGGGGAGTCAAATGAGGTGATCGCGGAGGCCAGCGTATTGGGCCTGTGCGACCGATCCACCTGCCTGGAAACACTTCGTCTACGGAATAAACGCTTAATTTAAGCGATACTGTTTCCAAGTTCACTCATTCCAGTCTATCACAACAATGTGTATAGGCATAGCCGTGTGCGATTGTCCTTGGCGTATAGAAGGCCATGCTGCAGGTCATTTTAAGTTGGCATTAAATGCACATTACATATGGATAAGTAGCTTCCTCTGGCGGTGGGGGAGGGGATACTTGTTTCCAAATCGACTGTACGACACCGGGCCTAAACTAACAGTATACAATAACATAAATTCCATTACCTGTATTATTATCAACGTTATTAACACTAAAATCAAACGATAGTTAAAGCAAAACGAAGACTTGCGAAGACTGAAAACAATCGTCCTGTTGGAACTAATAAAACACTACTGACAACAATAAAAAACGCCAATATTATTCCACAAACACTCTCAGACACAAGTAGTAGATGTTTTTGAAACAGCAATACTGCCGAGAGCAGCGCAACTTTTCTCCCTACCGTCCTCCTGGTGTGACAACAGTTGTGAAATATCTGGGCATCATAATAGATTAGCATCTGAAATGGTATTTTCATTATATTTTCTTACCTATGCAGCAGATTAAGTAAAACAATTTATAAATTTGTGATTCTACGCCTTATTTTACCAATCAGTATTTTAGCTCTTTTTCAGTCCATCGTCCAACATGACATTGCTTGAGGTGGAACTTCAAAAATTCCTTTAGATCCTCTAATTATTTTACTAAAAAAATCGAAATATGCCTAAAAGACCTATTGATTATCCTTCTCATTTAATCTGTTCTGAATTTAAGGTTTATATGGTTGAATAATATACAAATACACATTATTGAAATATTATGACAAAAATCGTAAATATTATATAGCATTTTCTTGGATATACAATATAGGTGAAAAGTTAATTTACCATTTAGAGAGCTTAAATTTTTCACAGAGTCAGATTCAAAACACTATTATTCTAGGACCAAGATTATTATAATTCCATAATAAAAATAGAAAATGTTGAACATTCAGGGTCATTTTTATTCATTCATTCATTTAGTGTTATGCCCAAGGGCAGGTTTTTCACTGTAAACCCCAGCTTCCTTCAGTCCATCCTATTTTCTGTCTTGCTCTTTGTTTCCTCATATGATCCATATATCTTAAAGAAACGAATAGAAGCATTTGAAATGTGGATATGGTGAAAAATGGAACAAGTGAAGTGGACAGACAGAATAAGAAATGAAGCTGTGTTTGAAGGAGTGGGTGAAGAAAGAATGATGCTGAAACTGATCAGGAAAAGGAACTGGTTGGCTGAGAAGTAACTACCTACTGAAGGATGCACTGGAAGGAATGGTAAACGAGTGAAGAGTTCGGGGTAGAATAAGACATCAAATGATAGACGACATTAAGATATATGGACCATATGAGGAAACAAAGAGGAAGGCAGAAAATAGGAAACATTGGAGAAAGGTGGATTTGTAGTGAAAGACCTGCCCTTGGGCACAACACTAAATTAATGAATGAATAAAAATGACCCTGAATTTTCAACATTTTATTGTTTTTAAGTTCAGTAATAATATTAAACATCTGCTTATGAACTATATTTAAAATTAAATCTGTGTATACATGTTTGTCTTGTGCTTATTTTTTGTTTTGTTATATATTTCCGTGTATTAACTTTTGTACCATATTTATTGTATTAGAAGGAAGAACACCCGAACACGAGCTTTACTCAAACGGATGTTCCTGATTTTTTATGTTTTGTATAATTAATTTACAGTCTTACTAATAAACCGTGTATAGTTTTTATACGAGACTTATGCAGAGTTGAAAGAGAAAACGTTACTAATAAACCGTGAATAAGCTATGAACGTATAAACAGGCTGTAACTATACAATGGGAATTGCTTTGCAGTAGTTATCTACACGAAACCCCTTGTTTAAGCGTTGTATATAGAGAAAAAATGGCCGCCCCTTTAACAGCTGTTCGTATCGACTCTCATTTTATGATGATGGATACCTTGTAACCACAGAAGAACAAACCAAAGATCATAGAATTATTAGAATAATATTGCTGTAGCTTGTACTCTTTGACCAAAATGTAGTGTTGTAATCGATTAGAGCCAGTTGTACTATCGATATTTAACACGCCACACTAGAGCACTCTACCGGATCCAATAGAGAACCTAAGGTATTCTATTACCTTTCGTAACGAAGTAATGACGAAACTGTGACGTAGCTGTGTAACAGTTATACTGTTATACACGACGTATGTAGTGATTATTAGTAAGGAATTTACACACGACTTATAAACGAGCTACTCATTGTATAAGTATGACAGTTAAACGTCTGTATATAGAGTTTTTATTAGTAAGACCATAAATAGTTGTCTAATATTATATTCCATTCTGTACTGACGATAACGGACTCCTTTGTCTATATGACAGTATGCTTTTTGGTTCGCTATATTTATTTGTTCAAAAGTTATATCGATTCATTTTTAACACTTTTTTTTTTTTTGGACATTGTTACCGAACGGTTGGCGACATGCAATGACGAATACAAAAGAGGCAAAGTGAAAACAGTATGAAACGCGTAACTCTGGAGTGGGTTTAAATTTAGATATGAATGGTTTCATGCTTTGGTAGCAGTTTTGAATTACGGCATGTCTTTTCTTTTAATTCAATTAAATTATGAATTTTAACTACGAAGAACATTCAAAGTCCCGTTCCTGTTAAGATGACTTACCTGCGGTAGTCTCCTCCTGAAGGCGCTTGGTTCATGGCTCAGACTACTGATCACTGCTCTGTTACCCAGACTGAACTTACGCTTCCTGAAAATAGTAAAAAAAATAACATATTAATAGGACTTAGGATTCCCGAACAGGATTTCCGGGGATAGAATTGCAGAGGACTAATAAGGAAACCTTCAGAATATGAATACCGTCGTGAGCTTTCAGGGCATTCCGTACACTAGCTTACGTCACGATAATTTTTCGTCCAATGCGAATTCGTCCACTGTCTTAAGTCCACGAACATTTCGTCCAGGATCATTTTCGTCCTGTAATACACTGGTAATACACATGTGTACACATCTGGGGCCAGCAAGATTTTTATATTGCCGAAAATAGCTCCATTCATTCATTCATTCATTCCATGTCATATACGAGAAAGGTAATGATTAGAGACTAATATAAGATGGAAGATATTCAATGAAAATTCTTTCATGGGACGAATTCTGAGCATATTATGAACGGAAAAACACTGCACCATTTTGTTCATTCATGCTTAGATATCCCAGAAATAATTGTTTTGCATGATACATTTTTATCTCATTATCTCTTAACCCTTTGCAGCACAATTTAATTTTTTATGTTTTTCATATCATGGATATAACAAAGCTTCGATCAATTATTTTCAACATTTTAACTCTGCACACAATTTCAAAACACAGATGGCACCTTATGTATACTCAAGAGGTGGTTCCTTAGTGGAATATCTGTGCCATAAAATTTAGAAAGAAAGAAAAGTGTGGTTCTTCTGAATAACCACTATGCTGGAAAGAGTTAGACACATTTAGAAATACGCATTTTATAAAAGTCTTTACATTATTAGAATTGCAACTAATAGTTTTGCATGTTTCTGTCACGTTCGTGTTTTAAGAGTATTTAAATCAACATCATTATCATCGTCTTCCAGTAAAGTATTAGACCAGCGTTTAGGGGAGAGTCATAGATAATGTAGAAGATAATATATTGGCAATTAATTACTGTCTTTTATTCATCTCAAAATTTTTGGTACAGTGGACCTTTACATCAACCCAATATGTATGCAAAATAAGCTGAATAAAACTGAATTTCCTGTGAAAACCTAGGAATATAAAATCATTACCTAGTAGACACCCTAATGTGAACAAAATTGTTCCAACAGTTGAGGAACTATCGCTGTAGATGGATAGACATACAGACGGCATGTTCAGAACTACTTTTCCGTTGTCAATAGTTGAAAATGTATATTTCCGTAAAATTTGAATATACTCGTAGTTTTCTTGCAGCATCATATAAGTACATTAATTTGTCTAATGACAAAAAATTACGCTGAAGTACATAGCAAGTTCAGGGAAAATGAGAAGTTTTAATAGGATTAATACGAACTGACCATGTGCAATTGAATTCCGAAGGCACGCGCTAGCATTGAGAACTTTCGATGTCATGCTTCTTTGTTCGCCAAGGTCATGCTCGTGCATAACGATGCCTATCCAAAGTACTACAATACTTCATCGTAAATTACAATAATCTGTCATTATCCCTTTCATTAAGTCATTATTTCCACGAATATGACCATGTGGAAAGGGGGGCCATAGAATGTCAGCTTATTTGCGTCGCAAAGTGCTTTTGCTGAAACAGTTGACTGTAGTGTAGAGACATCAAAGAGGAAGTACGTGACAGCTTGCAAGAATGTAGGACAGTCTACTACTACAGTCTAGTATATACAGTCACGAAGCTTGAATTGTGAGGGTGCTAAGAACAATAGACTGTACCGGTACTATTTCGCGTCTGTAATGAGGCGATAGTAGCGATTCTAGTGGTTAGCAACTATCTATGGATGCATATTTACTACGTATTGAGCTTCGTGACTGTATATACTAGACTGTGCTACTACTGTGACTATGAGATATTTGACGGTATAGGTAATAAATACAGTCAACGCTTGATTTTATTTGCGACAATGAAGAAGACGCGCTTAAAATGAAATGACTCTTAGGCGGAAACCTTATTAAAATGAACTATTGTATAACTTAAATATAATTCTAACAAGTAAAATGTATTCTAAAGTCTCCTAATTGTCCACAGAGCAGTTAATGGGCGGGGGGGGGGGGACAAAATAATGATATGATATGATCTGTGGTTACCTCTTACCGAGATTCTGGATGATATGAACGGTATATCTACACATAGTATATCAGACGGTCAAGTGAGATATGGTCTACTTTGCAATAGGTCCTCTCTACGAAAATGTCCGTTTAGAAATGTCCGTATAAAAAATTCGTCCATATCATAAAAATGTCCTTACCTGAAAAGGTCCACTGTCAGCAAGTACTCTCCTTAAAAATGTCCTACGTTTTAAAATGTCCACAAATAAATTCGTCCATTTCCCTAAAATGTCCGAAAAGGAAAACTGCAAGGAATGTGCCGAGAAATTTATTGTAATTTCAATTATGTTATGTAATACAAAAGATACATCTATTGTTCATCTTGAGGGTCACTATATAATTTCAAATGGTATGATGTCGCTGTAGGATATCGAAAAATTTCATCCCTGTCTTCGTAATCTTGGTAATTACCGACAATGTTGAAAATTCTCGTTTGATTATTGATATAAGCTACAGTTTATTTACTGGACGCTTAATATTTGTATGCCCACCAAAGACCTGGGTTACTAAATGTTCTGTTTCCGATTCTGTTGTTGCAAATGGCTAACGAATCGCGAAATGTTCACGTGATGTGCCACCACAAGTCGTTGGAATTGAGAGTGGAATCCTTCAACCACATTATTGTTATGCTGTATGCCATTAATTACTAATTCATGGACTCCCATGTCTCAGGAGAAAATCTAGGGGGAACTGCTCGCCTTCGCCCTCTTGCCGGATGACCAGTAATATATGTAATTTAAATGTAATATGCTAAGTCCAAGATATCGTCCACAAATCTTTCATTTAATAAATCCCAAACAAATTGCAAGTTATTTAGCGGAATAAACGGCAGTCCCATAATTTCCTGTATTTGGTTTCTTACTTCAGGGTTCTCAACATCCAAATATTGTGCCCTCATACCCCTGTTGACTACATTTCTCCATATTGCTTGATTGAAGTGGAAAAGACACCCGTTCAATACTGCCTAATGGAATGCCAGTCGACAAGCTTGATATTGGCGATTTCAAAATCAGACATTGTATAGGTAGGATTGCAAGTGAGATTTAAATGTGCTGAATAATTTTTTATCTCATATAGGCTATAGTGCGGTAACTATTTTCAGTCTTATTTACAGTTAGGAAATATACTAAAGGAAATAAAAAACCTCAAACAATCCCATGTACTGTAAAAAACTGAAAGAATTGATGGACATTTTCGTATGATGGGCTTTATAATAAGGTGGACCACATGGATGTTTGGCTTTTTTACTCCATGGACAAATTGTATATAGGACTTTAAATGTCGGACTATTTAGTTTATGGACATTTTCTTGTGGACCTTTTGTTCTTGTGGACATTTTGTTATGGACATTATAACCTGGAAGCTATCAGACAGTACAACTCATTTACTTTAAAATTTTGAATTATGGCCCTGCTGTGCACGTTAAAGGTGTTGTGTACAATTTTTTTTTCAGTCCTGTAACTTAAATTTTGTGGAAGTAGCTATATAAATTAAAAAAAATACAACATTAAATATACAGGGTGATTCACGAGGATTTACTGCCACTTACGGAGCTTATTTCCGAAGACATTCTGAGCAAAACAGTCACATAAAAATGTGTTCTAATCTCAATATTTTCAGAGTTACATTAGTTTGACGTTCTTCTTAAAATACCATTATTTTTTAGTTTTAAGGGTACAAAAATATTACAGATAAAGAATAAACTATTCAGGAGTATTACTTCTTTAATTAACTAGTATTGTGAAGCTAAAAATGTGTTGTGAATTCCATAGTTCGTACAGATTTTTCTTTTTTTTTTTTTTTTTTAGATTTTAACTACAAAATTATATTTTTATTACGCATTTATTACAACAATTGTTACAAATCACGCCACTCTTGTAAATTATTCAAGACTATACATTAGGACGCATAATTAAACTGTAAAAGATCAAGTTCCTAAATTCATATGATTTGTAACAATTTTTGTCATAAGTGCGTAAGAATAATGTAATTTTTAGTTAAAAATTGAAAAACAGAATCTGTACAAGGCAATTAACAATACACTTTTAGCTTCAGAACACTAGCCAATTAAAGAAATGATACTTCTGAATAGTTCATTCTCTATTTGTAATATTCTTTTACCTTTAAAACTAAAGAAAAAAGGTATTTTACTAACAACTTCAAATTAGTATAACTCTGAAAATATTGAGATTAGGACACATGTTTATAGGGCCTATGACAATTTTTACTCAGAATGTCTTCGGAGATAAGCTCCATAAATGGCGGTAAATTCTAGTAAATCACTCTGTATATATAGACTAATTATAAAGTAACTCAAAAAGTATTAAATTGATACTAATGAAGCTTGGGACATTAATATTAATAACAAGAGATTGCTGTCTAGAAAAAAGAATTAAGTTTCCAGCTTAAAAAATGTAGAAAATAGAAATGTCACCCATTTCATATCTTAATAGAACTCCCGCTGTTACTTTACTACTGTACTGACCAGTGGCGTAGCGTCAATGAAAGCTAAAAAGCTTAGCTTCCCCAGTTAATAATAATTTCATAATAAACCTACAGTTTATGGACAAAATTATTTATTAATTTTAATAGAATTTATATTTACGCGTTAAATATTGTGATGCGGCAGCTCAGGATGATTTGTGATGCAGCAGTAAACAAGAAGCCTGCACACACCAGCTTCCAAGCAGACTGGTTTCTTCTGTGTAATCCACCCGCAGATTTTCCATCCCTTTCTAACTAAACTACCCTAGTCGCAAGGCTCGCAAGAAGCGAGCTTTAACATTTAAAGTAAATAGCTTCCGAGTTATCCCTTTTCGTCATTTGTGTTCAGTTGAAGTGTCTGACACTAATTTACTTGAAGTGTTTAGAACAATTGTATTATCAAGACTGACTTACGAAAAAAAAAAAAGTGTGATTTAAAAAAGAAATGACCGACTCCCTTGCTGTCAATGAAGGGTACAACCAAAAGACAGACGCATACTTACGTAATGATACTAATATTATGATTTCTCTAAGTATGACAGGGAGTCAGCTAATGTTATACTTAAACGTGTCTATTTGTTAAGAGATATGTGTAAACCGTGAAATCATATTTTATTACGTATCATTTGAGGTCATGCGTTATTGGTGTTACTTACGATGTTCCAACCAATCTTCGACTGCTGACTTGACATTGACTACTATTTATTTTAAGACTGTATTTTTGTAATACGTTTTCTCATATCGCATGAAAGACAACTTGAGTTAGCTTCCCCTGCTCAAAATTTCATGCTTCGCCACTACTATTGACATAGTTCTTACACAGTCTTGAGGAATATTTAGGGTCGTTGTCTTATTGGAGAACAAAAGCACGCCCAATAAGACTTGTGCCAGACGCCACAGCATGGCACGAAAGAATCCGATGGCACTTTCTTTTTTTCCAAATACCATTCACTTTCACCAAGTCTCCGACTTATTCCTGTAACACTCCCACACGATTACACTACCACCTCTATGTTCCACAGATGGGGTGAGACAAGTCTTCAGCATTCTTTCCCTAGGACGACGGCAGACATATTGCCGACGATTTGAACCATATTTCTTGAATTTGGATTCATCCGTCCACAGAACATTTTTGCAGTTGTCTGTGGTCCAATTTTGGTGCTCCTTGACCCACTGCAACCTTTTAAGCTTGTGCTAACGGGTTAACAATGGTTTCCGCACAGCTGTGCGACCAAACAATGGAGCTGCACGCAGGCGACATTTTATTGTTGATCTTGATACTGGCTCCTCCCTGCAGTGTTGCCAACTTGGGAGTTTACCTCCAAATTTGGGGGGAAAACACTTTTTCAGGGGGAGGTTTGGGTGGATAAAAATGTTAGGAGGATTTTCAAGGGAAAGATGTATTTTAGAGGGGTTTTTGGGATGTTTTTTTTAACTACGTCATTAGGATTTATTTTTAAAATTAATTATAGTGAAAGTACTGTCTTATACAGGGTGTATCACGAGGTTTTCTCCCGGTTTATGGAGATGATTCCTGGTATTATGTGGAACAAAAAATGTAAATACACTAATGTGGTGATATTCATTATTAATGAGTTACAACAGATTTTCGAAACACGCCAGGGTGTATGTAGCGCTAGACAAGTTTGCGCAGGTCTAACGATGTGTGGCGGGAGGATTTACCTTTTCACATTCCAAGGTGTGGAGAATTCTTCATGAGAACGGACTAAATCCTTTTCATTTGCAAAAAGTGCAGCATTTAGAACCACATGATCATGCCAACCGTTTGCCTGCCAGATCCCCAGATTTAACACCCCAGATTACTGCATCTGGGGATGGATGAAAGACATCGTGTACCAGATTAGAGTGCAATCACGAGAAGAGGCGATTCAACGCATTCTCGATGCCACAGCTACAATAAGGAACGAACATGTGAAGTTACGAAATGCTACACGCGAGGTTTAGTTTGAAACTAATTGTCTGCTTACCCATAGTAAAAGTCGACATCAGCAAGATGCAAGTGTTATGGACTTTCAATGTACTGTGGCAATACTTGCAAAATGCAACATGATGTTTCAATGCATCAGGAGCCAACCAGATCTTACTGCGAGGTCGAATTATGAGAAATCCAAAGAGTATTATATTCTACTGCATGTCAGTGTGCATGATGTGTGAATATTTTTCTATTCAATTGCGTACCGGTATCCATAATCACATTTGTTAATTTTTATGTTGCGTTTTTCCGAGTACAAATTTAAAAGTTCAGGGGGTTTCTCTGAATTTTAGGGGGATTTTTAATGTGATATTGGGGGACTTGTTCTTTGGTTGGCAACACTGCCTCCCTATCATTATTTATTTCACTGCTGAAAGTCGTCTGTCACGTTTGCTCAACACATTTTACTTATGCTTTTAATAAGTATTTCGTTTCGTATGGAGTTCATGAATTACATTATTCTTTTATAACTTCAGGATTCGTTTGTAACATTTCCTTGATTGCGTAGGACTGTGACGTCATAACCTTAGCGATTCAGATGGTAGACAAGTACAATTTAACGATCTTGTTGACCGCAAGCTGTAGCATTGCATTGGATTATGTAAATTGTTTTAATTCCCCCTCCATTCAGTAGCTTTATTCTGAAGAGGGGTTTCCACAATTAAGTATAAGGATTCACATCCGCTTCCTGGAAATGGATTATTATTATCATCAACATACATTTCATAAACAAACAATGAAATTATTAAAGGCAGCGAATTAAAATTGGGCTATTTTCCTTGTCATATGAAGTGTAATTTATATCTACAACCTTTGACTTCTATCTTCTGATTACTTTCACACAATAATTACTATATATTGTTGGTTGCATTACAACAGAGAGTCATCCTAAGCAAAAATTTCTTCAGATATAATTCGGTTTGCTGCTATATTTTCGAGTACCCTGCCACAGATGTAGAAACAGCGCTTCGGAACTGATAATTGCTTCATATCTTTTAGGAAATACGGTTTATCTATCTAAGAATTCGTTACCAAGAGCTGTTCTCCAGAACTGAATCTGTTACCAAAAGCTACTCTTCAGGAGTAAACTTCTAAATTCGTTTTTGAGATCTATTGTCCAGAACTACTATATCTGTTGGAGCTATTTTCCAGGACTGAATCCGTTACAAAGAGCTACTCTTCAGGAGTGAACTGTTAAATTCGTTATTGAGATCTATTTTTCAGTTATATTATATATATTATTTAATGCACCGAAGTACATGTGATATTTCCATGCAGATATTCTGCGTCATCATACGATGAAAGAGTAATGGAACGGAGAAAAATTCTCTCCGGCGCCGGGATTTGAGCCCGGGTTTTCAGCTCTATGTGCTGATGCTTTATCCACTAAGCCACACCGGATACAAACGTAGCACGTAGAGCTGAAAACCCGGGTTCAAATCCCGGCGCCAGAGAGAATTTTTCTCCGTTCCATTACTCTTTCATCGTATGATGACGCAGAATATCTGCATGGAAATATCATATGTACTAGGGTACATTAAATAATATATATGATATGCGTAAATCACTTCGTGATTTAAGACGGCGCTTAATCCGCCGGATCCCGGCCAACTAGTCACTCATAACGAGTACACCTCAGCACATGTGTGGACTTCAGTCCCACTTTCATAGACATCTATGACGTAGTGCAGAGGGCGGCCACTAGAGGGAACCCAAGAGTTGGAACTTAAACTGAGACGATTCTGTCCGACGCCGGGGTGGGTATCCGGTGTGGCTTAGTGGATAAAGCATCAGCACATAGAGCTGAAAATCCGGGTTCAAATCCCGGCGCCGGAGAGAATTTTTCTCCGTTCCATGACCCTTTCATCGTCTATTGTTCAGGATTAAATCTGTTGGATCTATTAATAAGTGCTATTCTCCATAACTGTATGTAGAACCCATTGTCACAAAGTCTTCTCTACAACTGCATCTGATGAATTCATAACGAAGAAATATTGTTTAGGAATAGATGTGTTGAATTCACTACCAAGAGTTATTGTTGAAGGCTGGATCTCTTGGATCCATAATTAAAATCTGTCCAGAACTGGATCTGTAGGATCCATTGTCAAGAGCTGTTGTCCAAGGCTGGGTCTCTTGGGTCGATATTTAAGAGCTGCTACTATCTAAGACTGGATCTGTAATATCATTTATCGGAAACTATTATCCAGGTCTGAATCTGTAAGATCCATTATTACAAGCTGTTCTCTAGGACTGGATTGTTTAATCCGTTGTCAAAAGCTGTGGTTCAAGACTGAATATGTTGGATCCATAACTAAAAGCTATTGTTTAAGTGTGAATCTGTAGGCAGATTATCATAAACTGTTCTCCAGAACTGGAGGTGTTTAATGCGTTATCTATATATTTTATTTAGTAGTTAATATGCTTAATCCATTATTATTCAAGACTGGATCTGTTGGAACCATTCTTAAGTGTTATTTTCCAGGAATGGATATGTATGAACCATTATTATAAGTTTCATGAGGAATTCTCCAAGGCTGAATCTGTTAGATTCATATGAAATCGTGTCTGTTGAACACATTATTAACAGGTATTCTCCTGGACTGTTGTTAAATGTATTACTAAGAGCTGTTCTCGAGGACTGCAACTGTTGCATCCATTACTAAGAGCTATTCTCGAGGACTGAAACTGTTGGATCCATTACTAAGAGTAGTTCTAGAGGACTGAAAATATTGGATCCATTATTAAGAGCTGTTCTCGAGGAATGAAACTCTTGTATCCATTACTAAAAGCTGTTCTCGAGGACTGAAGCTGTTTGGTCCATTACTAAGACCTGTTCTCGAAGATTGAAACTTTTGGATCCATTACTAAGAGCTGTTCTCTAGGACTGAAACTCTTGGACCCATTAATAATAGCTGTTCTCGAGGACTGAAACTCTTGGATCCATTACTAAGAGCTGTTCTCGAGGATTGAAACTCTTGTATCCATTACTAAGAGCTGTTCTCGAGAATTGAAACTTTTGGATCCATTACTAAGAGCTGTTCTCTAGGACTGAAACTCTTGGATCCATTAATAAGAGCTGTTCTCGAGGACTGAAACTCTTGGATCCATTACTAAGAGCTGTTCTCGAGGATTTAAACTGTTGGATCCATTACTAAGAGCTATTCTCGAGGACTGAAACTCTTGGATCCATTACTACTAAGAACTGTTCTCGAGGACTGAAGCTGTTGGATCCATTAATAAAAACTGTTCTCGAGGACTGAAACTGTTGGATCTATTAGGCCTACTAAGAGCAGTTCTAGAGGACTGAAACTCTTGGATCCATTACTAAGAGCTGTTCTAGAGGACTGAAACTGTTGGATCCATTACTAAGAGCTGTTCTCGATGATTGAAACTGTTGGATCCATTACTAAGAGCTGTTCTAGAGGACTGAAGCTGTTGGATCCATTACTAAGAGCAGTTCTAGAGGACTGAAGCTGTTGGATCCATTACTAAGAGTTGTTCTAGAGGACTGAAACTGTTGGATCCATTACTAAGAGCAGTTCTAGAGGACTGAAGCTATTGGATCCATTACTAAGAGTTGTTCTAGAGGACTGAAGCTGTTGGCTCCATTTCTAAGAGCTGTTCTCTAGGACTGAAGCTGTTAGATTCATTATAAAGAGCTGTTCTCGAGGACTGAAACTGTTGGATCCATTACTAAGAGCTGTTCTCCAGGACTGAAGCTGTTGGATCTATTACTAAGAGCTGTTCTCTAGGACTGAAGCTGTTGGAATCATTATAAAGAGCTGTTCTCGAGGACTGAAACTGTTGGATCCATTACTAAGAGCATTCTCGAGGGCTGAAGCTGTTGGAAATATTACTAAGAGCTGTTCTCGAGGACTGAAGCTGTTGGATCCATTACTAAGAGCTGTTCTCGAGGACTGAAGTTCTTGGATCCATTACTAAGAGCAGTTCTAGAGGATTGAAGCTGTTGGATCCATTACTGAGAGCAGTTGTACAGGACTGAAGCTGTTGGATCCATTACTAAGAGCTGTTCTAGAGGACTGAAACTGTTGGATCCATTTCTAAGAGCAGTTGTACAGGACTGAAGCTCTTGGATCCATTACTAAGAGCTGTTCTAGAGGACTGAAACTGTTGGATCCATTACTAAGAGCTGTTCTAGAGGACTGAAGCTGTTGGATCCATTACTAAGAGCTGTTCTAGAGGACTGAAACTGTTGGATCCATTACTAAGAGCAGTTGTACAAGACTGAATGTGTTGGATCCATTACTAAGAATTGTTCTAGAGGACTGAAGCTGTTGGATACATTTCTAAGAGCTGTTCTAGAGGACTGTAACTGTTGGATCCATTACTAATAGCTGCTCTCCAGAACTGAAGCTGTTGGATCCATTACTAAGAGCTGTTCTAGAGGACTGAAACTGTTGGACCCATTATTAATAGCTGTTCTCCAGGACTGCAACTGTTGGATCCATTACTAAGAGCTTTTTTCGAGGACTACATGTGTTAGATCTGTTACTAAGAGCTGCTCTCCAAGACTCCATCTGTTAGACCCATTACTAATCTCTAATTTCAAGGACTGTATCTATTGGATCCATTGCGAAGAACTGTTCTCAAAGGCAATAAGTGTTGAATCCTTTACTTAATGTCATTCTCCAGGAATCTACCTGATCCCGTAGTAGCTTTCGATGCTGAAGAATGTCCAGGTAGTATTACCGGTAATGACGTTTCATATTCTTATCTGCTCTGTTATATTTTTACTCGTTTGTCTACTTCTTTATGCAGCCCAACTCATAACACGATAATGTGCACTATTTACCTTACCACGAATGCATAAATGATGTATAACACAATCATTATCGAAGACAATAATTTCTTTGCGTTGCATGCTTTAAACATGTTATTTTATCTCCTACTTACGGAACTGAGGGTAACTATTTCTTCATTCAGAAAATGATTGATAACGACGTTCTTGTTGGTCAAGTGCAGAGCATCAACAACCCAAATTAATAATCTACTGATGCCTATATCTTAATGTCTGTGATGTATCAGGAGATACCTCGAAAGTGGAGGCCGAAACCTAGGTGTACGTACAACTGACTGAACTATTACCCTGATCCACAGCTATGGACTTACGGGTAGCGCGTCTGGCCGTGAAACCTGGTGGCCCGGGTTCGAATCCCGGTCAGGACAAGTTATCTGGTTGAGATTTCTTCGGGGTTTTCCCTCAACTCTTTATGAGCAAATGCTGGGTAGCTATCGGTGCTGGACCCCGGACTCATTTCACCGGCATTATCAACTTCACTGCATTCAGACGCTAAATAACCTGAGATGTTGATACAGCGTCGTAAAATAACACACTAAAAAAACTATTACTCTGAACCCCGGCTAAGAAAAGCCAGCTGATTAAACTATGGAATGGAATGAAATGTTATGGAATTTGGAGAGGGGGCACTGCGACCCAACACTGTGACCTTTCAAGATCTACTGCGCTAACCCTCAAGCTACGCGCATTCCCAAAACCATACCGGCTGACTACACTAAGGTTCGCTGTGTAACCAGGTTTCGAGCCTGAAGCCAGCCCCCTCCGTACTTCGTCAGTCGGCGTTCGCGGAATGCCATGGAATGATGACGGAATGGAGAAATGTTGACAGAATAATATAGATGTTTAATATAGGGAAACGTGAGTAACCCTAGAAAAACTGCCTGAATGTGCTCTCATCCCTCCATTATGTTTTACCCTAATCCATAATTAATTACGTCCACACCTGTGGAGTAACGGTTAGCATGCCTAGCCGCGAAACCAGATGGCCCGGGTTCGATTCCCGGTCGGGGCAAGTTACCTGGTTGAGGTTTTTTCCGGGGTTTTCCCTCAACCCAATATGAGCAAATGCTGGGTAACTTTCGGTGTTGGACCCCGGACTCATTTCACCGGCATTATCACCTTCATCTCATTCAGACGCTAAATAACCTGAGCTGTTGATAAAGCGTCGTAAAATAATCTACTAAAATAAAAAAATCATTAATTACAGTAGGTGACATACCTGTGCAACGCCCGTACCAGTCATCATTCAAAACAAAGTTTACGTTAGTGGCGGAATCATGTCTCTCCATAAGTAAGAGAATTATGTGATCGAGAACAAGTGGGGATTGAAACAAAACAGCAGGAATAACATTTCCGAAGCTGCCCTTACACGTTCTGATCAAATATAAACTACTTTGGGGGAAATTGATGGTGTTCCTCAAATGAGAAGGAAATATAAGGGTTTCAGAACTATATTACTGCAGTTCCTTAAATGAACTGGTGAATTACCGCACCTTTTATGTCAAATCTTCAAAAGTTAAAAAAAAAAATAAATAAATAAGAATAATTCCATAATTTTAAAAAATTGAAAGTACGGTATCTCTTCTCTTCATATAAAATGTATGCAATGACATTATAGCACTCTTTACTGAATTTCCGAAAACAGGTATTTATATTTTGCATACCCCTGCGATGGTTGACTGGTCAGACCTCTGACCTGTCACGCAGGCGGCCCGGGTTCGAGTCCCGGTCAGGGCTATGATTTTTCACTGAAAAATCCATAGTGACACTTTTGGCGGACAAGATTGCAGTTGGGGGTTTTTCTCGGGGTTCTCCCGTTTTTCCCCATATTAGGCATTTACATAATTCCGTCAACATTTCTCCATTTCGTCATCATTCCATAGCATTCCCTAATCGCCGGATGGCGACGCTCGGAGGGGGCTGGCCTAGAGACGAGAGGGGTTGCCTGTTCGAAACTGGGTACGCAGCGAACCTTAGTATAGTCAGCCGGTGTGGGTTTGGGAATGCGCCTAGCTTGAGGGTTAGCGCAATAGACCGTAACAGGTCTCAGTGCTGGGCCATGTTCCATCATATGATACTGTAGTATCTGTCATATCGTCCTCACGAAAACAGGATTGGAAGAAATATATGCCTGGCGAACAACAGTAATAGCACGTTTCAATACATTGTCACACATTGTTTCAATATATTGTCACGTATTGTTTCAATACATTGTCACGTATTGTTTCATTTTGTTTTGCTGCTTCTATCATGTGCGTGTTACAAGAAAAGGCACTAATTACTGGCATAGACCTATCATTGCCATGCAGAAGTGTTCCATTTCAGCATGTCCTTTTCCAAGTGACAGAAAAGCATTTACCATTTTCCAATTGACTTCAAATTGTGCACGACTTGCTTCTTTACTTTCAGTCCTAGGGATTGTGTACTTTCACTGCAAACATTAAAACAAACTACACATTTCACTCTAATTTTTGTACAAAAACCATAAATTGTGATAAATCAATTGTGAAATCACTTCCACCACAACTAGCATATACCGTCCCTTTGTTTATATGTTACCAGAAACTTTTGTGCGAGATCGTGCGTATTTGCTTGGTTTCCGCACAAAACCAACCCGCGGAAAGTCTAAAATTCCACATTCAGTATTCCCAACCTAACACACATAACAATTTCCCTCTTGATCTAGATTCATTTTCCGGGCTGAGAGGCCGTGGTCTGGTAGAAAACCAACCAACAGACCACGGCCTCTCAGCCCGGAAAATGAATCTAGATCTATAGACTCCGGCCGTGAAAGCCTACACTACAAAATTTCCCTCTTCTTACCGCTTAAGTGACATATTGATTTTACTGCTTTAGGCTTTTAACATATTTTTAGAGACGTTCAATATAGTAATAATTATAAATTGGAAACTTACCACTGTAATTTCACCTAAATTGCACTGTTAATTATTGTTTTTAAATATTTGCAAAAATTAAGTAAACTCTACAACTCCACTAAAGTTACTGCATTCGTGATGCAAGTAACATTAAGGAAGCCGTGAAAAAATCAACAAGATTCCAGACTCATCATAGACTGGGGGAAAAAAAATACAGACGTATATCACGGCCTGCTGGAGTATAGTAAACACAGAAAACATTTTAAAGCAACAATGTTGAAGATAGATATTTTTGTTTTGCAAATTTGCCGTCATTAAACAGAAACCAAGATGGAGAGTTCATTGCAACTAATTAGAAATTCCTCTTTCAGGTATGTAATAAACGATCTTTGCACAAAATAATGCACTATACACGAGCGGTATGTTTTCTTTCAATTCTCGGAAATTAAAAAAGCTCAACTACGTTTCGCTTTTTCAAACTTTTCCTCGAACATGAAAACTTCAACATACCGCTCTTGTAACGCATATTACTATTATGTACAGTACCAAAACATAGTCTGAGGGAGCAGTCATACGTTCACTTTCACTCTGAACACTGTCACTACTTGCACTTGAAAAGAAGAATAATTTTCTATGAGGATCGCTTGCAGATGGTTGAGATGATGATGTTGAAGTAACGGTAACACAGATTCTTGTGTCGATGTAGTATGAGAAAGACCTATACTTATTTGTGAAGTTGATAGACAATCATTTAGTCTATAGATATGTCTACTGGTTATTCTTTCTTCCATCTCTTAGCTGCTAAATTTTTACGTAGTAAACTTCTTTTGGTTTTTCTCTTGCCTTTATTTCTCTTTTCGTCTACCCTATTCATATTATTTACAAACTAGGCCAACACGAAATCTAACCTATTTACGCTAAATAAACACTATATGTATATATACATATATATGTATATATATTTACTAGTCGGCCTGGTTGGCACAGTTGGTGTAGCGCTGGCCTTCTATGCCCGAGGTTGCGGGTTCGATTCCGGGCCAGGTCGATGCCATTAAATTTAAGTGTGCTTCAATGCGACAGGCTCATGTCAGTAGATTTACTGGCATGTAAAATAACTTCTGCGAGACAAAATTCCGGCACACCGGCGACGCTGATATAACCTCGGTAGTTGCAAGAGTCGTTAAATAAAACATAACATTTTTATATTTACTAAGGGACATGCTACTGAAGCTAAATGACAGATGTGAGCAGTATGGGATGAAGATAAATGCAAACAAGACGAAGACTATGGTTGTCGCAAGAAAAATAAACAAGGTAAACTTGCGAATTCTAAATGAGACAGTAGAGCAAGTGAACAGCTTCAAATACTTGGGGTGTACTATAAGCAGTAACATGAGCTGCAGCCAGGGAGTCAAAAGGAGGATAGTAATGAGAAAGAAAGCTTTTAACAGAAAAAGGAGCATCTTCTGCGGACCTCTGGAAAAAGAACTGAGGAGAGACTAGTAGAGTGCTTTATGTGGAGTGTGGCATTGTATGTGGCAGAAACATGAACATTAAGACGAAATAAAGAGAAACGACTAGAAGCATTTGAAATGTGGATATGGAGAAGAGTGGAACGAGTGAAGTGGACAGACAGAATAAGAAATGAAGCTGTGCTGGAAAGAGTGGGTGAAGAAAGAATGATGCTGAAACTGATCAGAAAGAGAAAAAGGAATTGGTTGGGTCACTGGATGAGAAGAATCTGCCTACTGAAGGATGCACTGGAAGGAATGGTGAACTGGAGAAGAGTTCAGGGTAGAAGAAGATATCAGATCATAGACGACATTAAAATATATGGATCATATGAGGAAACGAAGAGAAAGGCAGAAAATAGGAAAGATTGGAGAAATCTCGGTTTGCAGTGAAAGACCTGCCCTTGGGCAGAACACTAAATGAATGAATGATATTGACTGAATTATTGAGTGACTTAAAAACTAATTGACTGGCTGAAATAATTAACGTTTGATTAAACTGATTAATACTAAGACAGGCTGATAGTTATTGATATTAATTGAATGCCTGACTGACATCGTAATTAATACACTGGCGGACGGGTAAAGACTGACTAAATGACTAATAACTGACGCGATCCACGAGTGTCTCATAGTGACTTACCGAAATAATTTGACAGATATTTTATTTATTGATTGATTAGTTGATTGATGGATTGGTTGATTGATTGAATGATTGAGTGATTGTCTGACTGAACTAACTGGCGGATTAATACACTGATAATGACTCGGCGATTGACTTATTGTATGACTTAAAAACTGATTGCTTGACTAAAATGACTGACGTTTGATTAAACTGACTGATAACACTCTGACAGACTGATAATTACTGACATAAATTGAATGACTGGTTGACTGACTGACTTTATAGTGAATAAACTGGCATACTGATAATGATCGTCTAATGATATTGATTTCTATGATACAGGACAAAGAAGTAAGTTTAACATCTTAGCTTGTGGGGTTACCAAATCATGCAATAACTGTCAACAAATGTCTCTATAGATTGCAAATAAATTTCCATCGCACACTTTTTTATTTACAGTGGGTACTACACCTTTCGCTAATTTAATTTTACTAGAATTCAACTTTTCCTTGCAACCCTGACTGATTGTTTTGTTTATTACATACAAGTCATCCGATACGTGTCACGTTTCTAAGATGAAGATCCGACATGATTGCTGACCTCGACTTCTCCCTTCACTTATCCGAAAGACGCTGTCTGTATTATAACAATTGCTCGGCGAGTAAGAAACAGGCGAATGAAGTAAAGACGCGGTGAGCGGTGTAAATTTGAATATCGAACGGTTGCCTATGTTAATCTTTTGAGTGTCACGATAATACTTAATATATTTTAATGAAACTTTACATGCATGTATTTTTTTAGTTAGTTATTTAACGACGCTGTATCAACTACTAGGTTATTAACGTCGATGTATAGTTCTCCCATGTAAATAACATACTCTAGAATACTTAATCAGAATGTATAGTTAATTTTTCTTAAATGATATATGATATGATATGATATGATACGATATATGATATGATATGATATGATATGATATGATATGATATGATATGATATGATATGATATGATATGATATGATATGATATGATATATGATATGATATATGATATGATATGATATGATATGATATGATATGATATGATATATGGTATGATATGATATGATATGATATGATATGATATGATATGATATGATATGATATGATATGATATGATATATGGTATGGTATGGTATGGTATGATATATGGTATGGTATGGTATGATATATGATATATGGTATGAAATATGATATGATATATGGTATGATATATGATATGATATATAGTATGATATGATATATGGTATGATATGATATATGATATGATATGATATGATATATGGTATGGTATGATATGATATGATATATGATATGATATGATATATGATATGATGTGATATATGATATGATGTGATATATGATATGATATGATATGATATGATATGATATGATATGATATGATATGATATGATATGATATGATATGATATGATATGATATGATATGATATATGATATGGTATGATATGATATATGGTATGATATGATATATGATATGGTATGATATGATATGATATGATATGATATGATATGATATGATATGATATGATATGATATGATATATGATATGATATGATATGATATGATATGATATATGGTATGATATAATATGATATATATGGTATGATATGATATGATATAATATGATATGATATGTTTATTCCACCAGCTTACCTCGGTCGTGATGGCCCTTCACATTTCTGCATACAGTGCCATCACTCCCTTGGATACATAATTTTCTGCTTACGCTTTCTTTTTAAACATCCGGCTATTACATATAAATGACCCTGATCACTTCTCTATTACGTCACTCACATCTGTTGCCCTCCCTTCTTCTTATATTTACCCTTCCCTTTCCTAGTTATCTTATTCTAACTAATCTCATTTCACTAAACAGTCACTTATCTCAATCTCTTATTAATTGTTCCCAACATTGTTTACATTAAGTTGAACTCCTTCATAGTTGTTAACTTATTTATTCACTTGAATCACTATCGTTCACTGACCACTTCTTCCCATTAATTTACTCTGTATATTTTCAGACGAAGTAATTTCTACAGTTTCATTTCATTTCCATTTCTACTTTTTTATTATATGTGTATCACTACTTACAATCATTCCCTGGTTATTACCTGTATCTTATCCTTTTTCACTATTATTCCCTTGCCTTACCGTCTTTTCTGTCACTATCACCCTTTTCACTTTATCGCTTTCCTAAGTTTTGTCACTCATGCATACTATTTCCACTTTATCACTTTCCTATGTTCTGTCACTCATGCACCAATCTCTTAAGTTATAACTTTTCTGTCCCTTACTTCTTCCCACTGACGTACCTCTATTCGGTGTCGCTAATGTTACTTCATCCCTTCCAGTTCTTGCAGAATCTTGACTTCTTATCTTGGTATCTTGTTCATCTCTCAATCCCTTTTTAATTTTTCTTAAATAATATTTATCTTCTTTAATTTAGTATAACATCATTGTTATTTTTTTCTACATAAACATTTTTATAGAGTCTGTTGTTCATATGGATGAATTATATTCCTACATGCATACGTCCACACCTGTGGAATAACGGTCAGCGCGTCTGGCCGCTGAAACCAGGTGGCACTGGTTGGAATCCCGGTCGGGGCAAGTTACCTGGTTGAGGTTTTTTCCGGGGTTTTCCCTCAACCAATATGAGCAAATGCTGGGTAACTATCGGTGCTGGACCCCGGACTCATTTCACCGGAATTATCACCTTCATGTCATTCAGACTCTATATAACCTAGATGTTGATACAGCTTCGTAAAATAACCCAATAAAATAAAAGTTAAATACATGCATACAAAGTTTCATTAACATATCTTCAGGATTTTTGTACTTATGATACAAACGCAGCCCGGCTGAACAAAATACTTCACAAATTTTCATAATTAAAATATTAGTTTTTCAAAAACATTAAAATTCCTTAGTGATATACAGATAGTGTACATTAAGGGAAGGCAGATGTGAATATTTCAAAATCCACAAAATGTATCCGATTTGTTTGAAATTGATCTTGGATACTAAGTATGTTATTAGTAATGAACATACCAAGTTTCAACTTTCTAAGTACAATAGTTCTGTAAATATTAATAATTTTATAAAACTTTATATCGTTTGATATAAAATGCTCCATGCACCATATTGTAAGAAATTTTCAATATTTCTTTTTATTTATATGTTCAGAGAAGGTATATAAATAATGATAAGTATTAGTTTATAATGGAAATAATATAGTAATACAGTTATCTTGGTTTTAATTTCATACTTTAAAGGGCACGAAATCAAAAACTAACATCGGAATATGAAAATATAGTGTATAAAGATAATAAAAAAAGGAAAAAAAAGAACAAATTTTCTTCAGTTTTGTTCAAAATTTCACCTCTGCCTCCCTTTAAGCATGCCAATTTTTAATTTAAAAAAACCTATAGATTATTAGAAAAATTATTTTGAAATACCAGTAAAATTATACTAGCGAAAGGGTATGCTGGAGTTCAAAGATATCTGACCTCCAATTTTTTATCGTGTAACTTTCTGACTACGGGATAAGTCAGAACCAAAGATATAAAAAATTGACGAACTTTGAAATAGCTCAGCAAGTCTCAGTAGGTGACCCTGTGTGACGGCTACAAAAGTGTTTGGGAAAATGTTGATATAGATTAAGTATAAATTATTCTCATAATTGACAGGATCAGCAGTTTCCCGTCAAATCTAGTGCTTTTTTTTACAAACATTAGAGGGGGATGAAATTTTGAATTATATAATGCGGGTATATTTATGTACTATTGGTGACACTGTTATCTTCGCCATCTATTCATAGAAGTAATAACTAAAGAAACCACACTTACACGAACAAATTATCGATCACTATCGATTAGTACGGGCCAGGTATCTTTGAGAGCCATTGTACCTTCCCCCTTGAGTAGATCTGCTTTCAAGTCATGCATCTCTAGTTGATTAATTTTAATGCCATTCTTGCCAACCTTGATGAATTTTTTGACTGTAAAATTTATTTTTAGACAGTCGTTTCATAATGACGACTTTTCGATTCTCATTTTGGTATCGAAAAGTCATTTATTTCCGCATCCATAAATTAGCGTGCTTGAAAGTCAATTTCCGTGCCTAAAAGTACTTTTAAGCACGCTAATTAGAAATACTGAAAGCATAAATTCCAACTACTTATTCATTATAAATATTCACAACAACAAAACAATCACCATAGCCTACTACATATCCGAAGGCCGTGAAATCTATCTTTTTCCATACGAATGTAATACTCTTTCGTCTTTAACATCAGAAGTTCGCTATTACGAGAGAACGAATCAACAATTTGATTCTCTTTAAAATGTAAATACTTTAATGATCCTCGAGCGACTGTCTAAAACATATTGTATGAAACACGTGCGAAACTAGCGTTTTAAGCACTTGCCGTGTTATTTACCGACCCGAAGGAGGAGATGGACAATCTTCACTTCTCGTGCTTAAAACGCTATCATTACGCAACTTGTTGCATAAATAGCTATTGTAATACTGTGTTCGTTATCTAGACTTTGTCTATATATTTACTGTTAGACATATTATATAAACCATTTAAGTCATTGAATGACTGATGTGATTGACGAGTATCTGATAGTAACTGAGTGAAATAGTTTGTTGATAGATGTTTTAGTAATTGATTGATTGTCTTGATTTAAAGATTTAGGTACAGCTTACAGCAGTAAAATTTTGGAAATATTCAACATTTTTTCCCTCCATTACTGTATCTTGTACAACAATAAAAATTAGTATCTACAAAACACTGTTCTTCTGCTATATGAAAAAGAAAATATATATATATATATATATATATATATATATATATATATATTTACGGATTAAAAAAATTATTTACGTTATATTTTTCAAAATTGAATTCACTGTGCAACGATGAAACGTTTCCCACATAACTAAAAAACTATCCAACATTTTGTAATGACATTTTTTGTGTGTTTATGCATGTCATATCTACAGTATAATGCAAGATCACTTCACTTCTCTATCTTTGATAGATTGTGTGATAAAAATAAAATCATTTTAAAAAATAGTCAAATATCAGTTTTTTCTTCTAACATAAAATTAAAAAAAATATATTATTTATTAAGGACTGTAGTTGAAAGAGCATGATATTGTAAACACGAGTTTCAGCAATAAAATAAAAGAGAGACAACATGAAAAGTTAACAAGTTTATGAGTTATGAGGGAAACGCTTCATCGCTGCACAGTAAACTGCCACCATATTGAAGTTTGAAAAAAATATATATATAAATAATTTTTTTAACAGTAAAAATATTTTTTTCATATAGCAGGACAATGTTTTAAACATACCAATTTTTGTTATTGTACAAGATATAGTAATGGATGAAAAAATATTGAATAGGCTATTTCTAAAAATTTTACTGCTGTAAGCTGTACTTAACCCCTTAAGAAATTAACCGACTGGTATCCGACCGGCGGCAAATAGCCTATTAGAATTTATGATTATCAGAATAAAGTCAAAAATGAAAGAATAAATAAATAAATAAATAAATAAATAAATAAATAATTGAATGATTGAACGAACGATAGTTAAAGATATAAAATTAAATAATGAAAAGAAAACAAATATTTTATGTAATTAATTTCATATTGAGTAAAGTAAGGGAGCACATGTTGAATTAGTACTCACGTCATGGTGTGTGTGTAACCGCCCTGACCGGTAGGTAACAGATGACTGAAGACTAGCGAGTGGCCTCGGCCCCGGGCTGGTGCCCTCGTCTAGTCACGTGCTGGTCACGTGTTGGCGAAAGGCAAAATTATGTATGTTATGAACCATTGTTTCCAAACAAGTAAAAAATATACAAGTACAAGTAGAATCATTAGGTGGACAAAGATGTACAAAGTTACGTGAATGAAAGTAAATAAAGTAGTACCATAGCTAAATAAAAACCTGAAGAAGTGCACTTTACAAAGTTTCACTTTACGCCAGCAAAGTGTAGTCTAGAGTTACAGTTTGGTTGGAACAGAAGTCTCATAATGCCTTTCAAAACAAGTGAATAAACAATAACAAATTAATGTATAACCGAAATCTAGTATATACAGTCACGAAGCTCAATACGTAGGGAATATGCATTCATAGATAGTTGCTAACCACTAGGATCGCTACTGCGCCTCATAACATACAATGTGAAACAGTACCGGCACAATCTATTGTTCCTAGTACCCTCATCAACTCAAGCTACGTGACAGTATATTATATACTAGACTGTGTATTTCCATGCAGGAATTCTGAGAGATAAAGAAGGAAGAAATGTTACATTCCACTGATTAGTTAATCTTTAATTTGTACGACGATTTTTGTTCCGTATTATGTTATAGAAGACAAACTATTGTACTTATACGACTGTTCTACTTCAGTTTTCCTCTGAGTAAAGATTTCCTTAACCGAAAATGGATAGGTGCAACCCGCAGAGAGAATTTCTACCCTACAATGAATCATTCAGTGTGTTCAACTCATTTCGAAGTAGTTGTTACCTTTCAAACTACGTTATTACCATATACATTGTTATTGTCCTTCATTCACTCCATTTTGTTCAAACAGCTGTTGTTTCAGTGCATACATGAATAATTATTCGCAGAATTTAAAAATCCAGAAACTGTATAAATTATAAAAAGTTAATTTTTAATAACCTATGACCGATTGAAAGTAACTCTTGTCTTAGTTACGGATTAATGAAAGTTTCCTATACTACTACTGCTACTACTACTACTACTACTACTGCTACTACTACTACTACTACTACTACTACTACTACTACTATGAACTACTACTACTACTACTACTGCTACTGCTTTTTGATTTCATATAGCAGTTTAACGTACAGATTAAATTAAAAAGTAGACATTAAGGGTGGTATTCATAGACATTTCGCAGCACGCGCTACGAGCGTACTGAGCTAGTCCCGGCTATCCACTGGTTTATTACAGAATTCAAATCATATCCTATCGCTAACACTGGTTTATGAATACGAAAAAGCTGATAATCCACCGAAAGCCCGCGCTAAAAATGTTTATGAATACGGCCCGAATTCTTTTATTAACCGTGGTTATGAATATTCACATTCACAGTTCCTATGGAATGATGCAAGCCTGACAGCCAGAGTTGCAGGGCATCCCAATTAGGCGGAATTCTCCCAATTTTCGAGTCGGGATTCATAAAAATCATATAACGTAATTTGAACAAATTAGTCTGCATTTCCTGTTATCCGATATTTTTATTTATATATTGACTCAAATGGTAAAATTGTAAACAAAGAGGTAACCCGCGGAAATTTAGTAAGTCTATGAGGTAGCCCAGCTGATTTCCGTAAGGAAACTCTACTCGCAAGATAATAGTTCCCCTAATTCTACCGCATTGTTGATTAATCCGTTTCGGTACGTAGTCGCTGCTCTCGCAATTAATAAACATTGTCTTTTTTAGGTGCGTTGAGTGGCAAAAAAGATAGCGTTTTGATATCGTATTTTACACCAATAACAGTCACATACAATTGCTGAATTTTAAATTTTAGTGAACTATGTTCAAACATGGATTCATCGTCAGATGTACTGTTGCAGTGTTGGTTCCGAAAAAGAAAAGTTGCGACCTTAATTTAGTAGCGAATGGTTAAAACATATTCGTGGTTAACAAAAGAAGAAACGATTAGTCTATAGTATTCACTGTACTGTGTGTCCTTCGTATTTTATAGTCGCGACGCTGTTATTTCCGGAGTGACTCCTCCTCTTTGCTTACGTCTTAGGAAGTGAAGGCTCTATAAAGTCTAGGTAGGTAGTATCGTTCGCCATTTTTGTCTTTCGTTGCCGAGCTACCATACGAGGAATCTATTTGTCGCACCGTTAAACATTATCATGTCGTAGCTCCTATGATAATAAATCAAACGCACTGTAATTCAGCAAATATATAATTGAGCGGCAAATAACATCTTCGTGTTTTCTGCGAACGCCAACGAAAGAGCCAAAATGGCGGGCGATTATATTAAGTATTTATCGAGTCTTAAGAAATGAATAACGTCTTCCTCAGCGAATAACAAGACGTACACGTTTAAATGTGGCCGATCTGCAACGCGATTGGCTGCCGGAAATTAGAGCGACGGGACTATAGTGTTTCTCAATATTACATTAAAAGCACGTGACCACCATTTTTCAGAAAACTGCTATAAATCTTATGATAAAGTGATAGTAAGTCTAATGTCTTACGTTAGCTTCTGATATTCCGATTTCCCTCGCAGAAAACCTAGCAACTCTGCTGACAGCAGAAACACGTTATTATAGGTATATCGTAAAGGAAGTATTGTTCCTGTAAATAAAAACATTTAGCTTTCGGATACAGAATACAACGCTGCTTCAATTTGGGAACACATTTCTCACTTCTCCGTTACGGGGTGGTACGGGCTCGTTTGTGGTGCACATGCCTATATTCCGTTCCCCAGGTTCCGTCTAAATTTTGTCCCTGGGCCGAAATTCGAAACGCTTTCCCATCTCGTGGAATTTTAACAAGGCTATTGTCATTTGTATTTCAGGACGGATTAAAACGCATTGAACTATTTAATCTCGGTTTAAACTGTGTAATTTTTTTTCGAAGAGTTAAAAAATATCATATGAAAGATTTTTTTTTGCGAAATGTCATTAAAATATATTACATATTTTTGTTGAGTAGTAGGTTATTTTACGACGCTGTATCAACATCTCAGGTTATTTAGCATCTGAATTAGATGAAGGGTGATAATGCCGGTGAAATGAGTCCGGGTTCAGCACCGATAGTTACCCAGTATTTGTCCATATTGGGTTGAGGGGAAAAAACCTCAACCAGGTAACTTACCCCGACCGGGATTCGAATCCGGACCACCTGGTTTTGTAGTTAGACGCGCTAACCGTTACTCCACAGATGTGGACTATTTTTGTTAATCATTAGTAATTAATAAAGGTGCTTTTGTTCTATTTTAGTGTATTATTAAAATAATTTCCACTGAATGTGTTGAAAAGCATAGAGGACGAAATTTAGACCGCTTCATTGAAATATCAAAAAATGAATAAATTAATTCTTAATGTTTTATATTCCATTTGTTTCCGCATTTATAAATTTCGATTTATGTACATTGTAGCTAAATGTCTTAAGTACGTAATTTTAAAATCTTCAAAAACCAAACGGTGGCGATAAATGGGCATCTTGCCTTATATTATGTACACACTATTAAACTATATCAGTCTTACTAATAAACCGTGTATAGTTTTTATACGAGACTTATGCAAATTTGAGACAGAAAACGTTACTAATAAACCGTGAATAAGCTATGAGGCTGTAACTATACAATGGGAATTGCTTTGCAGTAGTTATCTACACGAAACCCCTTGTTTAAGCGTTGTATAAGGGAAAAAATGGCCGCCCCTTTAACAGCTGTTCGTATAGACTGTCATTTTATGACGATGTTTACCTTGTAACCACAGAAGAACAAACCAAAGATCATAGAATTATTAGAATAATATTGCTGTAGCTTGTACTCTTTGACCAAAATGTAGTGTGGTAATCGATTAGAGCCAGTTGTACTATCGATATTTAAGACGCCACACTAGAACGCTCTACCGGATCCAGTAGAGAACCTCAGATATTCTATTACCTTTCGTAACGAAGTAATGACGAAACTATGACGTAGCTGTGTAACAGTTATACTGTTATACACGACGTATGTAGTGATTATTAGTAAGGAATTTACACACGACTTATAAACGAGCTACTCATTGTATAAGTATAAGACAGTTAAACGTCTGTATATAGAGTTTTTATTAGTAAGACCGTATGTGTACATTTACGCGTACGTTAAACTTTCAAATACAAGAACTGGAACAAAACTGGCAAGGTCACGAACTCATGAGAAAAAATGATACATCCCGCGGAGAAACAACTTTCAAACTTAGCATGTAGCCTATGTGGAGTTATTTCTGAGAAAATAACATAGAGACGGCTGTTTTACTGTTACAAGGGTGGCTGCTTGGACAGAAGGAATGAGGATACTTTTCTTAAATCAGTTAGGCCTAGTATAAGTCAGGAGGCGAAACCTGGCATGTGAGCTATGCGATAGGGGAAAGAATTAGCTATCAGAAAGAGAGTTTGTTTCGTGGTGGGTAATATTATACGATTATACGGACACAGATGTTCATCTCGGACTGATATTTCTTCCTCTTCCACACCCATTGGTGATGTAACCACGGCACATGATAATGTTATAGGAAAGGTCTTGTCTCCTCTACTGCATGTACTGTAAAATTTCACTGCCCTTCAGCAATAGCCCCCGGCCTTGGAGAGCAGCTTCAACTCTTCTCTGTTATTAGTACCGTTAGATCTGCAAACTGGTTACTCCACCATGGAAACCGAGTTTAAATAATTTCATCTCTACAGATTGTAAGTTCCAATATACACCGTTTGGCGCTCGTAACAGTTGACATTATTCTATACATTGGACGGTTACAGGTAGCAAGGTCATCTTCAATACTCAGACCTTAATGCATCTATCGATAGAAGCCAATGGCACCGGTGACGGTCCAAGCATGTTCCACGTGGTTTTGTTATGACGTTTTCTTGTATTATAGAGGATTTCACTTTAAGAAAAAAGCATTGAACATATGGAGGGCTGTTCTATCAGCTATTTATTTCTTTTCTTGAGAATTGGGAACTAATTAGTTTCATTTAATTCACTAAATGCAATTCATGTGCTAAAATATAAAAGTGCCGTCCATATTTGTATAACTTGGGTCAGAGGGCATACTGGGATAGTTGGAAATGAGAGAGCCGACGAATTGGCAAAGATGGCAGCCAACTCTGATGTGCCACTGTCGTACAATTTGTGTCCCATATCATATATCAAAAAAGTAGTCAAAGAACATTATATGCAAGAATGGAACGAAAGATGGGTCAATAGTGATAAGGGAATTCTTACAAAAGAGCTGTATTTTCCAACGGTCTATGATCGTAATAAGTGTAAAGTAATAACGCCAAATTTCGTACTGACACAGTTTTTGACTGGGCATGGAAAATTCGGGGAATACTTAAATAGATTCCATATTAAAGACGATGCAACTTGCATTTGTGGGGAGGAATCTCAAGATGTCAAACATGTGTTATATGATTGTCCAGTCTTTTGCCGTGAAAGATACGAGCTTGAGTTGTTACAGAACACTTTAAATTATACATTTACCAAACCGTTAACCAATATACTTACAAACTCCAAATCATATATTCATGTCCTTCTTGAATAGAATATTCGTGAAACTGTAAAATGTTAAATTATTCCGGGGGAAAAAAAATCGTATTAGTTCTAATCAACTATAATGAAACTGTAAGTCTTCAATTTCGCATACTATAATATTGTACTATTGGTTTTAATTTTTTATTTTAATTAGGCAGTTGATTTCTAATTTTGAGCCATTTCTTGTAATATCTGATTATTGCCAATTGTTGTTACTAAATAATGTATTTAATTCGTAAATTTTAAGCCATCTCTTAGTATAGCTATTTATTGCTTCTAAAGTCACATGTTTAATAGCTATTATATATATATATATATATATATATATATATATATATATATATATATATATATATTTTCTTCCTATAACCATTAGATATAAATATAGAGACATGCCTTGAGGCTTTATGAAACGACCCATTCTTTCATTAAGGTGCATTCTTGTACATAATTCATGTGAATTGTAATCTTGACCACAATTTTGTATTATAATTTTATTACTGTTTATTGCTTATAAAATATGTATTTTGATACCAACTATAACCCTATTATACCTCAGGGTGAAATAGGGTTTATTAAATTGGATGATAATAATAATAATAATAATAATAATAATAATAATATTGTTAGACCTCTAAAATTACCATATATTTAATTTGCGAATAACGGGGGTAACAGCTAAATTGGTGGAATAGTCAACAGCTTTCTTGCCAAGCAGCCCTGCTGTGGTGGAGCTTAACAGACAAGTAGGGGTGGTACAGTAGAGGCCAAGATTTCACACTGCTGAAACGTAGAACTTTGCGTTTAATATATAAATTTAACTATCAACAAAACAATAAAGACATTAGGTATGTAACTTAAGTTCGTGTGTCCACACCTGTGGAGTAACGGTTAGCATGTCTGGTCGCGAAACCAGGTGGCCCGGGTTCGATTCCCGGTCGGGGCAAGTTACCTGGTTGAGGTTTTTCCGGGGTTTTCCCTCAACCCAATATAAGCAAATACTGGGTAACTTCGGTGCTGGACCCCGGACTCATTTCAACGGCTTTATCACCTTCATTTCATTCAGACGCTAAATAACCTAAGATGTTGATAAAGCGTCGTAAAATAACCTACTAAAATAAAATAAAAATAAGTTCGTGTTTGATTATAGTGTGAAGTTAATAACGGAAAATGTGTGCTGCATATAATATTAAATCTGTATTATACGCGCGTAACTTAACAGTTAAAAACGTAAAATGTGTGCTGCACATAACAGTGGAAGGCAGAAAGGCTAACCACTCCGTCACGGGCGAAATAGATCTATTTTTAATACAGTAATTGAAGATAAAGTTTAGACTCTTTCACTTAACTTTCACATTCTTTGCATTGGCTTTCATGTCTATTTTTTTATACACGAACCTTTCTTTCTGCTTAACATTTTGATATCGTACTTCTTACACTCAATCACATCCACTAGCCTACTTCTTAATTATTTCGACGAATCACTCCTTCCCCTATCTGATACTTTTTAGAACGCTTTTTAGTATATACCAGTGGCGTAGCGTCAATGTAAGCTGAAAAGCTCAGCTTCCCCAGTTAATAATAATTTCATAATAAACCTGCAGTTTATGAACAAAATTATTTATTAATTTTAATAGAGTTTATATTTATGCGTTAAATATTGTGATGCGGCAGCTCAGGATGATTCGTGATGCAGCAGTAAACAAGAAGCCTGCACACACCAGCTTTCAAGCAGACTGGTTTCTTTCACTCATTCTTCTGTATTACCCACCCCGCAGATTTTCCATCCCTTTCTAACTAAACTACCCTGGTCGCAAGGCTTGCAAGAAGCTAGCTTTTACATTGAAAATAAGTAGTTTCCGAGTTATCCCTTTCGTGAGTTGAGTTCAGCTGAAGTGTTAGTGTACACTGTGGCTGATATAATAAATAATGAGCGAAATAACAGTTCCTAACACCAATTTACTTGAATTTTTAGGATAGTTCTATTATCAAGACTGACTTACGAACAAAAGTGTGATTTAGAAAACAAGTGACCGACTCCCTTACTGTCACTGAAGGACACAACCAAAACACAGACTCATACTTACGTAATGATACTAATACTGTATCTATTGACCATTAATATTGTGATTTTCTAAGTATGACAGGGAGTGAGCTAATGTTATACTATGCGTGTCTATTTGTTAGAGATATGTGTAAACCGTGAATCATATTTTACTACGTACCATTTGGGGCCATGCCTTATTGGCGTTACTTACGAGGTTCCAAGCAATCTTTGGACTGCTGACTTGACATTGACTATTATTTATTTTAACCCGTAAGTGGTGAGGTATTTTTCTAATTACGTAACTGGTGAGATGGGGATTACACTTACCCTAACTTAGAAACTTGTATCGTAGCACTCAGATAATCAAACTGAATTTTTAATTGATATAATCAAGTACTTTTATTAGTTTCAACTAGGTTTTCTTCCAAATTAGGGAAGCAGGCAGCATAATAAGGAATGAAAAAATATATATCTCCGCACATCCACCAGGCGCAGGCTTCTTTTCTTACAATGGCTGGGGTACTCATAGTCACCACCTCACCAATTACGGGTTAAGACTATATTTTTGTAATACGTTTTCTCATATGTACATGAAAGACAACTTGAGTTAGCTTCCCCTGCTCAGAATTTCATGCTACGCCACTGGTATATACAAATGCCTGTGTATCCATTTTTATACTGAAAACTGCAATTAGAGGTGGAAAGTATATTTCATGTGCAGCATTACTGGCTATATTGTAATAGTAATAATAATAAATATTATTATTATTATTATTATTATTATTATTATTATTATTATTATTATTACGTATACAAAAACTCTCAAAATAATATAACTTACACTTAGAAAAAAAAAATTATTTGATTAACAATATTTTCACCTTTACAATTACACATACAAAAACTAAATATAAACATTTACATAGAGATAATAAATTTTACAGGAGAAAAAGTTCGTCCAAAGGGCTGGACTATGGGAGAGTACCCAAAACGCTCATTGCATTTCCGCGTTGTATAGCAATACTTAAGCGTTGACGCAAATAAGTAGTGCAACGCCGATCACCAGTAATGGAGATCAAAATAAAATAATAATAATAATAATAATAATAATAATAATAATAATAATAATAATAATAATAATAACTTACTAATAATGCGCTTAACTGCCTTCATTCACCCAAGCGTCCCCATCTAGTGGGCGTAGTGCCGAAGCTTGTAGTTCTTTCAGCCGCCATAGGGGGTGAACTACATAACATCGTATGATGATTAATGGAGCAATGATGGAATGCCAGTAGGGGAAACGGGAGTACCACGCGAAAGCCTGCCACTAAACACCGTCTTTGTCCACCACAGATTGTAATTGTAATTGTAATTGGATCCATCGGGATTCGAACCCGGGTTACCAGCGTTGAAAGCTAGTCGTTCGGCTGACGGTGCGCCTCAATAATGATTGAATTATTGTTGTAACGTGGAGTGGATACTGATTGTAACAGCGCCTCTGAAGATACACTTGTTGTCAACTTAGCCATTTTGTAGCTAGATCTAGTCTTTTTAGATACCTAGTTAGCTACTACAATTTCTCCGTTTTATATTGTGAACATAGTGATTAGTTATATTTTCCGATTAATTTAGTTACTAGAATTAAATCGTTTAACATTGTTAGTATAGAAGTTGACTGTATTCAAAATCATGGTTAGCTATTTTTTGATTGAGAGTTTTGGCGACCCTGAGATACAGCCAATTTACTTAAATATTGATAACTTCATGTTATAATATTTGTTATAGTTTCAATGTGATCATTGGTAAGCTGAACTATGAACTTTGTGTAATTTTTGAGTGGTGATAATTTTGATAAGATGTTCTCAGTAATGGGCGAAGGAGTGCAGTTAGATAAGACTTAAACTAACGCAAAAGAATAGTGAAGTCAGGAGAAAGTATACGTACAGTAATTCTACAGAGTGATAAGTTTAATAAACGGATATACGAAAATGTCTTTTTTAAGTAATCTTGCTCAGAGATCGTGGACGAATGTAAAGATGCATTTCAGTAAAATTAATTCCGGTAAGTGCAAAGCCTTACATGACATGCACAAATAGCCTCCAGCTTACGAAGGTAATGAGATGAGGTTAGGTTAGATTTTTTTCTGCGGATCGTAGGTAAACGTGTGCGAAGCAATACCTTCAACGTTTATTCTGTTAATTTAATTATTTTTTAGATTGATTCCGAGAGTGCATGGCTACAGACCATACGAATAAAGTGTAATAAACGGGTAGTTAGGTATGTAATATCGGGACCTAGGTTTTAATTTTGTGCAACTTTTTGTAACAAGTTTATTTGTCGAATAGACCGGGGTCCATTTGACTATAGGCCTAGATTATTGGTAGTGAGTTTATGAGAATTTATGTTGACTAGATTGGAGAAGGGATGATGTCATCAGATACTGTGATTAGTTTTTCGTGTTTCCAGATATTCTAATCGAAAAAGTCACTTCATTTTCTTGTAATAGCTTCCTTTCTCACTAAATGTTCACAATAAAAATTCTCTGTGCTACAGTGAAAGCTGTTTTACTCATTTTGTTTTGCCAGACACTAATAGCTACTCACTCACAAATGATGTCACAATGAACACATTATGCAAAAAAAAAAAAAAAAAAAAAAAATGCACTCCACCAAAGTGGGCTGTTGATTCCTGACGAAATTCCCTGCGACATATTTCCACTACATTCGTTACCTTGTGTGTGCAGCAGGGAACTCCACTGCTTTTTGATCTCATGGTAGCTTAGCTAAGCATATTCCAACCTATTTCAACCTGTTGTAACGTAATCTAACTTCGCTTAAATCAACCAAAAGAAATAACCTAAACTTTACCCTGTCATACCTAAACTAACCAAAAGTAAGCTAGATGGACAAAAGTCAGCATCATGGATCACAAGCCAATTCAATAATGGCCCATCTGTCCACCACTGTGGTGTAACAGTGTGCCGAACTGTGAAACGAATGAGCCTGGGTTCGAAACTTGATTTTGGCAAGCTGCCTGGTTGAGGTTCATCCGAGATATTCATCTCAATCAATTGAAACAGAATTGCTGGGTAACTTCTGGTGTTGGACCTCAGATTCATTTCGCCTTCCTTAATTTCAACTTTATCAATCATATTTCAATAGTTTCAGCATATAGATTGCATCAATCTGAGAAGCTGTAGAAGTTCCAAGGGGGATGGAGAGGTTCTTGTAGCAGATTCTGTTGGAAGTGGGTGTTGTGTAGCTGGATCGATACATGGCAGCAGATACTCAAAGGAATGCGGTCCTATAAACTTAAAAGAATCAATCCTGTTAAAGGAGGGTTAAGCACAATAAGCCTCAGGCTGTTATGCAAGTAATAAAAAAAATATGGTCCACCTTACTATGTCAATACACAGACTAATCACTTCCTTAAATCTGTTCCTATTAAATTTGTAGTTGTAATTTGTTTCCTCAGTATAGGCCCATGTCTTTCTATTTGTGGCGAATTTTACAGCCTATAAAATTAACACTACATGACGTAGCGTAGGGAATATAATAATAATTTTTAATTTTCAGACAAGAAGCTGTTTACACCAGGTCCATTGGGATGCAGCAGGACAGTGAAGGAAGCTATGCTTCGTGACTTGGGTTCCAGAGATGAAGAGTTTATAAGCACTGTGAAGCTTATACGACAGAAACTTGTGGACATAGCAGGTAAAATAACACACATTGTACTCAAAAAAATTGTAGCTCTATATTTCATTTGTCATTATCATCGTCAGCCTCCTCTTCCTCCTTTTATCATCACCAGGGCCCAGATTTCCATGACATATCTTTCAACTGGTGCATCATAAACATTGCAACTAGTACATCCTGTTGTTTAGTCAACTGTCTAAAGACACATCTGAAGCTCACAAGTGATACCAATAAGGCACCACTTATGAGGCATCTAGGCCAGGAGATGATGGGGTAGGGTGGCCAGTTCCTTTCCCCCTCCATTGCATACATCGCGGATTGGCTACATATTACACTAATCAGACTTCAGATGCATACAAACAATTGCTCTTCCTCTAACATATATATATATCAAGTGAAATGTACTGCCTGATCCTGATAATAGGTACAGGTACTCACCTTAATATTCGGTCAGGCTTTAAATTTCATTATTTTCGAACTTGAGCCCGTTAGTAAGTGCAAAAAACATAAAAAAAGTATTATTAATTAATTGAAGCACACGATAGAAGAATACTGAGCAAACATTTATTGATTCAGAATTAATATATACCATATAATTTGTTCTTTTGAATATGAAAAGCGAAAAATTGTATACACTTTAATATTCGGTCAGTGTGATCTGGTCCCCTTTTCACTGTGTTTGCTATGTCGTCTGCAAGCACTGCACAGTGAAGGGTGGGAGTGGTAAGTTTCAGTTGTCTTCTTGCTGTTAACACTGGCAGACCTGAAGTCCGATTTTGCAAGATCATTGCAATAATGGGGCGCAAAGGTAAGAATACTAGTTTTGAAAAACGACAGCTTGTTATTTTTCACCATGAGAAGGGACGTACTCATAGAGAAATCGCCGAAATGTTGAATATGAGAAGGAGTACAGTCGGGGACATAATCAGAAGATATGAGAATGAAGACAGGATTGAATATGTGCCTCAGAGAGGGCAACCAAGGAAGTTAACAGACAGAGATGTAAGTTCGATCATCAGGAATGTTAATAAGAACCCTCGAATAAGTGCTCCCCAATTAGCAAAAGACCTAGCAGAAGAATCTTCAAAGACTGTGCACCCTGAAACAATTAGAACAATGTTAAGGAAGAGTGGCTTCCATGGAGGAGTGGCTAGGAAAAAACCTCTGGTATCTGAAGTTAACAGAAAGAAAAGACTTGAGTTTGCAAAAAACAATATTGACAAGGATGAACCATGGTGGAATGACGTCATTTTCGTGGACGAAAGTCCATTTAGCGTTTTTGGTCAGGCTGGTCGTGTGATGGTGTGGCGTAAGGTGAAAGAAGACATGAAAATTGATAACTTGCAACCAACTGTGAAGCATGGTGGTGGAAAGTTATGGTTTGGGGCTGCATGTCAGCTGCTGGAGTAGGGGAGCTCGTCTTCATTGACGGTAACACAAACAAGGAACAGTATCTTCAAATCCTGAAACAAAATTTACACAAGAGTGCTGAAAAGTTGGGAATACGTAATACTTTTAAATTTTACCAAGACAACGACCCCAAACATAAGTCGTATATTGTGCGCAATTGGTTACTTTATAACTGTTCAAAAGTTATCGATATGCCTCCCCAATCTCCCGACTGCAACCCTATAGAAAAGTGCCAGTTTCTTCAAAAGAAGAGTTAAAGAGACGACTGAAAAAGGAATGGGGCCGTATTGATGGAACATATACAAGTAGGATCGTAGCCAGTATGCCCAGACGGTTGCAGCATGTTATCCAGCAGAACGGGTACCCAACAAGGTATTAATTTCCTATTACAGTCATTATGAAGAAGTATATTTTTTATTTTCTAACTTTTGACCGAATATTAAGTTGACTGTGATGTTTTTGTTTATGTTGATAAAAGAATAAATAGTTTGATTTTTGTAATGTTAAATGCAATTTGGAAAAATGGATTATATTGTTTACTTTGTATGTTGTACAAATATTTTTGTTCTATACGCAATAATGTATTTATTTCGCTTCAAATTGTTTATTAAAGTTTTGAAATATTCAATTTAAAGCCTGACCGAATAATAAGTTGAGCACCTGTATATAGTAAGGATCACATAAGAGCAGTTCCTAAAAGGTTAATTTGGCCGTCTCTTCAGTGTTGTCAACTAATACCAGATATCACCAAAAGAGGGTAAAATCACAATGCCATGTAATAATAATAATAATAATAATAATAATATAGTATTAATAATAACGATGTATTGCTTATTTACCACATCTCATCTTTATGTTGGGGAGGTGTTTTCTAAAACGTTCAATAATTTGTGAAAGAGTATATTTTTCTTCTGGACCTCTCGCACATTATGTTAGTAGTTAGTAGATTAGTGTATGATCTAATATTAAAATGTATTTTGTCTGACAACTTGAAATTCATTTCTTTGATTAAACAGTTTACGATTCACGAGACCTAACCTAAAAATGTATTTTGTTTGATCACGTGAAATGATTAGTATGAATTCCGAAAACGAATGCCACTTTGAAATGTATGCTTTAGAATATTATTCCATTATTATAATAAAAGTCTAAACATGAACGAAATTAATTAAAATGTGAAATGGCATTTCTATCGATTACTCATGGGCATGTATCACACAAAGTATGTTATATTTATTTACACTTAGCCTACCTGACTATAATCTTGAATTGTAACCACAGCACAAAGCAACACATAAAATAACTATTATGTATTACTATTAATACTGATATTAATTAATTATTAATATGTTCAAATTTCACTAGCTTCCAGTAATTGGCTCAGAAATGTAGAAAAATTTTAATTTTCAGAATTTGCACTACCGACAACTTGTGTCACTGCTGCCAACATAATAGTTATAAAATCACTACCAGTTGTAGTATTTCTCAGTACCGAAATTCGAAACGAAGTTGGCAAAAGAAAATTCAATCTGCAAACTATAAAATTCCATAATTCACTAGCATAATATGTAGTAAGGGGGGCAAAATGGTTAGATTTCACCCTTAGGGTACTAAGTAAGCTGATTTGGACTATACATATCAGCCAGAACCTTAATCAGAGAGAAAGTAGTACACCCTTTGACATGGAAAATGGCTGCTTTGTTGTAGCACGAATTTGTGTCGTTCAGATTAATGCAAGATTTACACAGGGAAATATTAGACTTTGAGGTCCAAGGATGAAATTAAGCCATAGCAGTGACATTATATGTCACGAAACGACATAGGCTATTCCGTATGAAGCCTTTATAGCTTAGCAATAGAGCTCATTCTTCTCATTACAAAGACTGGGCTTCAAATCTCTTATGTAAAATGCACATGTGTAAACACAGCGCACACAATGATTGTATTGTATTGTATTATTTACATTCCATGGTATTCGTATATTGCTTCACAGTTAAAATATATAACATATCAAAGGAAAAAAAAAATTACTACTACTATAAAGTCTTAATTATAGTCACAGTCTAGTTGAAATATATACAGAAGAGTTTTACAATATAGTCTATTAGTACAACACAAAGTTTTCGTATCAATATTTAATACAACACAGAAATATTCATGAAGCATTGTTGAATGTCATGAATTCACCTATAGAATAGAAGGCGTGAGAAATTATTGTATTGAAATATGATTCCTGATCTGTACCAAAGTGGAACTTAGTTTCTGAACAGCGAGCAATTTCCATGTCGAAAGGTGTATATAAATCCTGATCATGGCCCCCAGATTATAGAAATGCATATAACATCAGATGTTCCACTCATTTATCGAACTGAGAAAAAGAAGAACTTTGTACATCCTTTACTTGTATTCTGGGAAGAACTGCATTCGTATAAGAGCTAATTTTTCAGTAGTAGTAAAACACCTCTTCAGCTTCAACTGAGCCACATCACCAGAATGCAGCATATGCCGAGATCAATACTCCATCAAGACAACCTCTTACACTGCAAGAGTCCACACCTGTGGAGTAACGGTTAGCATGTCTAGCCGCGAAACCAGGTGGCCCGGGTTCGATTCCCGGTTGGGGCAAGTTACCTGGTTGAGGTTTTTTCCGGGGTTTTCCCTCAACCCAATATGAGCAAATGCTGGGTAACTTTCGGTGTTGGACCCCGGACTCATTTCACCGGCATTATCACCTTCATCTCATTCAGAAGCTAAATAACCTAAGCTGTTGATAAAGCGTCGTAAAATAACCTACTAAAATTAAAAAAAAAAAATACACTGCAAGAAGCTTGATACCTACCAACAAATAAGCAAGTAAGAGGAGATGTAGCTGGTGTATATTGGGATATGAGAGGAATGATGAAAATCACGTACTACCTCAATGACCATTAGAAAACAACAATATACTCGTATACAGGGTGGATGGTAATCTCTGCACCAAAATTTGCATATTCTTATTTGTGAAGTTCTTGGATTACAAAACAATCCTTTGATATAGTTAGGGTCTAAGGACGAAATCTAACCATTTTTCCCCTATTTCTACATAATGCTAGATATTATAGTGATATTATAGTTGTCAGGTTGAATTTTCTTTTGCCAACTTTGTTTTGAATGCCAATACTGACAAATACTACAACTGGCAGTTACTTTCTAACTGTTCTGTTGACAGCATCATTTGCCATTGAAGAAGCTGCCAACTTTCACGAAATGGAAATGTTATTTGAATGTAAATAAATAAATAACAGGCCACCGACGTGGCTCAGTTGGTTAAGGAGTTTGAAGTTGTGTTCGGGCGCGGGTTCGATCCCAACTTGGGCTGATTATCTGGTTGGGTTTTTTTCGAGGTTTTCCCCAACCACAATGTGCAAGGCAATCTACAGCGAATCCTCGGCCTCATCTCGCCAAATATCATCTCGCTATCACCAATCTCATCAACTCTAAATAACCTAGTAGTTGATACAGCGTCGTTAAATAACCAACTAAAAAAAATTAATAACATTAATAAATAATGTAGTAATAATTGATAAGCAAACAGCAAACATTTTGAAGTGGGGTCATTCCATGCCAACTGAGCCTCTAAGTGATTTTTTCATTTATTAATAAAGTGTATGGTGCTTTGATATATCAACTGTTAAAAGTATGAATTACACTGCCCTTAAAGAAAATTTGTCTTGTATGGAATATTTTTGCAGTTTTTAATATGTTTGTTGGTAGGTTCTTTGAATAGTAAATATGTTATTTCGCACGCTTAAGTTTAAGATCCTGCTGTTGTCATAAAACACCATGTTGTTGATCTTGCACTTTTGGAGGGAAATGTATGAAGCTTTCCAAGTTCAAGCATATATTACAATTCAAGGTAAGATCAAATTCAGTAATTAATTATAGCACAATAAAAATTCCTGTAGCATGTAACACCCGTTACACAAAATATGCAATAAGTTTTAATTATGATCTTATGAAATATTTGTTCACAATATCCTGTAGTGAAAGTGAGATTATAAGGTTGCTTGTTGAGACCATAACATTTTTAAATTAATATTTAATTTATTTTATCCAGAAACGGTGTAACGGGTGTTACAACTCTTTAAGTAACGGGTGTTACAGTATTCATGTAATACCAGTTACAAAATGTTGTACTTGAGTGCTGTAACCTATTACAATAAAAAATAGCTTTTAACTCTCTCTTAAGTAGTTTAAGTAGTTAGAGTCCATTCTGTATAAAATATTTGTTTGCTCTACCGCGATCTAATGCATTTGAATGTGCTTATTTCCAGAAATGGCTCCTGTAAACAATCGCATGAAAAAAACAGGTTGCATTTGGGTTCTAATGATACAGTGAAATCCTATGCCATAATAAGTAGTGATTTATCACTGAACAAGTATCCAGTCTGGACTTTCTTTAGCACCATAAGATGATGATTCCACAAATTTTGGGGATTCTGAAGATGGGATACTGACAAGTGAAACACAAGTGATTCCCATGTCAGTGTACAGTATTGATATATCTGAAATTAAGTCTGGCATGTTTGTTTTGGTAGGGTTTTTAAGTGAAAACAAGAAACCCGGATCATCAAAGGGTGAATAAAAGTTCCAATACATTGGAATATACCAGAACCAAGCTGACAATGAAGAGGACGTTAAAATTATGTTCCTGAAAGTTTCTGGGCACAGCAAAAAATCTTCAAAGCTGATGAAAATGATATTTATTTTGTAAAATTTAGTCAACTGGTCACCTGATGTTAAGTGTTAAGAAAACAGACTGTATTATGAATTCAGTGACAGTGTAAATGAAAAAAAAAATGTTTAAAATTAATTACACATGCACTGAAATATCTGTAAAACAACCATAATTTGAATGTTCCTCAATAATTAATCTATTTATTCCAATCTAGGCTATTTAATAAATAGATTGTGCTCTGAGAATTTTAAAAAAGATAATTTAATTATTTACATAAAATAGAATTGCTATTACACAGGAATTTCGTTATATTAAATTTTAATAGTATTGTTTTAATGAAACCACGAAGAGTGTCATTAATCATTTCAGTAAAGTAGAAATATTTGCACAGTGTAACACCCGTTACAAGTCATGTAACACCCGTTACAGAAGCTTTTCTTGAAAAAAAATTAAATATTTTAAGCAGAAAGGAAAACTGAGAACATATTTGATTTTGTCAATGTTTAATATATATCCTTATAAAAGGATGTTAATTTGTATGCATTAAACTCACAGAATTTTACACCTTTCAATAACTATGTAAAAGTTCATGTCTAAATCCTGTAACACCCGTTACACCATCTTTTTTACTTGTTATTCAATTTCGTTAAAATAAACTTAGGATTATATTATATCAAAATGTTCAGAAAATGTAGGGGAAATAGTTTTAATAAATAAATTTTGATTCTATTAAGGCTGCATTGAAAGTGTTCTCTTTTTAGCTTTGTGGATGTAACACCCGTTACAATGGAATGACCCAGTGGTATTTGGTTTTCGTAATTTATACTAATCATTTCATGTGGTCAAACAAAATAAATTTTAGGTTAGGTCTCATGAACTATAAACTGTCTAGTCAAACCAACTAATTTCACGTTGCCATACAAAATACATTTTAATATTAGATCAGTCAGTCATAAATTAATAAATAAATAACAATATTATTGCTTCAGTCCATAGCATTGTGATTTGACCTACTTTGGTAATAATTATCTGCTAACAGTTTGCAACATTGAAAACACGGCCATATTAGCTTTTTAGGAAATAATCTTACATGAACCCCACTATAATAATTAATTGTTTTACAGATGTTCCAGAAGATGAATTCACCACAATCTTGCTGCAAGGCTGTGGCACCTATGCAGTGGAAGCTGTCCTACAGACTAGTGCACCTCGTGAAGGGGGAAGAGTAAGAAGGATTCATCGCTGAAGATGGGGTGTAGATTGTTGTCCACGGGATCACTAATCCACCACTTGGGTAACTAACTTGTGTTACAGGGGACAGCATGATTATGGGGTCTGATATTTGTGGGCAATTTGTAAGATCAATAGTGGTGGTCAATTGTACCATGCTTGTTGTTAGACCTGAAATTCATAGCTTCTAATTGGTCAAATGTGGTAAATTTTTTAACGGAAATACAACGTCTTAGTTGGCTTCCTTCAGAATTGAAGTAAAGGCAAGTTACTGCAAATTTTTCTGTTGTTTTGAGCTACATAAGCATGGCTTGTGACCATAAACACAGAAAGGCTATTCACAGTGAAGCACAGGGAATTATAGCCTCCATAATAAATGTGTATGATGATGAGGAATGATTAGCAAACAGCTGATAATTGCAGTGCTTTTTAATTTCATCTTACATTTTTTTTGTGTAGAATTTGTATTTCCTCACAACTGAGTATGTGCACCCATTAAGGATCCATGATGAAACAAAAAATGGCAGAATTTCAAATGCTTACTGACCATGAAATGAGTGGGCCCGGGTTTAAATCCTGGTTGGGGCAAATTACCTGGTTATAGTTTTTTCCAAGGTTTTCCTTCAACCCATTAAGAGCAAATGCTGGGTAACTTTCAGAGCTGGACCCTGGACTCATTTCGCTAGCATTATTACCTTCATCTCATTCAGATGCTAGATAATCATAGTAGTTGATAAAGCGTCGTAAAATAACCAATAAATAAATCAAATACTGTCACAAGACTATGAGCCACGGGCGAATGCTGATGTTATTAGTAGTTAGACCATGAACCAATGTAATAACTTGAGTGACCACACCTAATGACGCCACTTTCCCTTGCCTTGGGCATGAAAATGCCGAAGTTGCATATAAAATTAGCCTTGCTGCACAGACTCTTTCAGTAATACTCGGCATTGAGAGCAGCTGCATATCGGTGCGATCACTTGTTTGATTTGTAGTCAAGAGTTCTGCAATATTATGATAATAGACACACTTTGAGTGAACCATAGGAAAAATTTATTGTGAGATGGGACTAATATTACATCATACTTACTTACTTAATTACAAATAGCTTTTAAGGAACCCGCAGGTTCATTGCCGCCCTCACATAAGCCCGCCATCAGTCCCTATCCTGTGCAAGATTAATCCAGTCTCTGTCATCATATCCCTCCTCCCCCAAATCCATTTTAATATTATCCTTCCATCTACGTTTCGGCCTCCCCAAAGGTCTATTTCCCTCCGGTCTTCCAGCTAACACATTATATGCATTTCTGATTTCGCCCATGCGTGCTACATGCCCTGCCCATCTCAAACGTCTGGATTTAATGTTGCTAATTATGTCAGGTGAAGAATACAATGCATGCAGTTCTGCATTATGTAACTTCCTCCATTCTCCTGTAACTTCATCCCTCTTAGCCCCAGATATTTTCCTAAGAACCTTATTCTCAAACACCCTTAATCTCTGTTCCTCTCTCAAAGTGAGAGTCCAAGTTTCACAACCATATAGAACAACCTGTAATATAACGATTTTATAAATTCTAACTTTCAGATTCTTTGACAGCAGACTAGATGACAAAACCTTCTCGACCGAATAATAACAGGCATTTCCCATATTTATTTTGCGTTTAATCCCCCCCCCCCCCCCACCCGAGTGTCATTTATATTTGTTACTGTTGTTCCAAGATATTTGAATTTTTCCACCTCTTTGAAGGATAGATCTCCAATTTTTATATTTCCATTTCGTGCAATATTCTGGCCACGAGACATAATCATATACTTTGCCTTTTCGGACTTACTTTCAAATCTATTGCGTTACTTGCTTCAAGTAAAATTTCCGTGTTTTTGCTAATCATTTGTGGATTTTCTCCTAACTTATTCACGTCATCCGCATAGACAAGAAGCTGATGTAACTTGTATGTATGTATGTATGTATGTATGTATGTATTTATTCACACTGCAATGGGTATATACCCGGTGGCAGTGGTAACTAATTACACTCAATAATGACAATAATAAACTTATTAATTAAAAATACAATTAATGATAATACTAATAATAATAATAATAATAATAATAATAATAATAATAATAACAACAACAGGGAATATACTAAATTAAATGAAACGATCACTTAAAATAACATTTGAAATATTCTAATTTGTATCTTAAAACTAAGATCGAACTAAAACCCACGAGTATATGTTCATATCTGCACAAGTACCTTTCAACATTACACTCATTTCGCTGTCAACTCACTCACTGCACTGGAACTACGACACATTTCACTGATTCTATCCTGATTTCACTAACACTTCAAAAACATTTCACTGTTCAAATACTTTGCACTGCCACTATAACCTATACAGCTTCACTGACAGGAACACGTTTCACTTACACAGCACACTTCACTGACACGACATACTTCTTCACTGATACAACACACTTCACTGACACAACATAATTCTTCACTGATACAACACTTCAATAACATATCATTTACACCCTTTAAGTACTGTGTATAATTACCGTCTATTAGTAAGGTCCTTAAGCCTATTTTTAAATACATTTTTGGTTGTTGGTAAAGCCTTTAGTAAGTCTGCAGGTAAAGCATTCCAGTCCCTGATAGTACGATTGAGAAAAGAAAACTTTCCAGTGTCCGTCCTCTGCCTTCTTTCCCTCAATTTATATGAGTGGTCGTTCCTTGAAGAGTAATTTGGCGGCTGCAACCTATTTTTTATTTCTTTCCAGGCAGGCTCACCTCTGTATGTTTTGAACAGTGCGCATAATCGAATTCGCGTTCTCCTGTCCGTGAGTGTGTCCCATTTTAATGGTGAATTTTTCCGACAACACTTAAGAGCCCGTTTTTGAATCTTTTCCAGTGTCTTAATATGTTCTAATCTGTAAGGATCCCAACATGCAGCACCATATTCCATTACTGGACGTACTAGTGATTTATATGCAATCTCTTTGGATTTATCAGAACCTTTTCTTAGTACCCTCATCACAAAGTGTAACGCTCTCCATGCTTTTCCCGCTGTGTCTGTAACGTGTTCCCCCCAGCCGAGATCGCTGCTAAATGTTATTCTGAGGTATTTACATTTGTTAACTTCCGGAATGGTTTCACCCCCTAACGTATACGATGCGACTATTTTATTTCTTTTCCTTGTAAAGCTGATGGCTTTGCTCTTTAGAGAATTTATTTTCATTTTGTTGGCTATTGCCCAATCATTTATTCTATTGAGGTCATTCTGGAGAAGAATAGTATCTTCATTACTTTTTATTTCCCTGTATAACATACAATCATCCGCGAATAAGCGAACCCTAGATAAGATATTAACTGGCAGATCATTTACAAAAGCCAAGAATAGAAGAGGCCCCAAGACACTCCCCTGCGGGACCCCGGAAGTAATTTCAATTGGGTTCGATAATTCCTCCCCTACCCGTACTCTCTGAGTGCGACAAGTTAAAAATTCCTTGATCCACTGGAGTACTCTGAAGTCAATCCCCGTTGATTGTAGTTTAACCAACAATATATCGTGTGGGACTACATCGAATGCGCGTGAAAAGTCAATAATCACTGCATCTACTTGGCTATTGGAATCTATTCCGTCTTCTAAATCCTGACATACCATTACTAATTGACTCTCACATGAATAGCCCCCCCGAAATCCATGCTGACAGTTATGTAACCAATTTGAGTCATCCCAATGCTGCCTTAGATAAGCTGAAATCAAGTGTTCCATCTGTTTGCAAACCACAGAGGTAAGGCTGACCGGTCTGTAATTTTTTGTATCTGAGCGAGACCCTGACTTATAAATTGGCACCACTATTGCATCTTTCCAATCTCGCGGGACAGTACCATTGTTAATTGATATTTCAAATATACGCACTAGATAGGGAATCATGGCTTCCCCTCCCAATTTTAGTACGTCTCCGGCGATACCATCAGGTCCTACTGATTTATGCGTTTTCAATTTAGAGATCCTTCTCCTTATGTCCCTAGGCTTGATAGAAAACTGACCCGTATTTTCCACAGAAGCTAAGCGTGGTACTATTGTCCTCATCCCAAAAAGTGGCATAATAGGAATTTAATTTTTCTGCTTTTTCGCTGTCCTGTACGATAAATTGATTGTGGTCATTTTTTAGGGGGAGGCTCGAATAATTTTCCTTGCGTCGTTCTTCACATATTTATAAAATTCCCCCCACCTGTTTTGTTCACCTTTGAAAAGTTTGTTTAGGTAATTTTCCTGCGCTATCTTCTTCGCATTAAGCAGTTCTTTCGATAGTTGTGTGAATTTTGTTTGTTTTGCAAGGCTTTCCTTGCGCTGTCTGTAGGATCTCCTTAGTTTTCTTTTCAGTTTCCGTATGTATTTATTATAATATTCCGGATCGGGATTGTTTGATAAGCGTTTAACCGGGATAAATTTCTGTATTCCTGTTAATATAATCTGCTTGAACTCCGCCCAGCATTCTTCTACACTACTGCCCTTTACTACCCATGATGAGTACTTTTCTCTAAGATAATTTTGGAAGCCTTCTCTGTCCGCTTTGTTATATTGCAAGATTTTTTTGTTCTTTTTACCGCTTTGCTTGTACTTAGCATTCCATAATATTTCAAGAATTACCGCGTCGTGGTCACTAATACCTGGAATCACTTCAATACCTGCGACTATTTCTGAGGGTCTTAAAAGAAATATGTCTAGTAACGAATTTCCCCTTGTCGCCCTGTCTGTTACTTGAATTAAGTTATGTTTCCAGATGAATGCGTTTACTAATGACTGGGCTTGACTCATCCCTCCCTCTATTGTACCCTGCCAGTTTACCTGAGGCATATTCTAGAGTGAAGTTAAAAAGTAAAGGTGATAGTGCATTTCCTTGCTTTAGCCTACATTGAATTGAAAAAGCAGCAGATAGAAACTGGCCTATACGGACTCTGCTGTATGTTTCACCGAGACACATTTTAATTAATCGAACTAGTTTCTTGGGAATACCAAATTCAATAAGAATATCATATAATATTTCTCTCTTAACTGAGTCATATGCTTTTTTCAAATCCATGAATAACTGATGTATTGTACTGCCATTTTTTCTCAAATATCTGTCGAATACAAAATATCTGATCGATAGTCGATCTATTATGCCTAAAACCGCACTGATGATCCCCAGTAATTTCAGCTACGTACGGAGTTAATCTCCTCAAAAGAATATTGGACAAAATTTTGTACGACGTCAACAAAAGTGATATTCCTTAAAAGTTACTACAGTTAGTCTTGTCCCCCCTTTTTAAAGATTGCTACAATTATGGACTCCTTCCATTGTTTGGCACAATTTCCTTTTCCCAAATAGTAAGTACAAGTTTATAAATTTCGATAGATAATGCGCTTCCACCCTCTTGTATTAATTCTGCTGGAATTTGATCGATACCTGGAGACTTGACTTTTTCAGATTTTCTGTCGCAATTTCGACTTCAGAAAGTGTGGGTTCGGGTATAAATGGCTCAGCAGTTTGTATTTGAATTTCATCCCGATCATTTCTGTTTGTCCTATGTCACATCATATGAAAAGAAAATATATTGCATGTTCTTCATTAATTACTTCTCTTAACATAGATCCATCTCTCCATTTGTAAAAAAAAAAAAAATACATCGAAACTGACACAGCCATAGGGGAGAGTCTGGTAGTATCTGACATGGGTAATATCGGACAGTGAGTTTCTTTCATCTACCACATGATGATAGTACCTGATTGACATGGTTACGTTTCTGTGATGTCGCATAGAGAAACGTAACCATGTCATTCAGGTATTACCATATGGTGGTAGAGGAAAGAAACGCACTGTCCGATATTACCCTATGTCCGATACTACCCGACTCTCCCCTAGTTTTTTTTTTTCCTCAAAACTGGGTGACTTATTCTGTTGTTCTTGTGTATCCCTGATATAACGCAAATTTCTTCTGTCAGGGCCCTTAACTTGCCAATTCACCTCGACTGTATAAGCATAGATGTTGCTAATGCCAAGAAGCATAGACCACTTTGTTTGTCAGATTCTATCCAGAGTGCATCACAGACGTTGAGTCTACATCACACTCATAATTAGAGCTAGGATTTATATGTAGTAAGAGTTACGAATGATACCGAGTATAGTTAAGTCGATGTGATGCCGGTTAAGAAGGTTTTAAGCCTGGTTGACAAGACTCGAAATGCAAGAAAAGTCACAGGACTAAACATTGGAGCTTTTAAACCCCCCTTTGTTTTGTAAGTGGTGGTTAAGAGGATTAAAGATCCTTAGCACTAACTAATGGAAGTACTGAATGACAAGAATGGCAAATATAAGGAGTGGGGGGCATGGTTTGCATGATTATAAACTGTACCAACTAAAAATATTAGCTTTTATTATATAGGAATTCTAGCTCTACTCGTGGATGATATTGATGATAATGATGGGGAATTGTTGGGATGTCACAGAGGAACTAGAGTACCTGGAGGAAACCTTTGTGTTGCCTTATTGTTCAACACAAGTTATAAATTCAGGATGGGTCAACTGGTATTTGAACCCCTTGCTGACAATTTTTGAAATGTGCCAGTGTGTTTCACAAGTAAACTTAAAAGGTTGGTGATGTTAAACTTAAAAGGAATATCAGTGTAATACTATAAATTGTTTTATGTATATGTGTTGTCATTATTTTATTAACAAACCTCGTATTAAGTATTTTTGAGTATTCATGTATGTGTGTATGCATGCATGTAAGTATATAATTTATTTACTATTTATTTATTTCTCTATCCACATATTTATTTCTTGCTGTGGCTTTCCACATACAAGTTATACAGATTTAAGATTTCTAATTCAGGGGGGGGATAGAATTGCAGATAGAGAATACCATACATAAAATATAAAATTATTATTATTATGATCATCATCATTATCGTCTCCTTCTTCTTCTTCCTCCCTTCAAGTATTAGGCGATATGGCCTGTTACAATCTCACAGTTGAATTTTCAATCCAGTGCTTCTTTGGACGACCGAGAGATTTCTTCCTGTTTGGACGATAGTGGAGCACGACTTTTGGGATTCTATCTTTAGGCATGCAGTGCAGATGATTTATCCAGTTGTTCTGATAATGTTTTACGTGATTAATTACAGGTTCTAATTGTAGTTCTTCCATTATATCTTCATTACGTTTGTGATCCCATTTTATATATCCCGGTGTATATCTCATAAATTTCATTTCATTAGCCGTTATTGTTCTTTCGTCTTTCTTCCTCAATGTCCATGCCTCACTGCCGTAACAAAGTACAGGTCTCGCCAAGGTCTTGTATAGGCGAATTCGAGTATGCCTTTGTACTAGGGAAGGTTTTATAATGTTGTTAATTATTCTCATTGGTTTGGTCTACTTCTGTGAAATGTCTACTTCATGGAAAAAAGATAATGTGTATCTGAGATATGTAAAATAATTTAGTCTTTCTAATATTTTTTAATATAAACATATTTTGCTAGGCACAGAGTATTTTCCACAGAAGGCCATAATTTTAGTTTTTTCTTTATTGATTTTCATATCATATTTATTACCAATTTTGTTCAAATTAAAAATTGAACGTTGTATTTCATCTTCTGAGGATGCCACCAGAGCTAAATCGTCTGCAAAAAGTAATGCATCTAGTTGTAAATGTCTATTGAGTTGTATGTATCCATGAGGTAATTGTTTCCATTCTATTATTTGATTCATATATATAATAAACAGCAACGGTGAAAGGCCGCAGCCTTGTCTTACTCCTGTATGAATTTCTGTCCATTGCGATAATTTATTGTCACACCATACTGCAATTATAGGTATTATATATGTCTGCTATAAGTTGTTGTGGAACATGTTCTGTGGCTAATACATTTAATAATTTATTTCTGTTCATCCTATCGAATGTTTTTTCCAAATCAATGAAAGCAGTATGTGTTTCTAAGCTGAATTCTCTGTTTTTTTCCATCAATAATTTTAATGTAAAATATCCATCGCAACATGATCTTCCCTTTCGGAAGCTATTTTGTTCTTCTCTGAAAAGTGTTAATGTTTATACAATTCGTTCTTGATTATGCTGGTAAAGATTTTATATCCTATTATTATTATTATTATTATTATTATTATTATTATTATTATTATTATTATTATTATTATTATTGCTGTTGTTGACATTTTTGTGATGAAATGTAAACATTGGAAGTAAGAATAATAAAGTAATGAATAAACTCACCTCTGTATTCGATTCGGCTCAACGGTTGGTTGCACTGAGTTCCATGTCTTGCATCTTGATCATCACAATAATAATTATATCCATGAGCAGGCTTAAGATAAGATGTGTAATTCCTAAGTTATTGATTGTTGTCAGCTTGCCGGTGATGATAATACAGAAATATTATTGTCTTTGCTTACTTTATACTTTATAAAGTATATTCATATTAAAACAATTTTAAAGGGGATAGAAGTTATCCCTGGCAAGATGTTAATATGAATTTATGGGGGGGGGGTAACTTTCCAATGGGAAAATCCCCTCCATACCCCCATGTAATTCGTACCCTGCACATACATAAGCATGTTTTTTCTTTGCCTTCCACAGATGGTGTGACCTGTACAATGTTTTTGAAGGCATTTGTCATTTATTGTGTTCTAATGAACTGAATTTATGAATAAAAGCCTTGTTTTATCTAGGGTGATTTATGTTATTTCAACTTGGTATTTCATATGTGTACATGTAAAATGTCCATTATTAAACAAACATAAACATACGAAATTTAGTAAAGGAAACTGAATATACAGCGCTGATACAAATTTACCTAATGAAAATAGTACATATGTCAGCCACTGGCGTTGTTCAGTTGGCTAAGACGCTTGCCTGCCTATTCGGGGTTGCACTCGCGCATGGGTTCGATTCCTGCTTGCGCTGATTACCTGGTTGGGTTTTTTCCCTGAGGTTTTCCCCAACAGTAAGATGAATGTCAGGTAATCTATAATGATTCCTCTGCCTCATCTCGATATCACCAACCTCATCAATGCTAAATAACCTAGTAGTTGATATAGCGTAAAAAAAATACATATGTCATATTGTCTTCATAGACATATTAAAGCTTATTGCATGACATTATCAGTAAGTGATTTCACAATCTGTATGTAAAGATATATTATTTATGACTGTCTTCAAAGTATCATTTTATATTTAGGTTCTGATTCTTCTGAATGGTGCTTATGGCAGGAGGATGAAGAAGGTATGTGATGTTACCGGTATAGCAGCTGATGTAGCTGAATTTCCAGAAGATGGCATTGTTGATGTAGCTAAGGTAACATATTTTATTCAGCGTCTGATATATCTGGTTTCAAATGTAAAGGACATGGTGGACGTGGTTCCAGATCCACCTACAGATGGCATCTATCTGCGGGAGCTGCACATATCCCAGGGAAACTGCAGGGGCTTCAGTTAGTGGACTACAGTAGGCAGGGGGAAATGTAGCTTCCTCGGATAGATGGCGCCTTGGTGAGTTGTGGAATCGACAGTGGCATATCCCTGTGGTTAAGGATGCAGCAGATTAATGCACGTGGATTTCGAACAGATGCCGTCGATCTGTAGAGACTACAGAGAAATATCACAGGGAGGCAGAGAGGACGTTCCTTTTTATGCGGACTCTGTCAGACCTGGATGCTGTGGCTTAATCGATAAGATGGCACCAGACAGTGAATCACGTACTTGATGAGCCATCCCAAGGAGTATAAAATCATCCCAGTATAAGAAGGATGCACATTAGCATAGGTGCTTGCCTATGGACCATCCTTTGAAGAAAAAAAAAAAACGACATAGTTACATAATATTTTTAAATACTTTTATCAAAATACAATTTACTATATCTAAATAAAATATTTAAATCTGTCACAACTATATTTTATCTTTCCAGAAATGTTATACAATGCATAAGTAAAACAGCATTACATAATATTGCAATTGAGTTACTTCAACTTGTTAAAAAATCTGTACAATCAGCTGCAATCCCTAAGAAGACTGAACTTTTATCTAGAGTAATGTCACAAGAGGTCTGAGATTTGCCGATTTATTTGGGAATCTCAGACCTCGAGTGACATTTATTAGGACTATCGTGAATAAAATAAAAATGTAAATAATATATCCCTAAAATTCGCTCACAAATTCTTAATAATTGTATATTTGTGAATACTTAACCTAATTAGACATTGTGAAGTCGAAATAGATAAATAACGAGTACTGCAATATAGAAATTGAATGTTATTCAGTAATGCCAATTGAGAAAAGCGAAATACATGTTTAAAAATGTTAATTACATGTACTGAGCTTTTCTCTTGTTGTTATAACAGAAATACCTTTTCATTATCTGCTGAAATCGTAATTTAATTTAAACATTTTATAATATAATTCAAATAACGTGATTAATACATTAATTAAATGAACAAATGTTATGAAGGAGTGTCATTTTCATTAGATACAATGGACATGGAATTAGAAGATGTAGATGTAGATGTAGTAGAGTGGATTCATGCTCATCGATTTACATGGAAACAGTTGGCGACACTGACTAAACAAAAGAATGACCATGCAATAAATTGATAGTGATAAATCGAAGTGCAGAAATTATCGCGATGTATGATTGTAATTGGTTGGAATTCAAAATTTCATTACACTTCATTGGCCGAAAATGGAATGACATATAAATGAAAAGTCAGAATAATTACCTGGCTTGTAATATTAATGCATGGGAATAATATTAATATGCTTTAACATAATTTTAAGATGCAATGATATTAATGTAGATGCTTCATTTTTAAAAACATTAAATTACATACATACGTACATTAATCTAATCAAAGATTGTTTTATATTGCATTTTAATCACAATTTTAATTTAATATATCACTACCTTGTTTGTTTTCAATTTAACAACCATGTTATACACACTATTACGCATGGAAAAACTTTACAACCTGTCATGTCAAATTACCGAACTAATATATTAATACTCTGAGAATTTTAACTCATGTGTTAAAGTAATCAACCCATTGTCATTCAAATGTATGTCATGTAATTGGATGACTTAGCTGTAAAATGTCTAACTATAATTTATTTAATTACATTCTTTAACCTTTTGTTAATGATGCTGTAACGGCAAAAAGTTTGTCCTGCACACTTCCATAATTATTTTCAAATGTTTGACAAGACATACAGTCCAGTTTTATGTAAGATAAGTTATAGACTGAAGAGTTCATTAATAAATTTCTGATCACTTGTAACTTATCGGATCCCCTCTTAGTAATAAACAGAGTTTAGAATCGTCAGAACATATTGGTCAGTTTCAGTATATACATTATATATGGGCGGGTGATAGTGCTACAATTTTATCAAAAGAGGTTTATTTAGATTTTATCATATACAAATATTTAATTCGAAAAAGACAATCTGAATCAAGTTCTGGGTTAGATGACAGCAGTGCTAACTTAAATAACGTGAGCAAAAATTCCCTTCAAGGTTTACAAAAACATACTGCATTTCGTAAATATAGTGATGAATACTTGCAGTACCGGTATGGTTTTATGTGGCGTGGAGATGAATATGAACAAAATCACGAGTGTCTTATATGTGGAAATGTGTTGTCAAATCCGTCAATGGTGCCTAATAAACTAAAAAGACATTTAAAACTGCCGTTTTCAACGTCATACTTGTGTGAATCAGCATTTTATACCATAAAAATAGTGAAGTCTAAACAAAGGAACACACTGCTGCATACAGAAGATTATTTATGTGTTGGCCTGTAAACCATAAGGCCATGCTCCGTATAGAGAAACTTCATGTATCCCACTAAGCTCAGACTTCACATTAATTTAAATATGTGAGTTTTCAGAAACTATTATAAAAATCTTTTATCGAACATCTAGTATAGATAGGTTGGGATTTTTGATACATACCTTTGTTTTTTTTCTAATGCTGCTTGTTTCTTAGAATTTTTGATAGAGTGTTAACATCGACCTATTTACAACACTGGATGTCCGACATTACATAGAAGTTGTCAGTGCTTTTTTCTGGCGAAACGAGCTGCAACAGCATTCCGGCACCTTTTTGTTGCATTTTTCTTCATGCAACCGAAATATGTGTGAATAATTATGTTTTTAATATAATTTTTCTTTGAATTCTGCTTAGACGTTGAAAGTCTTAGTTGGATGGAAAGGAGGATAAAAACGATAAAATTCCCTTGCTTTGAACAGTTATCTCCCGTCCGCTATAAAATATTCTACACAGATTCCACTACATTTTTTTCCAGAGGAAAAGCACTAGTTGTTATTATTATATCATTATTAATAAAAACAAATAAGTGTGTCGTCAGTCAAAAAAGGTTGGGAACCACTGCCTTAGTGTATTTTTAAAAATTTTGTAACTTTACTGTTTTCCATATCTATTTTCAAAATTATGCTTATCGTGTCTTATTTGGTGTCTACTGATTTAAAATGGATGCTAAACAGTTGTAAGAAGCTATCTTTTTGTTTATGCAGGTGAAGGAACTGCTACAGAGGGGGGTGCAATATTCAGTGGTGGCAGTGGTGCACTGTGAGACAAGCAGTGGGGTTATCAACCCTGTCGAGGAGCTGGGTCGTACGGTGAAGCAGTATCAACCACAGGCCACGTACTTCGTGGATGCCATGAGCAGCTTTGGTGCCGTACCAATAAAGATGCAGGATGGACAGATTGACTTCCTAGTCAGTTCTGCCAACAAGTGCCTTCAAGGTGTTCCAGGCTTCTCATTTGTTATTGCAAGGAAATCTGAACTTCTCAGATGCAAAGGTATTAGCTGATATTAATTTTATTTATTTTTAAGTTCACCATGAGCCCAATACACTGACATCAGTTGAATTCTGGACTGCAGTGTGGCTCTTGGTGATGTACATGGGGAATCTGCATGAATTTTGTTTTTCATCGAAAATTAGCCCTGTTAGTGGGGAAATATGATTTAATCTCATTTTATGAATTCTAAAATTTAATTAAGTTTATCATTCTTGATATCTGAAGGGTACACGGGAAAAACGAACAATGTCACAATGCTGTTAAGGGTGATGTCATTATCTAATTCACTGTATTACTACAAACTTTAGCGCTGTTTTTACCAAAAGTGGTAAAGGAGAATTGAAACCATGGACACATTCATCATTTTCTTCATTTCAAGTAGAAAACCAATAAATTTAGCAGTAATATACCGAAATAGATCAATATCTCAACCTTAACGGAAATGTGACATTGTTCTTTTTTCCCGTGTACCCTTCATCTATGTGACTAAAACGTGATAAAGTTAAAAAAATATATATCACGTGACGAGAAAATGCCATCACAACACACTACAACAGCTGTTTCTAAGTTGGGCTTGTTAAATCAATCTCTTCTGAACTTGATCTTTTCCCTTCGTACCAATTACTTTTTTGTCATTCGTTATAGATTATAGAAATGTGCTATGACATCTTACTCTTGTTGAAAAGTTGTACATTATGATTATGGCCGGATTTTTATGTAATTACATATTATATTCCTTTCAACCTAACCATACATAAATAACAAATCTTCGCGAATCTTGTAATTACCATTAATATATTAAAATCTGATACTACATATTTTTACATATTTACCCCACATTACATATTATGGCTTGGTATTACATAATTCTACATATTTAGGGGTATTATTCATTTTTACTTCTCTGAAAGGAAAAAAAAACTTCTGCTGGGTAAGTTTACAATTTGAAATACACAGATTTAAAAAGCCTTTTTACCTACCCAAGAAAGGATATATTTTGGGACGAAACATAACGTCCTTAGTTCCAGGAAGTAATAGAGGCACTCACCCCATACTGCCCACTGTAAATATGAGTGAACAAAAGGCAACTTTTCTCTTACAACTACTGTATATTGTAAAAATCACTCAGAAAGTAGTGTTGCCTTCATGCGATGGAGTGGGACAAGGATGACATGATTTGTCTCAAACTATAATATTGTTCTGCACACGTCTTAACAAGCTTTCCCATACAATTTGCAACCTTACCCACCCTCTTTCTAATCCTTCCAGGGAAAACCCTTGTCAAGCCTGACATGAGCCACAATAAAGTAGCCTACTTATGAAAAAAAAAGCTGTAAAGAAACAAACTGGAAAGTTGTTGAAAAATTAAAATAAATAGCTTTTCAGGTTATTGCTTGACTTTTTTACATTAAATTTAGTAGACCTGTACGGAAATGGGATTTTCCGAGCAATTAGAAAGTATGGTTCTCGGCTGGAATAATCCTACCCTTCTGAATGAGACAGGAATGTCACTTTTCAAACAATAGTTTGTAAATGCCTATAGTTTGAGGTTTTGGTAGGTACCTTGTTTCTTACAGGGAGCAGCTAAAATGCATGTGTCCCACATCTCCTCTTATTTTCTCCTAATCCATAAAGAGAAACAGTGCTTGCAATACTGTTGTGTCATTCACTTCACTCAGTTCTCTAGTTTTAATATTTAAGTATAAAGTGCAAGTGAGTTTATTTAGGCCTACTGCCTTTAACTAACTAAAATGACCCCTGCATCTTCAACCCTAACAACAAAAATAAAATCATGGATTGTGATGGACGAAGCTTTCACTATAATAGAAAAATAGTAATGTGTCAAATGTGCGGTAAAAAAGTCTGGTGCTCTATGAAATCACAACTGGAGAGTCTTATCTATCCTATACCTGCTAGATATTGATATTAAATATTTTCATGATTTTACATATTTTGGTACATATTCAACTTATTTTTCTTACATAAATATGTACATATTTCACACCTTGATATTGCATAAAAATCTGGTCCCTAATTATGATATCTAGTGTATGGTGTATTGTGCCACTTGCTCATGTCACCTGTGCTTAGAATGTATTTTGCACTTTAAATTCACTTGCCATTTTCGCACTTTACTTGAATATATCCGAAAGCATTATGCCCCATTATGTAACCCACTTGAAGTATGTAAACTTGAGCCAGGGTCTGGTAGAGTTCCTGGTAACTCAGTCGATAGTGCATTGACATGGTCAGCCAGGGTCAATGCCCAGGGTCCACACCTGTGGAGTAATGGGTAGCGCATCTGGCTGCGAAACCAGATGGCCCAGGTTCGATTCCCGGTCGGGGCAAGTTACCTGGTTGAGGTTTTTTTCCGCGGTTTTCCCTCAACCCAATATGAGCAAATGCTGGGTAACTTTTGGTGCTGGACCCTGGATTCATTTCACCAGCATTATCACCTTCATCTCATTCAGATGCTAAATAATCTAAGATGTTGATAAAGTGTCGTAAAATAACCTACTAAAATAAAAAAAAGATCAATACCCAGTCCTGGAACAATTTTTTCCTTGAAATTATTCAAGTCAGCTTTACAAGGAGCTATACCTGAAAGCCAGATGTGTATACTTTGAATAGTAGTTTGTGAGGCCAAAATATTAACATAATAACAGCCAGAGATAAAATCGACGGATTTATAAGGAAACTTGATTTCTGGTCGACATCACTTGACAGAAAGAAACTTGATTCATTTCAATGTATTAAAAAAACTCGTGAAAAATTTATGTAGCTACATACTGTATGATACAACAAATACTGAGTTTGTTTTGTGGACATACAGTAAGTTTGGATAATTTTAAACAACAGCTTTTTTAGTATTTTCTAGAAGAAAACCAAACTATTACGACAGTCACAAATGGATACTAAATCCGTTTTAGGCATTTGCATTCAATTGGGTGAAATTTAAAAAAGTATTACAGAAAGACTCACTGATAAAATGTTGAAACTGTACTTTCTTTTTGCAAAGTATAGAGCAGTTTTGATCAAAATAATGCAAGAATATCTCGAGCTTATAAAAGAAGAAGACTGTTTAAATATTTTTAACAAGAGCCAGAATAGGTGACATTGTCACACAATTGTACCTACACTGATTTCACCTTTCTAATACACCTACTTGTCTGTGGTGTAATAATCATGATGGAGATCTGGAACACATTCTTCTATACTCTCCATCCATAGACCATAAAAGAAGTAAATTAAAATCATCAGTACCAGTTGCAGAAGACACAGCTCTGCAATATATATTGACTACACCCCAACTCTCGCTACTAGCAACAGGCATCTATAATGAACACTGATCAAAATACCCCTCATTTCTCATGAAAAACAAAAACTGAATAGACTACAGTGGACTTTATGTTGTCAGCAAATAGCTGGATATATTAAGAAGATTGATAAAAGAAGAACTTAAATTTTTTATAATATTTGCATATTCGTATTTACGCAAAATAAGTTTTTAGTCTATTATTGTCATCAAAACAAAAGTGACAAATTGGAAATGATAACAGTTTGTGAATATAGAATTCAGATTTTGGAAGCTGTTTTCTCAAAACAGGCACTTTGATTGCATTAATTATTTTTTACTTTATAACTAATAAATTAAAATATTTTTTTATTTTTATGTTCAATCCTGTTCAAGTTTCTAAATGCAATGTTGTTGTTTTCTAATGCCAGGCATTTGACAATAAAGTCGTTTGACCTCTTGCACTCCAATATTTTTCAAAGATATTGTCATGGTTAGCCACTGACGCACAGATTTTGAGATGTTCTGAATCCATTTCTTGATTTGAGTTGCACAATGGACAGTTAGGAGACTGATATATTCCAATTCTATGCAGATGCTTGGCCAAACAGTCATGGCCTGTTGCCAATCTAAATGCAGCTACAGACGATTTGCGTGGTAAATCGGGAATTAACTGTGGATTATGATGCAGAGAGTTCCATTTTTTCCCTTGAGATTGTGTTATCAAATTTTGTTTGTTGAAGTCTAAGTATGTAGATTTAATCAATCTTTTCACAGAGGAATACGTAGATTTAGTAACAGGTCTGTAAGTAGCAGTGCTGCCCTTCTTTGCTAAAGCATCCGCATTCTCGTTTCCCAGGATTCCACAATGGGATGGTATCCATTGGAATACAATTCTTTTATTGAGTGTTATTAGTTGCGAGAGCATTTTAGTTATTTCTGCTATTTGAGATGAAGGTGTGTGTCTAGAGACTATTGATAGAATAGCTGCTTTGGAGTCTGACAATATAACTGCATTTTTTAATTTATTGATGTGGCAGAGAAGATTCCTGAGACTTTCACTTATTGCAGTGATTTCTCCATCAAAACTTGTTGTTCCTTAACCAAGAGATCTATAAAGTGAGAAGAGACAGCACGTAACACCTGCACCTGCACCTTGTTCCCTGGAGATCAAGGATCCATCTGTGTATAAATGTGGAGGGTACCTAATATTAATTGTCTCTAAAGACAATTGTTTCATTATTTCAGTGTTTACTTCTGATTTTAGTATTTCTTCTGTTAAATATAGATTATACTCTATATTTAATAGAGTTAAAGGGTTTGATTTAATTTGTAAGTTTTCTTTTAAATTCGGGACGTTGATTTTCTGTTTTAATTCTTGAATCATGGATATGAAACTTTTTTGAGTTTTTAATCTACGGAGAGGACTGTATGAATGCCAATTGTTTCCTGGTAATCTGATAAGTTTTTCATATTGAATCAGTGCTTTTTCTTCTATTATCATTTTGATGCTGTTAATATTAGTGAGGAATGTCATAGAATCTATTGGAGTTGTTTTGATTCCACCAGTGATGAGCCTGAGAGCTTGGTTTTGAACACATTCTATTTCGTTTATGAAAGGTGAAGTAATTAAAATTTCTCCGCATTACGTCAGCACTGGCTGTATAAACATTTTGTATGTAGTGTTCAAATTATTTCTAGAGCAACCCCATTTCTTTCCTGCTAGTTTTTTCAGAAGGAAGAATCTTTTACGAGCTTTTTCAGAAATATATTTCAAATGGTTGTTCCATGTTAACTTACTGTCGAAAATAACTCCAAGATATTTGGATTCATAAGTCCTAGGGAGGTGTTGGCCATTGTATTGGATATTGAATTCTCTTTCTATTTTACCAAGTGAAAATATTTGGTAGTTACTTTTGCTTAAATTGAGTGTCATCAAATTTGATGTATTCCATTCATGTAGTTGATTTAAAGCTTTAAGAGCAGAATTTTGAATTTTGTCTCTATGTCTGTAAGATCCGGAAGTCCACAAAACTATATCATCTGCAAATAGTGCTGTTTTCATGTTTGATTCCTCTAATAGGGAGGATAAGTCATTTATATAAATATTGAATAAAGTTGTGCTGAGGACAGCTCCCTGAGGTAGACCTCGATATGTTTGTCTGTAACTAGAAAGTGAGTTATTGAATTTAGTGGCAATGAATCTTTGACTAAGGAATTTTGATATCCATCTGAACATATTGCTGGAGATACCTAATTTCTGGAGTTTTAGTAATAATTTATTTCTCCAAACAGAGTCATATGCTAATTGAAAGTCAATAAATATTGCCAAGGTATCTTCTTTTTTGTTAAAACTGTCTTTTATTTCTTGGCCGAGGCATATGACTTGTTCATTAATAGAGTGTAGTTGTCGAAAGCCAGCTTGTCTTGGTGATAAAAGATTTTGAGATTCTAAATACCAAGTTAATCTGTTGGAGATCATTGACTCCATAGTTTTTGCTACCATGCTTAATAGTGCTATTGGTCGATAACTATTAACATCATGAGCAGGTTTCCCTTTTTTGTGAATTGGTACAATGATTGCATTTTTCCAAGCTGCAGGAATTGAGGTGTTCCATGATAAATTGAAAATGGATAAAAGTACAGACTTTGCTTTTTCCCCCAAATGTTTCAAAAATTCTGAATGAATGTTGTCGGGACCAGGAGATTTCTTGGTTTTTAAATTTTGTATAGCTATGCTTAATTCTTTGGAAGTAAAATTTTGATGGAATATTTCAGGTTTTGTGATATTGTTTTTATTATATTTATGTAATTCTCTTTTGATAAATTTGTCAGTTTTTTTATATTGGGATGTAATCTGTGAGAGTTTGAGTAATGTTTATTAAATGCATTTGCTATATCTCTACTATCTGTTAGTGTTTTGTTATTATGAATAACAGGTTGGCTATTATTTTCCTGTGTATTGGAAATATTCTTCAGAAATTTATATGTTTTAGCGCTATCGGTTCTGTAATTAATATTTTCAATAAATTTATTAAAACTGTTCTTTTTTGCTGTTATGATTGCTTTTTTAAGAATGCCAGTCTTCCCCCTCCAATCTTGAGTATCTTCTGGTGTTTTGCTATGTTCTGCTTTGATCCTTGCTTTATCTCTATCTTGTTTCAATAAATTCAGGTTTTCTGTCCAGAATGGGGTGTATTTTTTTGGTTTGCCTCGTGGGATGTGCTTTTTTGCAATTTTAAGAATAGATTCACAGAAATATTTGTTCAGTCTATCTGAGTTTGTATTTTCCATTAGTGGTGTGTTGAGCTGGAGGTGTTCGTCTAGTTCTGTAGTAAATAGTTTCCAATCTGCTTTCTTAAAATTCCATGTTGCTTTGTTATTGTAGGGTTCTTTTCTTCGGTTTTGGTGGAGATGAATAGAAGCAATGATGACTCTATGGCCAGATCCGGGGTCTTCAATTATTTTTTTCTTGGTTTCGTGATGGATATCTGATGTTACCAGTAATAATTCTGGATTTGTGCCAGAACCTGAATAATGTATGAAAGTAGGGGGATCTTCTTTTCTAAAGACAAGTTCTGCGGTTGTATTTAGGAGGTCCATGATCATTTTTCCAGGTTGATTTACATTATTGTAGCCCCAAAGTTGGGGGTGGGCATTAAAGTCACCAATTATGATAGTTTTAGGTTGTATATCAAACAAAGTTAGATCAAGGGGATTATTAGGTGGGTTATAGGCACTGTAAATTTTGAAATGTTGTTGATTTTTCCATACTTCAATTCTTATTAGTTCTAATTTGTCTTGATTATCCATTTCTTTTATGATTTGGAAATTTGTAATTAATTTCTTTGATGTACCTGCGAGAATTCCACTACTGATCTGTCTACCTTTGGGTAACAGTTTCATACTAAAACCTTTAAAATCAAAATATTTTAATTGGTCAGCATTAAGGTTTGCTTCTTGAATAATGAAGATATCTACATTATTATCTGAAAGTATTTTGGCTAGTTCAGTCTTCTTAGTTGATGTTATACCACCAGCATTCCATTGTGAGATGTTTAGTTGATTCTGTACCATTAAAGTAGTCCCCGCCCGGAGATCCAATTGGGCCATATGAATAAAACTGAAGGATTTCCTTCGAAGCAAGAGGTTGAAGTATAAGGCTATGCTCCGAAGCAAGAGGTTGAAGTATAAGCATATTCTTCGAATTGTAAGAATAACCTCTACCTTATCCTTCAACCTTCTGCTTCTAAGACAGAAGCATGTGCTCATAAAAGTTGTTGTGACGTTTCATGTTGCAATACTGTGTATTTGTCGGCTCTCTTTATCAACTGAGTGCAGGTGTTCGGTTTCATAAAGGAACGCGATAAGAGGCAACTGTGGGCCTCCCAATGACACAGCAACTTTCCTTCTGATGCTAATAAACCACACTTATTTCAGTCACAACTAGGTAAAGATTCCGCGTGTTTAAAACTGGATCTTCTGATTCAGACGGAGGTAGCTGTGAGCCCCTTGAAAGTACAATGATATTTTTAGCTACACATCCCGGAATATTAGAAAAAAAGTCACAAGTTCCAGAAGTGCAAAGGAAAAATAAAGAGACAGCATTTCAAAAAATGATAAAATATTTCGAAGAAAATTCGGCATACTAATAACTTCCTCCTAACATGCGTCTTTGCAGTGGTCATAATAGTATTATTAAATATAATTGCGCCTACTGAGTGTGAGAAATAATGATAGTTAATTAAAGTTTCTGCGTTAATCTGTGTGCATCAATAAAATACGAGTAGAAAAATTATACCACTGCAGTGACGTGAATATATTTGAAGTCCTTCCAGTGGCAGGTTCCTCTGGCTCTAAAGTATTTTCATCTTCATTTAAATCCTGTATATTTTCTGTAAGGTCATAATCATGATCATCTACGTACTTCTCTAGCCTACATTGTGCAACACAAAGCAACAAACAATGATTTCTGGGATGTTTGAGGCAGCAATTGCTGTAGAATAGAAAACCTACTTTTTAGTTGGCCAAATGAAAGTTCTATTATAAAATAAATGTCTCTTTATTTTAAAATCCGATTTCGATATGATACCACGAGCCATGATTCCAAGCCATCACCCAATAGGACAGTATTTTTAAATCCACTTAACACATCACGAACTGATGAGTTTTTCCTTATTCTATAGTCATGAACGGACCCTGACCAACTAGCTGTAACACTCGTAAAGCGTTCTTTTGCAGTGCATGTAGCCTGCAACATGCTAATCATTTCATGATCATACCACCATGCTGTGTAGGTTTAGGAATACACACGAGTCCAGTCTAATACACTAATAGCATTCAGAAAATTAAATTTCTATAACTATTCAGTTATTGCAACAGTTGTATGTATCTTGTAATGATGTGACAACTTCAGCCATATGTTCGCTTTTTCTGTTATTTTTTTAGATACACTAATAACAGGTCCCTCACCATGGCATCGTGGTCTAAGGCATCCTGCCTAGGATTCGCGTTACGGAATGCACGCTGGTTTGAGTCCTCATGGGGGAAGAAATTTTCTCATGAAATTTCGGCCAGTGTATGGGACCGGTGCCCACCTAGCATCGTAATTCACTTGGGGAGCTACGATATGTAGCGAAAATCCGATTTTGCAAACCAGCTATATCGGCTGGGGGGATCATAGTGCTAACCACACGATATCTCCATTCTGGTTGGATGATCGTCCACCTCTGCTTCGGCATGTGGATGTCTGACTGGCTTTAAGAGGCTGGATCCGATACGAGTCCGCACACTTAGGCATGGTTTGGTCCATTGTGAGCTCTATAAGCCTATACCCGATAATTGTTCAAATCCGATGGTGGCTTCGGTGGAATCCATGAATCCGACGCTGATAAGTTGGCCAACCTACCTCAGCTCCAGATACAGCCAGGTCTCATTTCACGACGAGTAGCCTGATAAACCCCAGGGGCTCCAGGTCCCAAGCCTTTCCTATATCAGCATCGGAAACTCCCAAGACTTTACACTAACCTATTTTTACTATTGCAGATAATAGATGAAATGAAATGATAGAGGGAAATGGGAGTATCCCGAGAAAATCCTTTGCAACGTCTGATTTTTCAACCACAAATTCCATCATGATCTGGACGAGGATCGAATCCTGGCCTCCTGGATTGAAAACAGCAGATAGCACTTGGGCTAAAGAGGCGGATATTTCCGAGAATGCCCCTCCTCTTCTCCCCTGTGTTTCTTCCAAAAATGGGATTAATCCATTGGATATTTTCTTCATTAAGTTTAAATAAACTCTTATACTGCTCCCTAACAGCACACCACCATAATTTGTAGTACTTTTCACGTCGTAATGCGACTGGTAATTCAACCATCACAGAGATGAGTCTGCTCCTGACCAGACTTCACTTTTTAGAAGGATATACTTCTGAATCGAAGGATATGCTTCACTTTATTTGTACATTTTTTCTAATTTTGAAGCAAGAGGTTCCGCTCCAAGCAAATGCTTCTTCCTGTGAAGCAAGTGCTCTTTTCCTATTGCGTCATCAGAAGGAGAAGGTTGTGCTCTGCTTTTTATTATTAAAATCTGAAGCACATCCTTCAAAATAGTAGAGTAAAAAGATATGCTCAACTTTATTCTTACGGCCCAATTGGAGGACTATTTTACCTCCGGATAATTTTACCTTAATGGTACTCATTTCATATTGGAGTGGTTAAATGGCAAGTTGTAGCCGATTTAAGTGAACACCATATTTTAACGTTTTGGTGGCTATTTAATTCACACACAACCCCCAGAATGTCTGGAGGACCACACCTGCTGTTGGTCGACGGGTCCACTGGACCTAGTTGGGAGATCTTGTTGATCACCAGCTTTCCCTCCTTAAGCCACTGGAGGACGATTTTAGTGCCATAGCAGGTCAGCACTAGGAACAGAAAAGTAGGAAGGATAGGAAGGAAAGTGAAATGAACCCCTAGGCCTCGAATGCTCTAATACTGTCGGGGTCGAAGAAAGTAAGAGTTCAGTCAGAGGACTGGATAGGAAAGGGTAAAGAGAGAATTAGGTATTGGATAGAGGAAAATTATACCAAATTCAGTCATTAACTCGTCAAGCTGACCAGTGCTAATTGATGAGTAGCCTCTCCCTTTAGTTCAGCTTGTAAAATTATGCTTAATAACAGCTGCACCACGGGAAGGTAGGGATGGGACATTGGGTATTTGTCCAGGTTGGTTCCTTAAAGCCTTCAATGGGAAGGATTAATGGCTCTCCCCCCTGTATTCGTCAGATACTGTTTTGCAACCACCTAAATGCAATGTAAATTTATGTTACTAAGGGTTTTCTTTGTTTCATTTTGTAAATGATCTCACAAACCTCCTCAGCTCTTTACATGACCCCCACTTTAGGAATCACTGTCTTAAACCAAGAGAAATACTTTATACAAGCAAATTAATGATAATAAAAAGAAAAAGGCCGGGAGATTCAATTAGGATCTCTAGTTTTACATGAATCGTTCATGTTCTCAGTTGGGTATTACTATGGCATTTAGATTTTTAACGAATTGATTCCTTCAATAATGGCTGGCTGTGAATATGGTTCAGAGTGAAATGTATTGCAATTTATGCTGTATTATTAATAATAAATTATTTTTCCTTTATTTCTTTATTTTGCTATAGTGTATACAATATAATATCTTTACAAGTATTTACAATGGAATTACTTTGTTACATCTGAATGATCTGTTGCTTAGCAAGTGGCATCAGAATATTGTGATGCAACTGATTGCTGTTGCTAAGCTACTGGTGTCAGATTTTGCAATTTTCGTATCATATTATTTTGACATTCAGGCATAAATGTTTCACGTTAAAATGTTAATTTATTATGTTGCTTTATTTTTAAAAACCTATTTTTTTAGAAAAGAAATCTTCCAGTGACAAAGTATAGCAAAATAACCTTGAATATGGTCGCCATCTTAAAAATATAATGAAATACAAATGTGAGTATATTTATGCTGGAAATAAATTCTTGAAAATGTTAAAATGAATATCATAAACTAGATTTGAGGTAAATTTGTAAAGATTACGCACAGATCATACTGTACTGGTAAAATAATTTAATATATAACAGTAGGCTATTACTGGGAGCAACAGTAACAAATATAAATGATACTCGGGAGGAAATTAAACACAGAATAAATATGGGAAATGCTCTGTTATTATTCGGTTGAGAAGCTTTTATCATCCAGTCTGCTGTCAAAAAATCTGAAAGTTAGAATTTATAAAACAGTTATATTACCTGTTGTTCTTTATGGTTGTGAAACTTGGACTCTCACTTTGAGAGAGGAACATAGGTTAAAGGTGTTTGAGAATAAGGTGCTTAAGAAAATATTTGGGGCAAGAGGGATGAAGTTACAGGAGAATGGAGAAACACAACACAGAACTGCACGCATTGTATTCTTCACCTGACATAATTAGGGACATTAAACCCAGATATTTGAGATGGGCAGGGCATGTAGCACATATGGGCAAAGTCTAGAAATGCATATAGATTGTTAGTTGGGAGGCCGGAGGGAAAAAGACCTTTGGGGAGGCCGAACCATAGATGGGAAGATAATATTAAAATGGATTTGAGGGAGGTGGGATATGATGATAAGAGACTGGATTAATCTTGCTCAGAATAGGGACCAATGGCGGGCTTATGTGAGGGCGGCAATGAACCTTTGGGTTGCTTAAAAGCCAGTAAGGCTATTTATTTAGGATTGTGAAAGAGGAACAACTGCCAGTTTGTTGAACAACGACAATAATAACAATATAGTCAACAAAGCCTAAAACTGAGAACAAGGCTATAGGGTTTCGTGAGGGGGGTATAGTAGTGACAAATGCTTGGCGCAAAAATGGCACAAGTGAATGTTACGTCCATTATCCTTTTAATGTAACATTTTCGTTTTTTAATTAGTCCATTTCAGTGATATTCCCTAGGCCACATCATAAAATAGAATAGGAATCTTACACTTGCATTAAAAATATAATATAAAATAACACAATTACGAACAGTGAAATGAAAATGTACAGATCTTGTGATTATGATTAATATTATTACATTAAACGGCCACTGGCATAGCTCAGTACTTGCCTGCTGATCCACAGTTACGCTTGGGTGTGGGTTCGATTCCTGCTTGAGCTGATTACTTGGTTCGGTGTTTCTGAGGTTTTCCCCAACTGTAAGGCAATTGTCAGGTAATCTATAGCAAATCCTCGACCTCATCTCGCCAAATATCTCGCTGTTACCAATGCCATTGACGCTAAATACCTCATAGTTTATACAATGTCATTAAATAACCAACTAAAAAAATGACATTTTAAGTATTTCTTATTCATTTTTCTGTGATATCTTCGGAAATGTGCATTAAAAATCTGCCGTTATATTCCGTAAATCTTTCACTTGACTAGTACAGTGAATTATTAAAGAATATCATCACGAATTTTACTAGCAACATTTCGACTCTCTTTTGTTTGACATGGCTCAGTATGGCCTGGTGACTAGTGGCGAACATAACTTTGGTGTAAGTTACTGTCTGAATTATCCACTTGTTCTATCAATTGTTTGATATCGCAAATCCGAGGCAGAAAATACTACCAAAGGAGACTGCGAAATACCTTTTGAAATTGATTAATGTTTCAGGGTCATTTAATTAAATTCGACGTTTTGTTGCAAAAGAGATGTGTATAGTGATCTCATTAGGGCTGAAATATCTCACAACTGATCTAATTCTGTGTAGTTCATGTGCTTTGCTCTGAACTTAATGTAACATCTTAGTTTGTCTACCTACAAGTTGAACTTTCTGTTGCTGGGATGTAAATCCAGGTTTGTTGCTCTCTAAATATTTAGATAAAAATGGATTAAAGGAGAAGTAATTTAATGTGATATATTTTAATTAGAATGTGTTTCTCTGCAGGAAATTCTCGCAGTCTTTCCTTTGACCTTGTGGACCAGTACGAAGGATTGGAAGGCAATGGCCAGTTTCGCTTCACCCCTCCTACTCACACTCTACTCGCATTTGTGCAGGCATTAGAAGAGTTTCAAGAGGAAGGATCTGTGAGCGGCAGAGCCAGAAGGTAAAACACATTTTTATTATCACTGTATGTCCGAGTTCCAAGTGTATTATGAATTTGGTGATAGTTGTTATTGTTGTGAGTTGATTATGAGTGATGGCCGAAGGAGCTTAAAATTTAATATTAAGAAAACAACATACATGGCCTTGGAGGACCCATTGAAAGATTTACAATTTGAAGAGTATGAACAACAAAGATTGTAAGTGCACAGAACAAAGTTTTTCAGGAGAGATGTAAAACAATTTTCTCTGTCCTTGTCATCTACTACTGGTGATATCTGCGTTTACATACATTAACTATGGCCTATACCCAGTTTCTGGAATCTGTAGAGTATAGGAGACGAAACAAGTCTTTTGCGCAAGTGGTGAGTGGAGAGGACCAGTCCATCAAGCGCTTTGGGCTGAGGGAAGCGAGCGACTGCAGAGAGGGGATTATTTCTATCTGATCTCAACTGCAGTTAAAATGCCGCCAAGCACATCTTGCCCCTTAGTGGCTGCGAGCTGATGCATCCCGCAACACACTCCCGTACTGATAGACTCCTCCCATTTGCTTTCATCGGCTCCACCCAAATGTGCTGACTTTTTTTTTTCTTCGGAGGAGGAGGCCCCATAGGCAAGCACTGCAACCTTAGGATTATTGTGCAACCTCCTCTATTGGGATGATTTTCGAAGACCTTAGGACCGCTCATCAAGCACGTGATTCACTGCTTGGTGCCATCTCATTGATTCAGCCACATCATCCAGGTCTGACAAAGTTCGTGTGAACAGGAACACCCTCCACCTCTCTGTGACGTTCCTCTGCAGCATCTTCAGATTGATGGCATCTGTTCGCAATTCATGTGCATGAATTTGCTACATCCTTAACCAGAGGGACACATTGCCATGATTCCATGACTCACCAAGGCGCCATCTATCTGAGGGAGCTACACTCCCTCTGTCTACTGCAGTCCACTGATTAAAGCCCCTGCAGGTTCTCTGGGATATGTGCAGTTCCCACAGACAGATGCTACTTGTAAGCGAATCCTGGAACCACGTCCTTCCTCTTGAAACTCTTCTAATGCCTGCACAAATGCGAGTAGAGTGTGAGTAGGAGGGGTGAAGTGAAACTGGCCATTGCCTTCCAATCCTTCGTACTGGTCCACAAGGTCAAAGGAAAGACTGCGAGAATTTCCTGCAGAGAAACACATTCTAATTAAAATATATCACATTAAATTACTTCTCTTTTAATCCACTTTTATCTAAATATTTAGAGAGCAACAAACCTGAATTTACATCCCAGCAACAGAAAGTTCAACTTGTAGGTAGACAAATAAGATGTTACATTAAGTTCAGAGCAAAGCACATGAACTACACAGAATTAGGTCAGTTATCCACCTGATCAACCTGTAACTATTGAAGATGATAAATGAAATGATGTTAATGAAGGCGAAATGAGTCCGAGGTCCAACACCGAAAGTCATTGTCTCATTGAATGATTTCTTCCGAGGTTTTCCTGAACCGGAAGCCGGATGGTCTATGGCGAGTCCTCGTCATCAACTCCTTTGATTTGATTACCTGGTTGGGTTTTTCCGAGGTTTTCCCCAACCAGAACGCAAATGCCGGGTAATCTTTTGGTGAATCCTTGGATCTCATTTCATCTCACTACATCTCGCCAAAATATTGTAAAAAATTGTACAAAATTGTAAAAATTGTGGAAAATTATTAAATTGTAAAACTGTAAAAATTTGTAAAAATTGTAATTGTAATATTGTAAAATTTTGACTTGTTCCACATCTTAAAGCTTCATTGCTCATGTAAGATCTATGGAATGAAATGAATGAATGAATGAATGAATGAATGAATGAATTACCCAGCAATTTTCGGCCTCCTCAAAGGTCTTTCTCTCTGGCCTTCCAACTAGTCCATAGAAATTTGTTGTTGTTGTTGTTATTATTATTATTATTATTATTATTATTATTATTATTATTATTATTATTATTATTATTATTATTATTATTATTATTATTATTATTATTATTATTATGAATGCACCTCTTCATAAACTTACTTTCCTTTTACCCTGTTTTTCTCCTCTACCACCCCATTACTCTGGAAGTACATACTGCAGTAACAATTGCCAGTTGTTCAGTTTTGTTGCAAGTTTGTTGTTGATGTGTTGCTGAGATACTGAATGTGTGTACTGTATTTCAGATATAAGCAGAATTGTATTGTGCTGCAGAGAGGAATGGAAGAGCTGGGATTCAGCAGACTGTTGTCTGATGACTGTGCAGGTTATATTATAACATCCTTCTACTATCCACACCACCCCAGATTCAACTTCGATGAATTCTACCACCAGTTGAGTGACTTAGGTGAGGTTTACATATTAGTCTGCTTTATTCTTTAATCTGCTACCACTGCATTTCTTCTTCTCTACTACTATCACCTGGGATCTAAAAGGGCTGATACACCACGTATTATTACTTACAGCTTTCAGGGAACCCGGAGGTTCATTGCCACCCTCACATAAGTCCGCCATCGGTCCCTATCCTGTGCAAGATTAATCCAGTCTCTATCATCATATTCCACTCCCTTAAATCCATTTTAATATTATCCTCCCATCTACGTCTGGGCATTCCCAAAGGTCTTTGTCCCTCTGGTCTCCCAACTAACACTCTATATGCATTATTATTATTATTATTATTATTATTATTATTATTATTATTATTATTATTATTATTATTATTATTATTCCTGTGTTCGTCCATGGTCTGGAATTTAGGTTAAGTTTAGATTTAAGACCTCTCCTGGCACCACATTATCATAATCATCCTATCACATCATCGGGGTAATGTAACTCCGCCTTCCAGGCGCCCCAACCTCAGAAGTGGACCAGGCCAGGAGAGAAGACCAGAAATGTCGAAAAGACAACCTGGTGGCATTGGATAAAAAAAAAAAAAATATATGCATTTCTGGATTCGCCCATACGTGCTACATGCCCTGCCCATCTCAAACGTCTCGATTTAATGTTCCTAATTATGTTAGATGAAGAATACAATGCGTGCAGTTCTGCGTAGTGTAAATTTCTCCATTCTCCTGTAACTTCATCCCTCTTAGCCCCAAATATTTTCCTAAGAACCTTATTCTCAAACACCCTTAATCTCTGTTCCTCTCTCAAAGTGAGAGTCCAAGTTTCACAACCATACGGAACAACCGGTAATATAACTGTTTTATAAATTCTAACTTTCAGATCTTTTGACAGGAGACTAGATGACAAAAGCTTCTCAACGAATAATAACAGGCATTTCCCATATTTATTATGCGTTTAATTTCCTTCCGAATGTAATTTATATTTGTTACTGTTGCTCCAAGATATTTGAATTATTCCACCTCTTCGAAGGATAAATCTCTAATTTGTATATTTCCATTTCGTACAATATTCTGGTCACGATATTATTATTATTATTATTATTATTATTATTATTATTATTATTATTATTATTATTATTAAACTATCCCTTCATCTAATCCAAGTTCTAACCTTGTCACAGTCCTCGCTTGCTGCTGTTTTGGTCCAGGGAAATACTCGTCTTTATTTACATGAACCTTTTGGTCCAGGGAAAACACTCATTTACTGTAGACTGAATGGAAGGAAATGTCTGTGATTAATATAATATTGCCAGCACTGCAGTGCTCGCTTTTCATTGGATATGCTAGCAGACAGCTGTTTTGCATGTCGCAGTGTTCATGGCTACCTACTATTACTTGCTGCATACTCCTACTACCGCTACTGCTCCTACCATCATTACCACTATTATTAGCACTGCTTCTACCAGCATTGCCATTTCTGTTACAACCATTATCATTGTCATACAAGATGAAAAATACTTCAGGGATTATCATATACAAGGACAGATTGAAGTATTTGCATTATTGTTTGGAGCGAGGGGAACAGTTCCAAAATTCTCAGTTCAGTGTTTTAAGTCTTTTGGAATTCCTTCAAAAATTTTGAAAATTATTGCTGTAGACGTAATGAAATATTCTGTTCAGATTTTACATAATCACCTGTACACCTAAATTTCTTAATTATTGAATAAACGTATCATTACACAACTGTTTATTTTTATTTTTATTTCTTTAGTGTGCTGTGTCTTTTGGCAACCCTTACTGAAGGGCAGCTGCCCTTGTTGGATTTATATATCGGATCTGTGCTTTCATGAACTTATTTTAGTGTGTTTAGGTCCTAGATCTATCTCTGAGTTAAATAATTTATTATTTAGAATGTCCTTTCAAAGCTTCAGAAGACAGTCAAATTCAGTTTTTTATTTTATTTGAAGCATAATCTGTTTGTTTTCGCGAGTATCTCGTGAAAAAACAAAGTTTTCAAGTACTAATTTCGTAAAGACGAGGGTATTTCATTGAAATCATTATATTTCACTGTTGTTGTTTTCTAATGCCAGGCGTTTGACAATAAAGTCATTTGACCTCTTGCACTCCCAATATTTTTCAAAGATATTATCATAACCAGCCACTGAAGCACAGATTTTGAGGTGTTCCGAATCCATTTCTTGGTTTGAGTCGCACAATGGGCAGTTAGGGGACTGATATATTCCAATTGTATGCAGGTGTTTGGCCAAACAATCATGGCGTGTTGCCAATCTAAATGCAGCTACAGACGATTTTCGTGGTAAATCGGGAATTAACTGTGGATTATGATGCAGAGTTCCATTTTTTCCCTTGAGATTGCGTTATCAAATTTTGTTTGTTGAAGTTTAAGTATGTAGATTTAATAAATCTTTTCACAGAGTAATACGTAGATTTAGTAACAGGTCTGTAAATGCCAGTTATTTTCTAGAGTAGCTCACCTTCGTGAGATTTGTGTTTTTTTTTTTTTTTTTGTGTACAAATAGAAGTAAGTTTTCAGACATTTCACACATATTATTTAGTTAATTGCAAAAAAAAAAATCACACTCCTACCTATGGCCTATACATTCCACATTCAAAACAGCAATTATGCAGTGTATTTAAAATAAGTTTAATAATGCAAAAAAAAAAAAAATAATAATTTTTTCAAATTATTTGAACCCCCAAGAAAATTGGTCACAAGCCGCTAATGCTGTAATGAATAATGACATTTCAATAGCATTTGTTTATTTCATATTTGTATGTGTTGTCCCTATTTTTTGTTTCTGCATGGAAATTCGTCTTCTATTCAATAATTCTGTAATACATTTCTATTTCTTTTTTTCAGGTCAGGTGATATACCCTGGCAAACTGACAAATGCTAACTGCTTCAGGATTGGCAACATTGGTCATCTGTACCCAAGTGACATGAAATATTTGCTGAAATGTATTGCCAGAGTACTGGACAATATGGGCGTGCCTGTGCCTGTACCAGTACCTGTGCCTGAATCTGCTTCATGATGTTCACTTTAAAAAATTATACTTTTTTTTTTTTTACTTTCGACATATAGGAAATTCCTTAGCTAGAGAAATAAAGTAATATGACTTAGCAAAAGTTATTATTTTGTAATTATGTCCTCTTGAGATAACACAACATACAACACTCAGCACACAAAATCTGTGCCCAGTCAAGTCACACACTGCAATTCACCTAATAGTAATTTGACATACTGTGATTCGTTATATTTCTATTTAATATAAAGGAAACTTGCACAATATACATTTCACCTATAGTGATCATGCATATGGCACAATTTACTTCTTTTATGAAATATGACATTAATGCTATTTGTTACACGGCTATTTGGCATACTGCAATTTTAACATATATTAAGGGTTAGGTACAGCTTACAGCAGTAAAATTTTTGGAAATATTCAACATTTTTCCCTTCATTATTGTATCTTGTATAGTAATGAAAATTGGTATGTGTAAAATTGTCCTTCTGCTATATGAAAAAAATATTTTACGATTAAAAATAAATAAATATATATACAGGATGTTTCCGAGGTGGTGTTACAAACTTTCAGGGATGATGACGAAGGGCACATGTATCAATTTGAGATAAGGAACCATGGTCCGGAAATGACTGAGCTGAAAGTTATAAGCAAAAATAGTTGTGTGGAAATGGAATTGTAATTTGACACCACGTGCCCTCCTACCTTTAACCTTTGGACAGTCATGGAAAGATGGTATGGGCCGGATGTCTCCTACATGGGTACTTGACCCGATACAATCTGTGAGCTTGTCTACTGTTCCCATTGGCTCATCCGTATTCGAAAATCAGGTCTGCTTATTCCGCTCTCGTGTACTCCTCCATTTCACTAGCACTGATCGACTGGAACCTGCAGCTTGTACACATACACTGCTGTCTACAAACGTGCATATCAGGACTGACCATGTCCGTTACACATTACCAGGGGCGTATTTTGCAGACTAGCCCAAGGAAATTACAAAAGAAAAAGTTTATAATATAACATAATGTAATAATTTTGTATTATTAGTTTTACCATAGTAATTAAAATTAAAGTAATTGTTAGATTTATATGCGCTCTCTGCTCTCGAAAAGAAACAAGTTGTCAAGGCGGCATCGCTGGAGAAACCGCTTGCTACGTGAGGTAGCCTGTGACCGTTTCGGTCACGCTGTCCTTCGCACAACTGCCCGTCCCCCCCGCTCCCTTCTGTTTCCATCGTGCACTGTAGGCCGGGCGAGTTGCCGCTCTCGTGATCGGTTTCTTCGCAGGCGCGAAGCAGCAATATGCTTAGTACGCTAGCAATTGAATGTGATTGTGTTCTTGCAGTGCATTATTTTAAATCTGTGATTTGTTCGAGTGTCTAAGAGTTATATTAATTGTGAATTATGAAGTTTTTAATTTCCCAATTAAGTGATATTGTGAAAAATATGGCAGAACAAGTTTCTGGAGAGGTTTCTGTTGAAAATGACTGTGTAATAGAAGGTTTATTAAAAGTGCCTTTTAACCGTCGTACATAACAACGAGAAAGTTGAAATTGTGAAAATGGAAAGACCAACTCCTGAGTTAAATTTGTCCATGGACGTAAAAGAAAAACAGCGAGAGTACACACGCCATTTCACTTCAACATCATATGGTAAGTGGAATTGGTTGTGTGGTACTTCTAAACTGTCTAAACTATTTTGCTGGCCATGTTTGTTATTTAGCCACGAAACTAATGTGTGGTCAAAAGAGGGGTTTTCTAATATGAACTCCCTTCGAACGGCAGTCCTAGAATACGACAAAAAAAAAGCTCATATTTGTAGTAGCATGAACTTTGCAAACTTTGGGAAGACAAGAATTGATTTACAGCTAGATAAGCGAAAAGCTCTACACATCAACCAACACAATGCTCTTGTGAAAAAAAAAATCGGGAGATTTTACTGCATCTTATTAACGCAGTCTGCTTTCTAGGAAAACAAGAATTGGCTTTTCGGGGTCATAACGAGAGTGTGGAATCAGACAATATAGGAAATTATATTGAATATTTAAGTTCCTTAAGTGAATTTGACCATTTACTGGCCAATCATCTTGAGAGTTCAACAGTATTTCGTGGTACTTCTCTCGCAATTCAGAATGACTTAATATTTGCTATAAGTGGGGTTATGATAAAGAACATAAAACCTTTTGTGGCCATTGTTGTTGATGAAACAAGTTACTGCTCTAATCAGAATCAATTGTCCACTGTTTTAAGATACGTCGACAGAACTGCCAATGTTCAAGAATGGTTTATAGGATTCACAAATGTCAGTTCGGACAAAACTGCTGCTGCTTTGTTTCAGCATGTGGAAGGTGTTATAGCAGAATACAATGTCGGCAATAAGTTAATTGCACAGACATACGATGGTGCTTCAGTTATGGCGGGAAATATTAATGGCTTAAAAACAAAAGTTCAAGAAAAGTATCCTCAGGCACTATTTGTCCATTGTTACAGCCATGTTCTCAATTTAGTTTTGCAACAAACTACTTCATCCATTCCAGAATGCCGCATTTTTTCAAAACACTGTCGGGTTTAGCTGCATTTTTCTCACCATCTCCTAAAAGATCAGAAAACTCAAGGAATTTATGAACAAGAAACTCCCAAAAGTAGCACCAACTAGATTGAATTTTACATCTCGGCTTGTAAATACAGTAAAGGAATACAGAGAAAAACGGACTGCTTTTTTTAAAAATATCATTTGTAATGACTCTGAAGAAAACTGGGATGATGCTGTAAATGTGCAGGCTCAAGGATATTTGAATTTTTTCACACAGTTTCAGAATATATTTCTTCTTGAAGTCTATGCTAGAGTGTTCGCACATACAGATGTGCTCTACAATATTCTTCAGACAAAAAGTCTAGACATAGCATACTACTTGCAAGAGGTATCAAAGTTAAAAAAAATACTATATCTGAGTTCAGACGTAGTGGGTTTCCGTCCATATGGAGTAATATGGAAAATGAAAATTCTTCAGCCAATACAATGGAACCACCATTAAAGCAAAGAAAAGGAGATGATGAATTGAAATACAGGCAGCTGTACTACAGCATACTAGATCGTATGCACATGGAAATTACTGACAGATTTTCTGATTATGGAAAGCTTCAGTTCACACATCTTCTAGATTCTCAAAAATTTTCTGCTTATAGAGAAAACTTCCCGAATGAGGCACTAAACAAATTATTTCAGTCCTATAACAGTCACTTTGATCAAGTACGTTTGAAAAATGAATTAAGTGTAATATATTCAGCAGAAGTCTTTGATTTTTCGAACAAACCTATCCATGAAATATTATCTGCCATATATGAAAACCAGCTGAACCAAGTTATTCCTGAAGTCCTTAAATTGACAACATTAATTGTGACAATACCAGCTACGTCAGCATCGGTAGAAAGAACATTTTCTGCGTTGAAGAGAATAAAATCCTACTGTAGATCAACTCATACACAAGAACGTTTATCCGACTTGGCACTAATATCCATTGAAAAGTCATTTCTACAGAAACTTAGCAAGTGGCCCAACTGTAATTTCAAGGACGAAGTCATCAACGTATTTTCGTCCCAATCAAGACGTCTGGAATTCACATAAATATGTAAGGAATTTTATTATAGGGATTTTAAAATATATTTTGTATAATAATAGGGTCAGTGGTAGCCCAAACCCTTTAACCAGTATACACCACTGCACATTACGCATCTGCATTGCTTTAGTGTAGTTTCCTGTCCCCATCCCTCAGACAGCACACTGAATAGAATACTATAAGTAGACAACGTCAGATGAATACAGTATGTGTAAGATGTACAGATAAATACGCATAAATAAGGTGTACAGAGGAATAAAATTATTTCATTTCCACACAACTATTATTGCTTGTAACTTTCGACTCGGTAATTTCCAGACCAGGGTTCCTTATCACAAATTGATACATGAGCCCTTCGCCATCATCCCTGAAAGTTTGTAACACCACTACCACCACCACCACCACCAAAATTCAAAATGTGCAGTTCACTGTGCACTGATGAAGCATTTCCCTCATAACTCATAAATTTGTTAACTTTTTCATGTTCTTTTGTCTTTTATTTTATTGCTGAAACTCATGTTTACAATATCATGCTCTCTTAACTACATTTCTTAATGAATATATATTTTTTTTTTGTGTTCGAAGAAAATGCTGATATTTGACCATTTTGTAAAATGAATTTATTTTTTATCAGACAATCTATCAAAGATGGAGAAGTGATCTTGCATCATATTGTAGATATAACATGCATTAATACACACAATAAATTTCATTACAGATTGTTGGATAGTTTTTGAGTTATGTGGGAAATGCTTCGTCACTGCACAGTGAACTGAATTTTGCAAAAGAATTTAAATAATTTTTCTTAAATTGTAAAAATATTTTTTTTTCATATAGCAGAAGGATTGTTTTACAATACTAATTTTCATTATTGTACAAGATACAGTAATGGAGGAAAAAAATGTTGAATATTTCCACAATTTTACTGCTGTAAGCCATACCTAACCCCTTAAGTACTTCTTGGCATGCACCATTTTTAATGTATAGTATTTATCAGTACCTACACCAATTTCATCTTTCTGATACTCCTACTTGTCTGTGGTGTAATAATCATGATGAAGATCTGCAACACATTCTTCTATACTGTCCATCCATAAACCACAAAAGAAGTAAATTAAAATCATCAATACCAGTTGCAGAAGACACAGCTCTGCAGTATACATTGACTACATCCCAACTCTGACTACTAGCAACAGGCATCTATAATGAACATAGATCAAAATACCCCTCATTTCTTACGAAAAACAAAACCTGAATAGACTACAGTGGACTTCATGTTGTCATCGAACAGCTGGATACATTAAGAAGATTGATTGATCAGTGGCGAAGCTCTTAAAAGGCTTTTGAGGCTTAGCCAACCCAAAACATTTAAGTTATTAAACCTAGTAACAGTAGACCTATAAGTTCATAATAATGATACATCGCAACACTTGGTTTAACTTCAATCCTTTCATATATTATGTTCACTTTTGACACTCATTCCAGATCCGAGAGTTCAGTGCAAGGCGAGGCTTGTGGTCACAAGTCTCTAAAGGCATTGCTGTGTAATTTGTATTATTTTACCTTCCAAGACTAAATTGATGTCACATGAAACTAAAATTTACACCATAGTATTTCCTAAGTAACAACATAGATACAAATTCAATTGGCTAGATCATGTAAGAAGAATGGAAAATTCAAGAATCCCAAAAATTATGATGCAGTATAAACCTAGAGGACATCGTCGACCAGGAAGACCTTAGAAGACTGCTAGATGGGGCCGAAACAGGTCTACAGAGGCCTAATTCGTGAAGGATGATGATGATGATGATGATGATATCTGTAGTAATGCATGTCGCTTATAAATAGCTAATGTAATGCAAGTAATTACAGTAATATCACAGTCTAGTACTGTCATTGCAAGTTATCTTGAACCTTACATCCCCTAAGTCTGTCTTTGGAACTGCTCGGTACGGCGTGTACTCATCAACGTAACGGAGGCAAGGATGCCCCTCCCTCGGGTAACGTGACTCTTTTCAGAAAACGTTGGTTCTTTTACCTTATGGCTCTCTACTGTAAAAGAACTTAGTTCAATACAGACATCATCTTCTCTCGATATTCCGGTTTTGAGAGGAGAACATAGTTTCGTAGCAAGTTTTAATTAACCTGTAATGAGTAAGTATTTAAATATAATCGTGTGTACATTCCTCTCTCATCCGGGCTGAGGACCAGCAATGGAGGAGTTACTACAGCTACTTCTGTACATTATATAGGCCTGCATGACTTACACCTTCAGTTAATATGTACATATTCTTATAACAATATTTTACAGGCTTATTATTTGAATTTACATTAATTTACAATTATATACAATCCATATCCCTATCATTGCTGCCATCATCGCTTGTTCCAGAATTAATTATTTCGTCAATGGCATCATCCATTCGGAATTATCTTCTTAATCGTAGGTACTACTTTCTGAACACGATAGAATTCTTTGATTGTATCCCGAATAACATGTTGATCGAAGTCGTCCACTTCAACTTTACACAAGTCTAATTCTGGAATGAAATAATATGTTTAGTAGAACTATAAGAAAATAATAACTTACAACAGTAATTCATTATGTCGCTCTCAATACACACACTATTGTACATAACTATTATAGCAATAATTTCTAAACATTACATACCTATTCTTTCTCGCAATAGTGTGAGAGGTTCATTCGGTTGTAATTCAATATTATTTTTAATTCTCTTCACGGAACTAATACTTTTGCCAGAGTATTTAGCCGCTCTCTCATATTCCTTAGCAAGAGGTTCCAGCAAATATTTGTTTAATTTTTCCTCCTCGCAACGCTTAATTTTATTATATTTGCGATAATTTCTCTTTCTCGGCTATGGATAACAGCGTTACTTTTTCTCCGCGGTGGTGTGATTTCACCATAATTACTAACCTGTGGTTGCTGCTCCATGGTAACACTACTGGTACGCAGTGAAGGAAATAGTTCTATGTTTCTTGACAAGAGATTATGCTGCGGAGCATGCGCAAACAACTCAGTTGGCTCCACCCGCATTATGCGCTTCCTTCCCTCTGTCCCCGCTCAGAAGGTTCAAGATAACTTGCAATAACAGTATATACATTCACGAAACTTGAGTTGTGAGGGTACTAGGAACAATAGACTGTGTTGGTACTATTTCGCATTGTCTGTGATGAGGTGATAGTAGTGATTAGAGTCGGGCAGACAGCCTCATATTATCGCCCGTTCTCGGTTGCGTAATCTCCACAGTCTCGCTTAGTGCGCGCGTACCGAATGTAGCCAAATGACTCATTGATAGAGAACACGAGATTCTCTTGGTCCCGAGATTACCGATACTAGATCACTCCCGACTGTCTCGGAGGTCTAGACGGGACTGTAGTACTGATAAGCAAGCGATATCGCTCGGGCCGTGCTCCTATAGGAAGCAGTGGTTTATACATTTCCCGGTTCTTTAAATATATATCATGTCGTAGCTCCTATAATACTTGATCAATCGCGCTGTAATTTTTTGGATTGATAGCTCAATGTCTAAGGAAAACATAGGAAAAAAATCGAACTGAAAATATTTTTTGGAAAGTGAGAAAAAAAAATATTAACTTCGATGGAGATTGATGTGTTCAGAATAGACATTTGCAACTTCACCTTTGTAGGCTGAAAACTTTTTTGTTTTTCACGTTAGATAGGGGGTCAAAGCGAGAGAAATGTTGAGAAAGGATGGAAATTACTTTTAAAAGTGATGGCCACTCAAAATTTTTACCGGTTCTCGAATAACGGCGAGTTAACCTGTTAGCGCAGGACTCATGACTCAAACGTTTGTTCCGTAAAATTTGTACGGAACCCTTCAACGCATGAAAACTCGTTATTGTACGGATAGTATTAATTGGTATTTTAATAAAGGTAGTTGAAAATGAGGCTATATAGTCCAAGATGGTTTACACTTTATAGTAATTAGGCTATCTTTTATAGCAACTAAATAAAAAAATTTTTTGTAACACAATGATATGAAACATGAAAATATTAAAAGCTGGTTCACAATAAACGGAGAACGGAAACGGCAACGAGAACTAGAACGGAAATATTTTTAAAATAAATGTATTTAAAGGTAAGCATTCACAATTAACTATTCTGAATGCTCACATTTAAATACTGTACATTTATTTTAACATTATTTCCGTTCTCGTTTCCGTTCCCGGTTTATTGTGAACCAGCCTATACTATAGAAAACTACACTTTCTATTGGTGTGCACGTTATAAATTATTGTTACAGAACAATGATTATTGTATTCTAGCCATGTTACAATATAAAATTATATAGGCCTATATGATTTACAATAATTATCCTATGTTATAGGAGCGAGAATAACAAATTAAGAATTAATCAGATTTCTAATACTTGTACCTAATGATAACTTACAAGACAGTAATAAATAATAACCATCATAATAATCCTGATAATCATAATCTTAATCATCCTAATGATTACGATAATGATGATGATAACAGTGATACTAATAATAATAATGATATAATGATGATGATGATAATAATAATAATAATAATAATAATAATAATAATAATAATCGCTGTAGAGTAACGGTGGCACACCTGACTGTGAAACGATCGGCTTCCGGTTCGAATCTTGGTTGGGACAAGTTAAGACTTGTTCACAATAAACCGAGAACGGAAACGACAACGATAACGGAAATATTGTTAAAATAAATACATTTAAATGTGAGCATTCACAATTAACTTTCACGTTCCCGTTTCCGGGCTCCGGCAATCTTCTCGTTAATTGTGAATGTTCACATTTAAATACATTTATTTTAACACTAGCTGTACCCGTGCGCTCCGCTGCACTAATTAGAAATAAATATAAGGTAATTACATAATTAAAATAGAACATTGGGTCCAGGGAAAATTCGTGTTTGATAGAAGAATAAATCGTTTAATATGTTACTTAATTTAAATTGTATTTAAATAATTAAAATGCTATCATTTTGGTCCAGAGACCACTCATTTGGTGCAAATAAAACTCGTTTAACATTTTTCTAAATTAGTCTTGAATGCATCCTTTAATAAATCACTCCAAATTAATAGAGTTGATTGTGTAAAAATGTAAGAATTCACGATCTCCTATGCACTACTGCCATAGAACGAATAAATTTGTTTTTCTTCCTACTAAAAAATTTAATAGTTTGCACATAGCAGTTACGGAACAACGACGCTATAATCTGAGGCGGCGGTGAAAATGTATTGTATTGTTATTTTAAAACTCTTTTATATCCTTAAATATCAGACCTATCAAAATTTTGCCTGGAATAAAACTTATCGACAATCATTTTTGAAGAACCTTCTGTTATGTAACATTTTTCACAAAAATCAATAATAAGCGAGATATTTCGGTTTATTTAATTCAGGCCCCCTTACAACCGCCCTTTTAAATAAAGTATTTCGAATGCTACATAGCCTAAAATCTAAGTTACAACGAACTTAATTTATATTCCAATTTTCACTGAAATCCGTTCAGCCATTATCGCCTGAAAAGGTAACAAACATCCAGACAGACAGACAGACAGACTTAAATATCAGTCCTATCAAAATTTTGCCTGGAATAAAACTTATCGGAAATCTTCACAAAAATCAATAATAAGCGAGATTTTTCGGTTTATTTAATTCAGGCCCCCTTATAACCCCCCCCCCCCTTTTAAATAAAGTATTTTGAATGCCATATAGCCTAAAATCTAAGTTACAACGAACTTAATTTATGTTCCAATTTTCATCGAAATCCGTTCAGCCATTATCGCGTGAAAAGGTAACAAACATCCAGACAGACAGACAGACATACAAACAAAAATGCCAAAAAAGCGATTTTCGGTTTCAGGATGATTAATTAATTATATATGTTAACACCAATTATTTTTGGAAAAGCGAAAATTACCAGAAAAATTTCGCTTACAGATTTATTATTAGTATAGAGTATTTCTCGTTGTCGTTTCCGTTCCCGGTTTATTGTGAACCAGCCTTTACCTGGCTGAGGTTTCTCGCCTGAACCCATTGAGAGCAAATGCTGGGTAACTTTCGGCGCTGGACCCTGGACTCATTTCGCTGGCATTATCATCTCATTCAGACGCTAGATAGCTATAGCAGTTGATAAAGCGTCGTAAAGTAATTTAATAATAATAATAATAATAATAATAATAATAATAATAATAACCCTCTTTTATTCTCTGTTGTTATGATAAAGCAAATATAAATTATACTCAGGAGGAAACGCAGAATAAATATTATGAGGGGAAATGCCTGTTATTATTCGGTTGAGAAGCTTTTGTCACCCAGCCTGCTCTCAAAAAACTTGAAAGTTAGAATTTATAAAACAGTTACATTACCGGTTGTTTTGTATGGTTGTGAAATTTGGACTCTCACTTTGAGGAACAGAGGTTAAGGGTGTTCGAGAATAAGATTCTTAGGAAGATATTTGGGGCTAAGAGGGATGGAGAATGGAGGAAGTTGCACAACGCAGAACTGCACGCATTGTACTATCACCTGACATAATTAGGAATATTAAATTCAGAGGTTTGAAATGGGCAGAACATCTAGCATGTATGGGCGAATCCAGAAATGGATATAGAGTGTTAGTTGGATGGCCGGAGGGAAAGGACGTTTGGAGAGGCAGAGACGTAGATGGGAAGATAATATAAAAATGGATATGATGGTAGAGACTGAATTAATCTTGCTCAGGATAGAGACCGATGGTGGGCTTATGTGAGAGCGGCAATGAACCTCCGGGTTCCTTAAAATGCATTTGTAAGTAATTATGATCAATTTGTGAAAGGATCTACTCTGTTTCGTAATTCTGTCCTTCCTCTTGCAAAAGTGTTTCCATTTCACATGCAGCATTTTATCAGTTGGGAAACAAAAATATCTTTTGTCAGAGTCTTTGGTCCTTTATAATAATATAAATAAGTATTAATTATTTTATTTCGTCCTTACACAGCACAATAATTACCCATGCTGATGAAGATGCCGTTGCATAACAACGAAACATCCAGATGTGAACGCGCAATATAATAATACAGTCGTGTGTTATCCATTACTATAGCGTATACAAAACACTATCGAATGATTAAATATGCAATGTCAACGAAATGCTGATAGCGAGAAAGTATATCATAGCTCCAACCATAACTTGTTATTGTTTTAGACTAGCTTAGGATTAGGTAACGACTGAAAGTGCTGCATTATTTTGCTTCTCCAGAAAGGCAATAAGTAGTTCATTAAAATAGTGTGACTTCTGTAAGAATGTCGACAATCATAATGTGCTGTATTATTGCATACCACACTGCTGTGCCTTCTTAAATTACTTCATGAACATTAATATTTTTCAGAAAGAGTCACGAATTTCAGTGATGAGCGGCAATTAAGCCGGCAGTCAGTGTACGCATTTCGTAACGATAAGTCGGCCGTGCGATAACAGGCCGGGACCCGGTATTCCTCGTTCCCGAGAGTGCCAATCTCGAGAATACGATTCTCGGAACTGGCGTTATCGGCCAGCCAGTCTCGCCTACGAGACGAGCGGGAGTAAGAGGCTGTTTGCCCGACTCTAGTAGTGATCCTAGTGGTTAGCAACTATCTATGGATGCATATTTCCTACATATTGAGCTTCGTGACTGTATATACTAAACTGTGGTAATATATTGTACCAGTATGTCAAAATATTTGCATTAAATTGAAAATAATTAAATTTTAATTGTGTGAAATAGGATTAAATATAAATAGAGTGTAAATTTTTTGTATGTTGGATGAAAATAGGTCAAACGTCTTGTATACAATATGTGATTGAAGTATGTCAAGTGTCCATTAGGTATGTCAAATGTCAGGGAACCACAGAATCACTACACTTCCTCCCATGTAGTCTCACTTAATACAAACTTATATTACAGTATACTCAGGAACTTGATTGAAACGTGTTTTGTGTATTATTTAGGACAGTGGTTTTAAACAATTTTGCATCCATGATCCACCATATTTGAAATATATTTCTTCAGCACAAAGCCAGACCAATAAAAGAATCAAACTGACTAGACTTACCCTATAATTGAGTTGATTCCATTTTGGTGAAAGCTCACAAAGTTATGCTTATAACATCGTATATGTGAAGTCTATTTTCTATTTTGTTTTATAGTTTGACATTTTTGGAAAAACATTTCTCATTTTTCGAGATCATTCTCTTTCATGTGAATGTTAGAGTTTTTGTATATTTACAGTAATAAAATTGTTTACAGTTGTTAAAAAGTTGTAACTACAAATTTTCCTTTATTCGAATAATAATTTTCCATTTTTATAAAACTATACTTATCTGCAGCAGTGACAACAGATTTCTAATTGGAAGAAACTATCACAAAATATCTCTCACAAAAACACGTGGCCACAGTTAATTTGTGATTATTAGCATGGGGGAAGGTTTCAAATTGGATTTGCGATAAAGTTGAAACCTGATAATATCCCTCCATTGTTTTATACTGGTTTATTTCTTTGCTAGAAGCAGCCAGTTGATATTTCTTTGAAATGACTGTGACTGTTGCAACAAAGTAAAAGACTTGTTGAATCATCGAAGATTGTAGAAGTGGGTTTTCAGTAAGCCAGAGGATATTTGTTACAAGTAATGGTGATCATCATAACAAGGCAAAAAGCCAGCGTGGCACTGAGCAGTCATTTTTCTAATTGCTTCCAATGTAATAGGATTATTAAGGCAATGACATGTTTTACCATATACGGTACTGTGTTTTGCAGTGGTGGCACGTTATTTTTAAATAATTCTTGAGCGTGATAAACAGAATTATCCATGTGATGATTATCCGGTGAAATTTTAAAGTCCTGATCAGTTCGTCTATAAAAAAAGGTTGCGACCATTATGTGATGGCGACGATTATGCAATGAAATACGGTAATTGTCCCTCCTTGCATAAATTTCTGTCTTCATTTTATGTACAGAGTGAAAGCAGTGGCACTTTTAATATTAGGATCAGGTGGAACACAAAGTAAAATAGATAAAAAAAAACTCGTCTATAAATTTTGGTTTTGAGGAGCATAACCCCTTTGCTAAAAATCGTAAATAAACACCAAATGTGGAGTAAAATAATTGGATGTTCTCAGAATAACAAGTATTTTTATCCATTTTAGTGAAGAGTCATTTTATTCCCTTTTACTTGGGGTTTATCACATTATCAGCTAATTATTCCTTTTTTACAGACTTATTTTCAATATCTTAATATAACTTTTCAATTATCTCCTTTTACCCACATATGCACCATTCATAATACTGCAATATTTTTATACATTTTACCTAGTGGAGAGTCATTTTATTCCCTTTTACTTGGGGTTTATCACATTATCAGCTAATTATTCCTTTTTTACAGACTTATTTTCAATATCTTAATATAACTTCTCAATTATCTCCTTTTACCTACATATGCACCATTCATAATACTGCAATATTTTTATACATTTTACCTAGTGGAGAGTCATTTTATTCCCTTTTACTTGGGGTTTATCACATTATCAGCTAATTATTCCTTTTTTACAGACTTATTTTCAATATCTTAATATAACTTTTCAATTATCTCCTTTTACCCACATATGCACCATTCATAATACTGCAATATTTTTATACATTTTACCTAGTGGAGAGTCATTTTATTCCCTTTTACTTGGGGTTTATCACATTATCAGCTAATTATTCCTTTTTTACAGACTTATTTTCAATATCTTAATATAACTTCTCAATTATCTCCTTTTACCTACATATGCACCTTTCATAATACTACAATATTTTTATCCATTTTATTGGAGAGTCATTTTATTCCCTTTTACTTGGGATTTATCACATTATCAGCTAATTATTCCTTTTTTACAGACTTATTTTCAATATCTTAATATAACTTTTCAATTATCTCCTTTTACCTACATATGCACCATTCATAATACTGCAATATTTTTATACATTTTACCTAGTGGAGAGTCATTTTATTCCCTTTTACTTGGGGTTTATCACATTATCAGCTAATTATTCCTTTTTTACAGACTTATTTTCAATATCTTAATATAACTTCTCAATTATCTCCTTTTACCTACATATGCACCTTTCATAATACTACAATATTTTTATCCATTTTATTGGAGAGTCATTTTATTCCCTTTTACTTGGGGTTTATCACATTATCAGCTAATTATTCCTTTTTTACAGACTTATTTTCAATATCTTAATATAACTTTTCATTATCTCCTTTTACCTACATATGCACCTTTCATAATACTACAATATTTTTATCCATTTTATTGGAGAGTCATTTTATTCCCTTTTACTTGGGGTTTATCACATTATCAGCTAATTATTCCTTTTTTACAGACTTATTTTCAATATCTTAATATAACTTTTCATTATCTCCTTTTACCTACATATGCACCTTTCATAATACTGCAATATTTTTATCCATTTTATTGGAGAGTCATTTTATTCCCTTTTACTTGGGGTTTATCACATTATCAGCTAATTATTCCTTTTTTACAGACTTATTTTCAATATCTTAATATAACTTTTCATTATCTCCTTTTACCTACATATGCACCATTCATAATACTACAATATTTTTATCCATTTTATTGGAGAGTCATTTTATTCCCTTTTACTTGGGGTTTATCACATTATCAGCTAATTATTCCTTTTTTACAGACTTATTTTCAATATCTTAATATAACTTTTCATTATCTCCTTTTACCTACATATGCACCTTTCATAATACTACAATATTTTTATCCATTTTAGTGGAGAGTCATTTTATTCCCTTTTAATTGGGATTTATCACATTATTAGCTAATTATTCCCTTTTTACAGACTTATTTTCAATATTTTAATATAACTCTTCAATTATTTCCTTTTATGCACATATGCACCTTTCATAATACTACAATATTTTTTATCAATTTTACTGGAGAATCATTTTATTCCCTTTTAATTGGGATTTATCACATTATTAGCTACTTATTCCTTTTTTACAGACTTATTTTGAATATCTTAATATAACTTTACAATTATTTCCTTTTACCCACATATGCACCTTTCAAAATACTACATTATTTCGACATGAACCGAAATATGAAAAAAGTGACTTATTATCTTTTACCCCGATATCGTCCAGTTAGACTTATTTGCCACTTATTAGCGGACTGTACACGTGTAACTGCATAACTCAAATAGGAGAATATACATGCAATAAATAAATCTTAAAATATGCAATCATATGCACTAATGAAAATTGTTAAGTGATTACTGTTGCCATGATAATCGAAGAAAACCATGTTTGCATATGTTAAATTAATATGCATACAATATACATTTTTCTTATAAATCTGGGTTCTACTCATAACATTATAGTTAACCATCTGTTATTGTGTTATCATAATTGAAGGATATGAGGAAAGATAATGGTATAATCGAGCTCTGAAATGGTAGCATCCACTCAGAAACTTATTTTCGTCTTCCTTACAGACGATCCAAATTTTTAGGATAGAATGGGGCTATGGGTTAACCCATTAGTGCATAAAGTTGAATTATGTATTTAAAAGAATTTTCTTCATAAAAATTTGCTGTTTAGCATCAGTTGAGCACATATTAAGCAATAAAACGTTTTATTTTTTTTTCTTATTTGAGAAATACAGGTCGTCCAAAAAATCGGATGCTAATAATAAGAAAGACCCTCTTTCAGCTTTCCCAATAACGGGACTGCCTCATTGGACAAAGCATAACACACACACAGAGTGAAAACAAAACAGATCACAAAAGAGAAATGTGAGGAACAAACAAAAACAAAAAAACAAAAAAAAAAAAAAAAAAAATTAAGTACAGGAAGGATAATAGCATACATATAACAGGCCTAAACGTAGTAAACAAACAGATTAGACGTTCAAACAAAACTTCTTCCTTTTTAGGAAACAAAGTACAGGTGGTATTTTAAAATGGCAAGTGATCCTCTGATAGCAGTAAGGGAAACATCACGAATGAAGTCATTCAGCTGGAACTTCTTGCAGAAAGTGACAAAGAGGCGAGGTATTGTGCCCTAGCGCCAACCATTAGCCCGACTACTTCAAAGGAGGTGAGGTGATATTTCTCCAAATAGAATGGAACTGTGGGCTCATAAATTCTGCATTTTTCTGCATAGATTTCAGCAGGCTGTTGTTCCTGTGCCTCGAACCTGACTGTCGAGTCGATGATACTGATTAGTTACATTGCTGTTTTCTTATTTTAGGTTTTTTATAGTAATAAGATACCTTTAAACACTTACTGCCAGGTATTTATTTTACTTTAGGTAACATATGTCATGTATTTACTACTGGGTGTGGTATTCTGTGAAACATTTAGGGTGAAGACATATTTTACATTTGCAACATGGCTGCAAAAAGGTATCTGTTGGATACAGGGGGGAGAGCCATTAATCCTTCCTATTGAAGGCTTTAAGGAACCAACCTGGACAAATACCCAATGTCCCATCCCTACTTTCCCGTGGTGCAGCTGTTAGTAAGCATAATTTTACGAGCTGAACTAAAGGGTGGGGCTACCCATCCATTAGCACTGGTCAGCTTGATGAGTTAATGACTGAATTTGGTATAATTTTCCTCTATCCAATACCTAATTCCCTCTTTACCCTTTCCTATCCAGTCCTCTGACTGAACTCTTACTTTCTTCGACCCCAACAGCATTAGAGCATTCGAGGCCTAGGGGTTCATTTCCCTTTCCTTCCTCCTCTTTCTACTTTTCTGTTCCTAGTGCTGACCTGCTATGGCACTAAAATCGTCCTCCAGTGGCTTAAGGAGGGAAAACTGGTGATCAACAAGATCTCCCAGCTAGGTCCAATGGACCCGTCGACCAACAGCAGGTGTGGTCCTCCAGACATTCTTGGGGTTGTGTGTGAATGAAGTAGCCACCAAAACGTTAAAATATGGTGTTCACTTAAATCGGCTACAACTTGCCATTTAACTCCAATATGAAATGAGTACCATTAAGGTAAAATTATCCGGAGGTAAAATAGTCCCCCAATCAGATCTCCGGGCGGGGACTACTTTAATGGTACAGAATCAACTAAACATCTTACAATGGAATGCTGGTGGTATAACATCAGCCAAGAAGACTGAACTAGCCAATATACTCTCGGATAATAATATAAATATCTTCCTTATCCAAGAAGCAAATCTTAATGCTGACCAATTAAAATATTTTAATTTTAAAGGTTTTAATATGAAACTGTTACCCAAAGGTAGACAGATCAGTAGTGGAATTCTCGCAGGTACATCAAAGAAATTAATTACAAATTTTCAAATCATAAAAGAAATGGATAATCAAGACAAATTAGAACTAATAAAAATTGAAGTATAGAAAAACCAACAACATTTCAAAATCTACAGTGCCTATAACCCACCTAATAATCCCCTTGATCTAACTTTGTTTGATATACAACCTAAAACTATCATAATTGGTGACTTTAACGCCCACTCCCAACTTTGGGGCTACGATAATGTGAACCAACCTGGAAAAATGATCATGGACCTCCTAAATACTACAACCGCAGAACTTGTCTACAGAAAAGAAGATCCCCCTACTTTCATTCATTATTCTGGTTCTGGTACAAATCCAGACTTATTACTAGTAACATCAGATATTCATCACGAAACCAAGAAAAAAATAATTGAAGACCCTGGATCTGGCCATAGAGTCATCATTGCTTCTATCCATCTCCACCAAAACAGAAGACAGGCACCCTACAATAACAAAACAACATGGAACTTTAAGAAAGCGAATTGGAAACTATTTACAACAGAGCTCGACGAACACCTCCAGCTCAACACACCACTAATGGAAAATACAAACTCAGATAGATTGAACAAATATTTCTGTGAATCTGTTCTTAAAATTGCAAAAAAGCACATTCCACGAGGCAAACCAAAAAAATACACCCCATTCTGGACAGAAAACCTGAATTTATTGAAACAAGATAGAGATAAAGCAAGAACCAAAGCAGAACATAGCAAAACACCAGAAGATACTCAAGATTGGAGGAAGAAGACTGGCATTCTTAAAAAAGCAATCATAACAGCAAAAAAGAACAGTTTCAATAAATTTATTGAAAATATTAATTACAGAACCGATAGCTCTAAAACATATAAATTTCTGAAGAATATTTCCAATACACAGGAAAATACTAGCCAACCTATTATTCATAATAACAAAACACTAACAAATAGTAGAGATATAGTAAACGCATTTAATAAACACTTCTCAAACTCTCACAGATTACATCCCAATATCAAAAAAACTGACAAATTTATCAAAAGAGAATTACATAAATATAATAAAAACAATATTACTAGTACAAAACCTGAAATATTTCATAAAAATTTTACTTCCAAAGAATTAACTCTAGCTATACAAAATTTAAAAACCAAGAAATCTCCTGGCCCCGACAACATTCATTCCGAATTTTTTAAACATCTGGGGGGAAAAGCCAAGTCTGTACTTTTATCCATTTTCAATTTATCATGGAACACCTCAATTCCTGCAGCTTGGAAAAAAGCAATCATTGTACCAATTCACAAAAAAGGGAAACCTGCTCATGATATTAATAGTTATCGACCAATAGCACTATTAAGCATGATAGCAAAAACCATGGAGTCCATGATCTCCTTCTTGGCCAAGAAATAAAAGACAATTTTAACAAGAAAGAAGATACCTTGGCAATATTTATTGACTTTCAGTTAACATATGACTCTGTTTGGAGAAATAAATTATTACTAAAACTCCAGAAATTAGGTATCTCCAGCAATATGTTCAGATGGATATCAGAATTCCTTAGTCAAAGATTCATTGCCACTAAATTCAATAACTCACTTTCTAGTTACAGACAAACATATCGAGGTCTACCTCAGGGCGCTGTCCTCAGCACAACTTTATTCAATATTTATATAAATGACTTACCCTCCCTATTAGAGGAATCAAACATGAACACAACACTATTTGCAGATGATATAGTTTTGTGGACTTCCGGATCTTACAGACATAGAAACAAAATTCAAAATTCTGCTCTTAAAGCTCTAAATCAACTACATGAATGGAATACATCAAATTTGATGACACTCAATTTAAGCAAAAGTAACTACCAAATATTTTCACTTGGCAAAAAAGAAAGAGAATTCAATATCCAATACAATGGCCAACACCTTCCTAGGACTTATGAATCCAAATATCTTGGAATTATTTTCGACAGTAAGTTAACATGGAGCAACCATTTGAAATACATTTCTGAAAAAGCTCGTGAAAGATTCTCCCTTCTAAAAAGACTAGTAGGAAAGAAATGGGGATGCTCTAGGAATACTTTGAACACTACATACAAAATGTTTATACAGCCAGTGCTGACATACTGTGGAGAAATTTTAATTACTTCACCTTTCATAAACGAAATAGAATATGTTCAAAACCAAGCTCTCAGACTCATTACTGGTGGAATCAAAACAACGCCAATAGATTCTATGAGATTCCTCACTAATATTAACAGCATCAAAATGACAATACAAGAAAAAGCACTGATTCAATATGAAAAACTTATCAGATTACCAGGTAACAATTGGCATTCATACAGTCCTCTTTGTAGATTGAAAACTCAAAAAAGTTTCATATCCATTGTTCAAGAATTAAAACAGAAAATCAATATCCCGAATTTAAAAGAAAACTTACAAATTAAACCAAACTCTTTAACTCTATTAAATATAGAATATAATCTAAATTTAACAGAAGAAATACTGAAATCAGAAGTAAACACTGAAATGCTGAAACAATTGTCTTTAGAGACAATTAATATTAGGTACCCTCCACAAAACTGGCTTCATTTATACACCGAGGGATCCTTGATCTCCAGAGAACAAGGTGCCGGTGCAGGTGTTACGTGCTGTCTCTTCTCACTTTATAGATCTCTTGGATATGGAACAACAAGTTTTGATGGTGAAATCATTGCAATAAATGAATGTCTCAGGAATCTTCTATGCCACATCAATAAATTTAGGAATGCAGTTATATTGTCAGACTCCAAAGCAGCTATTCTATCAATCGTCTCTAAACACACACCTTCATCTCAAACAGCAGAAATAACTAAAATGCTCTCTCAATTAATATCACTCAATAAAAGAATTGTATTCCAATGGATATCATCGCATTGTGGAATCCTGGGAAACGAGAATGCGGATGCTTTAGCAAAGAAGGGCAGCACTGCTACTTACAGACCTGTTACAAAATCTACGTATTACTCTGTGAAGAGATTTATTAAATCTACATACTTAGACTTCAACAAACAAAATTTGATAACTCAATCCCAAGGGAAAAAATGGAACTCTCTGCATCAAAATCCACAGTTAATTCCCGATTTACCACGAAAATCGTCTGTAGCTGCATTTAGATTGGCAACAGGCCAAGCTTGTTTGGCCAAACACCTGCATAGAATTGGAATATATCAGTCCCCTAACTGCCCATTGTGCAACTCAAACCAAGAAATGGATTCGGAACACCTCAAAATCTGTGCTTCAGTGGCTAGTCATGATAATATCTTTGAAAAATATTGAAGTGCAAGAGGTCAAATGACTTTATTGTCAAACGCCTGGCATTAGAAAACAACAACAACATTTGCAACATATAAATTTGGGTTTGTCCTTGCAGTTACCACATCTCCTCTTTGAACCAGAGGTTCAGTCCATCAAACCACACATCCTTGATATTCGTAGGTGCACGTTTTCCTTGATATGTTGGTTGTCTGTATGATTTTAGCAGTGCTAATGCCAAAAAACCTCGAAATTGTAGAAGTACACTGTACGACTGTACTTCACTTTTACCAGTATTTTGTTTCCTGTAGAGTAACCACTCATTTACTATACCGGCATCCATGGTATGCTATATTGGTTACCACCATTTCTTCATACTCATTCTGGGTCTGTATAAAGACACATAATTGGTCCATTTAATGTACTCCTCCCATTTCTTTGTTGTTCGAAGAAAATAGTATTGGCTGAGAAATAGAAACTTTACATTATTTTTCACTTCACCATCTAGATGTAGTAGATATAGACGTTTTTAAAGTTGGTGGCTGCTGTAATCATTCCTTCGAACAATAAGGACGTTATCACAGGTTCTGAAATCATGTGAATCACTTCTTTGTTTCTTTAATTCTGATTTAGTTTTGAGAGGACAGTTTTCAGTTCTGTTTTCCTGTCAAGTTCCAGTAGCAATGTGCATAAACAATTTCACAGATGTAAAGTAGTTATCAAAAAGCACTTTATGTCCTCCATGGTCGGGAATTCCAACTGCATTGATTAGGGGAGCAATATCTGATCTGTAGGGTGGATATTGAAACACCTCCCAGTAGAAGATCTGTTATGCACTGAACCATAAGAGGTCGAGCAATTACCATCTTGAAGTTTGTTGTTTCGCTGTAAACTTGCCTCTCAAACTCTGTTACTACCCGATCGCAATATATCAATTAGCTTTGTAATATTATATTATACTAATATCATTTTGTAATTTTCAGTTACTGTTTTTTTATTATTTATTTCATTTCATTAATGTTACTCGTATGAAATAAAGTAAATCTTACAATTTGAACTATACATCAAGTTTAGGGAATACCAGTATATTTTCTGTCATAACTTTACAAAACTCCCACCCTACCCCCACTTCCTTCCGACTGTTTTCTGCTAGGAAAAAACGGACTACCCCACCCCTAGTCGGCTCTTGCTGCTGGTTTACTTGTTTCAGGTGAGCAACTGCCATCAGTTCGGAGCTATTCTATAACTTTCATTTTTAGATTGTTGTAACTAAATGGAGGAATAGTAAACCTGTACCAAGCTAAGTGAAGTTAAAAATTGAAGAGTGTGACGATAATTATACTCCCATTTATCGACATACATTTTAATATTCTTAACTCATATAGCCTGGTACAGGTTTACTATTGTGTTTGTACACTTAGGTTGATAAATCTAAAAATAAGAGTTACCATTTACAGTAGAACCCCTTTTTAACAAATCTCTGAGGGATTACTTTTTTTTTTTTCTTAAATAGTGTTCTTCTTAAAAGGGGATTTACATAAAATGGAAAGGGAACGCTAAAGTAATTAGTACTAACATGTGTGTTATACAGAATGGTTGGTAACCTCTGCACGAAAATTTAAGAGGTGATTCTACATATTAAATATAACAAAACTTTCATTACATTTTTCTTTTGATGAAGTAATGTTAAACAGGAAAAAAAATAGTCTTTGCCTAATGTTTGCAGCGCTCTATTGCGGTAATGGCCCAAGAGAAATGGCTGACTGCTATGCCAAATGCTTCATAGAAACATAACTATTTCCTGTAAAGCGGTGAATATTAGAGAAAAAGCTTGTTTAAATTTTTCAAATCTTTCCTCATGATCTATTAGGCCTACCAGTTTTATTTTGGTGCAGAGGTTACCATTAACCAAACATTATAAACATTTAATTAGGCCTACGATTATTATCTACAATACATTTCATTCTCCAGTGCTGTACAAGATGAAGCAGCTCCAAAAACTGGGCAAGGAAATAGTTCTGCAATGGGTTCCGGCACACTACGGCATTGCAGGTAATGAATTGGCTGATCAACTGGTTAAGAATTGCTGCACCCTAATACAAAAGCAAATTACTCAAAAATAATTTATTTCTGTTAAATTCAATAAAAAATTCCAATACAAGCAAACATTTTTGAACAGAATAAAGGAATCAGCTAAAGATAAATCATGGAAACCCCTTGTCTAAAATTTAAACATCATCCCTGAAGAAGCAAGAAATTCAACAGTGACAGCTTTCTGCCTTCTGACCAGGCATGATTGGCAGCTCAATTATATAGAATCGGCATCTCACTCAATTATGTGTTATGCGGAAAATATGTAATCTTGGATAAGCACCACCTGGAATATTACGAAGCTTTGCCTGTTCACGTCAACATCACAGAAAAATACTGGACTGCAAGATGGCTGATGGCTACGAACCAATCAACCAACCAACCAACCAACCAACATTTCATTATAATATTTTCTGACTCTTCAAATGGTGAGGCACGAATGCTTTTGTATTTGAACCTGAACCACACTGAAACTTGGCTTTGAAAATTTCTTCTTTCTTCTTCATTATTCCCCATAATGAAGTAGTTGATAAACCATGCTTTTTTCCCATATGTCATTGAGGATGATTATTGAGGAATTTAAATACTTTATAGTCACAATCATGTCATGGTATGAAAGAAAAATTACACAACCTCGAGCGGGAATCGAACCTGCGACTTCTATTTTGTAAATACTGAATCATTTTTTGTTTTCATGTTCAACGTCATTTACGTTTATGTTTCTAAATACAACATAAATGTACAGTATGTTAATAAGGCGGGTTCTGTTCTATTTTGAAATTCATTTTGCGACCCCCCCCCCCTCAGCTCTTTATACGACCCTCTTGGGGATCGCAATCCTCCACTTTGGAAACCACTTCTCTAGTGCCTTTAATATCTTATTACCGGTAACAATAGAATAAGATGTAATTCAAATATCGAAACTTTAACGTAGTAACGCTCCTTATTAGCGCAAAATAATAAAGTAATTTCTTCGTAGACAATAGGAACGTGGTATAGTAGTAGATAATAAAAATGTTTTTGACAAACATGACCGAAACTGTAGCATAGGTACCGGTACCGGTAAACTCTCTCCCATTTCCCTTAAACAATAATACATATAAACGATCATATTAAATTTTTTAATTAGATCCCACGCCACGCATTGAAATCGTGCTGTGGCATGAATATTAACAATATAGAGACAATGTTGGCAGAGAGGCATCTTTGGAAAGCTGTACAACATCTTCAATTTGACGATATTTGAACCATTGCATTGACTTTAGAATTAGAAGCGAATATGTTTTTATTTTAATTAAGGAGTGCAGTATTCTATTCACCACTAAATAAGAGTTTCAATTGATATAAAACATTTAATTCCATAATGATTTATTATATATTATTTTTGCCATCTGTTGGTTCTATAATGAACTATTATATCAGTATTCAGCACAGATCACACACGTGTGTAGCTAGCAACGTCATAGATCATGTCAATCGAATATCGATTTTAATGTAATTTTATTTGTTCTTCAGTGACAGACGGGAACGCGTGGGGGTGTGTTATGTTTTTCGTGCTTTGTCAAATTAATAAAGTTAAAATCGCAAATGTAATTTCATCTTTCATGATATTTCGTTGTTCAATTAGTGAATATGCTGGTGTTTTTGTTTGTATTGTCGGTAATTCATTTACATCAAGATAACATCTCTTATGGTGAGTTGTGTTGTAGCATACTTGTTCTTCCTTAACACGCCATGTTAAGGAAATGTGCTGTTCTGAAATATGCATATTATGTTCAGTACCAGTAATGTAAAGTAATTTAGTTTAGTGAACATCGAACATTTCATAGTTTATAATCCTTGTTTCTATCGATCGATTAATCCCTAGACCTACATCAGATGTACTGTATGTCTAGGTTAATTCGCATAAATAGTCTTGGAATAAAACAGTCTGAACAGGAACAACTGGATAATGCAGATCAATGATTGTTATATACAGTAGTTAGTTACCATGCCGACAGTACAATCACAGTATACTGTGGTACAACAACGCCTACTACGCTCGCTAGTAGTATCCAGGGTTGCCAGATTATGATGAGTAGGTACTAGTTGCCGATTTGCGAGTAGTATGTAGCCTAAAGTAATCTTTAAAAATAGGACGAAACTTTGGTATCTCCCCATACTACACAATTCCTCGGCCTCGTATAACTTAAATAACACTCTTAACCATAGGCAGAGAGAGAACAGTTTCCTTGGGGAGAGGGGGGGGGGGCAAAGCAAAATCATAGAATCCCGACATAACGAGATTATAGGAGACGTCAATTTATCTTCTCCCCCATTATAACTTGACCTTGGTACAATACATCAGAATATTATCATTTACTAAGGTATTGTAAAATGAAGTAAAATTGTAACAAAATAGAGACAATTTTACTTTTTTTTTCCTCTTGTAAGGAAGAGGAACTCGAAGGCTTGCACTGCAGCCTGAGGCTTATTGTGCTTACCACTCCTATTCTGTGAATGATGGGTAGCCGAACGTCTGCGCTCTTGTACAAGTATAGCACGCCACACTGTGAACTTAACCTGGGCTATTGTATGGATGATATATAAATTAACGATGGCGAAATGACTCCGAGGTCCAACATCGAAAATTACCCAGCAATTCTGCTTCAATTGGTTGAGAAATTCTTATACATTCAGAAATTTAAAATAAATATTTTAGTCCAGACACATGGTCTGAATTAAATTCATCAATTTAAGCACAGAAACTTAATCATAAACAAAAACAAAAATCTTTTGAATTCAATATTTTCTAACGTTAATAGAAAAAAAAAAGAGTTCGACTAAGTTTGGGGGGCAGTGCCCCCCATGCCCCCCCATAACTCCGTCTATGCCCTTAACTAACCCACTGCCCCCTCATGCCCCCCCTCCAAATAACTCCGCCTATCCCCTTAACTAACCCACTAACTTTGTCACGTCATGCCTCGGCTTAATGTCACTTGGCTATCTCCTCATTTAACCCATTTAACCAATAAAGTGAAATCGAACGTGTGGTGTGGGAAGATATCGAAGATTAGCCAAAAACAGTACTTAATAATCACCGTAGGCGAATATTGGAATGTATGCGGCATATAATAACTTACACATTTGAATTCTATATTCCCTTATCCTATAAAGTGCCGTAGGGCCTGTAGGGCTATTTGATTAAGGCCTACACAAGTTCATATCTTTGATGAGTAGAGTAGGCATTATTACTATAGCTCTGTGAAGAGGGTAGCTATATGAATAAAATAAAATAAAATAAAACAATAGGCCCACCGAAGTTGTCGTAATAATTTTTAAATCAAACGCGTGAGATATAGCTACTATCTAAATTCAGGGTGCACAATATGCCTCAGTATGGCCGACGTGCGAAGGGTCATCCTAACCCGCCCGTAGCCATCGTGACCTGACCTAACCTAACCTAACCTAACCTAGCTACTACCTACATATCCTTTTAATTTCGAAATCTTCTGATAAGCTTATAGAAATTTAATAACATTAGAACAGTACTAAATGCATTTTAATAAACCATCGATAACTTTGTATTTTGAGATACAAACATACATATATAGACCTACATAACATACACAAATATTAATTTATTTTAGTTTTTGCATCTTTCTGTTAATCAATTTAGCGTGCAAAATTTTCATCATCCTTTGCACTTTGGACGTAATTGCTTGATTTTAAAAAATAATTTATAAATTAATTTTTGAAGCTATAAAATGCTTCAGATGTCTACAGTATCATTAACAATAATGTTTCAATCAACTTTTCCAAGTCAGGAAACCTATCTATATCTTATTTCTTGCAGTAGGAAGGGGACTTTATTTAAGGTAAAATTCTTGGACATCATATCGCCTTCTCTCAAGGCGATCATCTCTGTGACCAGGTCCAAGCAAGTGTGTTTCGTTCGCTTTTAATGTACTATATGTCTGAACATTTAACATAATTCACTTACTTTTAATTTGTTTCCTTTACCATTTTACTATTTTGCTTGCAAGTGGACTTGATGGGTCGCCAATAACTCATTATTTGTGAAAGATAAACAACATAAACCTGAATAATTTCAAGGGAAAAAGTGTTATGGGGCCGGGTATCGATTTTCAACATAAACCTGTATATAAATTAAAGGATAAATAAGCTCTTCCTATCTGTAAATGTCCCACGCCATAGCGTCGTGATCTAACTACATTGAGCCATTTTCACTCATTTGACTAGCCACTCTAACTTCTATACATGGCTACTTTCACTCCTTTGCTTAGCCACTTTCACTTCCACTGCCACTCATTTGCATAACCGCTACCACTCCTTTCGCCACTCTCACTCTTTTGTCTGGCCACTCGCACGTATTTACCTGGCCACTTGCCTGACTACTCTAACTCATTTGCCTTGTCACTCTCAATCTTTGCCTGGCCACTTACTCTTTTGTCTGGTCATTTTAATTGTTTTACCTGACTACTCTCATTCTTTGACTCGCCACTCTCGCTCTTTGCCTGGCCACTCTCACTCCTTCGTCTAGCCACTTTCAAGTCGGTACTGTTGCCTAAACATTGCCACTCTTTCGTCTAGCCCTCTAGCCACCCTAACTTCGCTTAGTCACTTTATCCCATTTGCCTAACCACTCTAATTTCTTTACATAACTATCCTCACTCCTTCGTTTAGCCCCTCTCACTTCCTTGCCTAGCTAGAGCGAGAACAAGTATGTGCGACAGCAACAGGGATATCTTATGCGAAGTTTCACTGTTAGATGGCAGGACCGTTCCATGCGGCACAGGGCTATATTATGTCATATGCTACAGTTCATTACATTCTCCTGCTTGTTGGTTTTCTGTGCGTGTCGAAATTATATTTATAATTATTTTGTATAACCTGGTATAATTTAACATAATTCAGCATTTTATTACCTCTAAATTTAATTTAATTTACAATAAATAACAGCGTAAACTTGTATAATACTGAGCTACCTATAAGACATGGATGGGGAAACCTGCAGTATGCAGAATATACGTAGATAAGAGTTTGAATGTTCATGAAGCTAAACAAGAACTTTGAGAACGAGGTGCACGAATAAAAAAAAAGGATCTTTGTCGAAGGTGAATATTTCCTTTTTAACCATAAGTATTGTAAGTAGGTACCGTACGCGATAGACAGGATATGCAGCTCCCAATGTTTTTTTTTTTTTAATAGGGAAAGGACTATAGGGCTTGAATTTCTCGTACTTTTTTTCTCTAATTGCAGAAAGAACAAATGCAATTTTTAATAGGATGATACAATATGATCGCAGTAGTATTACGATTATTTGTACGTTTTGTAGGTTAAGGACATGCAGTTTTGAATACTGTGTATGATGATTTTGAAAATTTGAAGTTAAAACGCGGTTTAAATAAGTTACACAGACTATAGGCTATTATTTATAGGCCTATATATATTTTTTTTTCACTACGGATCGTCCTAGATAATTAACATCCCAGTTCATCGAGAGTTTACTGTAGGCCAAGTATCGTTCTATTGTAAAATGCAGTCGTAAACTTCGGGGACTCCTACAAGTACTGCATACAATTTAAGCTAACATAGCTTGCTGTCGAGGCTGCATAGGTTTTTATTAAATGTTTTTTCTTTGCTCTCTTCCAAAATGAAACTAGTCAGCAATTCCTTATTTGAAGTAGTTCTTATTGTTTAATAGGAGCAATTTAATTAGTTATATTTGTTTAAGGTTGAAAGCATATATTCAGAATCTTTCGAGACCTGACTGAAAGCAAAAAGCTTTGCCTGGTTTTTACATATAGGAACACAACAAAAATTTGGCATTTTGAGTTGTTTTTAAGAGTATTTAATGCACTAATACACTACGTAAATCCTCAATGTTTGTATATTAGAAAACAAATGCACACGCAAAACGCATCCCTCAAAGTACACGTGCGCTATCTGTTGGTGCTAGTTCAGGATATCCCTACTGGTCCACACCTGTGGAGTAACGGTCAGCGCGTCTGGCTGCGAAACCAGGTGGCCCGGGGGCAAGTTACTTGGTTGAGGTTTTTTCCGGGGTTTTCCCTCAACCCAATATGAGCAAATGCTGGGTAACTTCGGTGCTGGACCCCGGACTCATTTCACCGGCATTATCACCATTATATCATTCAGACGCTAAATAACCTAGATGTTGATACAGCGTCGTAAAATAACCCAATAAAATAAAAAATAAATATCCCTACTGTCCGTCCGTCAAGCGTGCCAGCTTGGACGGGCCCCAACGAAGCATATACTCATATCGGTAACTTCGTAACACTTCGTGAATTTCCGTCGGTAGCGAATGCGACATTGCACGCCGCGCACCATGGCAGTTGAGCGCTAAAGTGATTCAAGTTGTGGAGCCCTTTGACGCGGGCCCAAGCTCACAATATTTAGTGCCATACAATCTTTGACGTTTTACTGACACACATCGCGTAATGTGATGAAATTTACTGAAACAATAAATTATTCCAGTACACTGTCTTGAACAAAATTTACGTATTTTAAATGCGAAAAAAAATTATGGGGGACGAAATATTGGTGGGGCACGGCCCCGGTGGTCCCTAAGGACCGGCAGCCCCTGTACAATATTTTAAAAATTTAATATAGAATTACTAAATGAAATGAATTGTGTGCTTTTAATTATGTAGCATTTTATAAGTAAAACTGAAATATATGTTTTAAATGCTTAAAACCACTCAACATATTATGACGATACATTTATAACTAGGGGGCGGATGTTGATGAAAAGTCATCTTCTTATTTTTCACATTAGGACGATGACTATTAATATAGACATCTTTCTATGTTAATATCAACTTAAAAAAAGTAATTCTTTATATTTCATTTTTTGCATTTTTTGACGTTTTCGAACTAATAGATCATTTTTATATTTTTTTCGGCATTTTTTTATCAGTTTTAAAACTTTGAAGAACTTTTAGATAATTTGGAATTCATTTTACTTTCTTCCTTACCGATAGGTCTGTTAAATCATTTTCTAAGCAACTAGGTCAATAGTAATTACCTACTGAATAAGCGAATAATAGTGAAGTTTGAGTTTTATAGTTTGGAACAGACTCTAAAGTCCATCCCTCATTCTACTGAAGGCTTCACTTCATACAACTGAAGTAATATAAATCCTTGACAGCATTTTAGTTTAAGCGAGGACTTCGACCGCTACTGTTCTTCTGTCGATACGAGGGTGTCTTTAGAATTTATGTTTGGAAGGGGGGAAAATTTCACCATGTCCTGGACAAGACGTGTCCCCAACATGGCTCGGAAGGGGTGTCTACTGTAGTAGACAGTATTTTTAACACAAAGATTGCAAGAATGCACGCTGCGCTCACAATTTTTTGTCATTCACACTCCCTCATCTGGAAGATCTGGTAACAAAAGTGAAGCTCGGGAGGAGGATACGGAGAATGAAGGCACTGATATGGACCACCTCTGATTGAAACACATTGTAAACCCTCATTAAAATCTATAGTTTTCCCTTAAAACCTTCATTTTGTTGTATATTCTTTTCCTTTATCTTAGCCAAATTCCAGGAAGTTGCCTCCTCTCTCCGAGATTTGCAGGGCAGTCATTGAGAAAGGTGACTAATTTTGAAGAAGTTGTGGTGCGAGTACGGTGATAATATTAAAATGTAATTTTCTTTAATTTCATGTCATTTTTCCATTAGTTTAAGAGCATTTTAATGATCATTTTAAGTAGATTTTTAGGTCATCAACATCCGCCCCCTATTTATAACCTATCTCAGGTATAGAGATAGTTTTAACTCGTCAGCTTTCGTATTGCGATCTTCGCCAACAAAACCATCACACACAGCTTTATGTATGGTGTCGTAGTGGCGCATTATATTATGTTTTCGTCTTCCTTTTATAATTTTCTGACGTATAAGGCACTGAGAGAGTTCTCCAGCTGCTATAAAAAATAATAGCTTTTCCATAACATATGGTTGGTGATCACATTTCTTTCGTTTCCCTACGTCCATTATTCACAACTCAAAAGACAAGAGAATATTGAAGAATTCTGAATAGTTAACTAAAGCACCCCACTCCTCAACCGCAATGATACCACCTCTATTCTGCGCTCGCAAGTTATTTCTTCGACTCTTCTCCAGCTGAGAGCTCGCCTTGAATGAACACCGTTTGGACAGGGTTGGTATAGAACTATACAGCAGAATCACAGTCTACTATGTACGGTCACGAAACTTGGGGTGATTCTTTGCATTTCTCGCGATAGTTGCTAGCAGCTTGGAGCGCTGTGAGTACTAGGAACAATAGACTGTATCACTGCCATCGTGATCTAATATAGGCCGTAAGGCAGACCATGTGACTCGCTTAACCCGATCACGAAGGGTGGCGTTTCAACCATATACGTAAATTAATTGGAATGCATAAAGAGTAACATATATTTCTCTAAAATGTAGTGTAATTTCAGTAATAAAATTTAAAACAATGATTAGGAGACAATTCAGACATAATTCCTTGCGAGTTAAGGTGTAATATTATTTTTGGTATGAAAATTACGTTGTTCGTATGTGTAATACTTGCCTTTATTTGGATTAAATATTGCGAAATTCTTGTACATTCATTTATGCACGATTCAATAATTTTCAGTTGCACCGCACGAATATTTAGATATGTTGAAATTATAGGTTATGTTTACTGTACCAGTTGCCCATTTCCGTCTAATTTTAGTGGTCTCCAATGTCCTCTCACTACATATGTATGTAATATCATATGGAAATTACGTTTACTATATTTAACTTATATTCCTATATTCGCAATTATACATTATAATTAAACATAATGTCATATATGATACTCGTCACATTCTATTTGTCTGTATTTCAATACTACAATTGAGTACTGAATTATTCTACAAATCTAGTCTTTCAGGTGAAGCTCCCTGTAAAGCAGATTTGAATAATTTCAAGGGAAAAATTGTCCCGGGGCCGGGTATCGATCCCGGGACCTCTGGTTGAACGTACCAGCGCTCTACCACTGAGCTACCCGGGAACTCCACCCGACACCGTCTCAACTTTTCCCTTTATATCCACACAACTCGCGTGGGCTGACGAAACGCCAGAGACCCACAACGAGTGCACACAATCTCTGTATGGATATAAAGGGAAAAGTTGAGACGGTGTCGGGTGGAGTTCCCGGGTAGCTCAGTGGTAGAGCGCTGGTACGTTCAACCAGAGGTCCCGGGATCGATACCCGGCCCCGGAACAATTTTTCCCTTGCAATTATTCAAATCTGAATTATTGTATTTATCTACTACTTAAGAGATGAAGTAACACAATCGTAGGCTACGTACACTAATTTCATAGGAGTGGTATGGTAAATATTCTGTCTACAATTAAGGAAGATAGATGTGCTAAATTAAAATCACAATGTAAATTCATTTTTATTGAACCTCAAAATAGCTTCCACCTAAACTTAAAATGTTGATGCGAACAGATTATGTTAACACGTAAAATTCTTTTCACATTAAAATAGCACAGTTTCGTAATTATTTCTGCAACATATTACGCAACAAGAAGTAAACGGAACTTATGGACACATTACACTAAATAAAACTTAGCAATGATACGCAATAAAGTTATAATATAATATTTCATTGAGCTCCATGCACTGAAATAGAAAACCCGAACATACATTACGGCCTGGTCTAGATCGAAAAGGCATTGACTGTGCCGTATTTCGCTTTGTTGTGAAAAGTTGTGTAAACTGTGAAATGTACGTTACCGGTTGTAATAACTATAAATGGCTAAAATACAATAATTTGAATAACAATATAGGACAAGAAGACGTTTGTGGTACTACAAATATTGTAAGAAAAACAGGTCAGAGTTATCCTTCTTCCGAAAGATCCAGGAAGGCGAGTTTATAAAATACAATATACACTTTATGAAAATAATATATAAACCTTATGTATTTCATATTTCAATAGTGGAAGGAAAGTGTTAATTTTTTCAAAAGAATACGATATCGAAAGTACAATACATTTTATCGTCTGTTGGGGAAAGTCTCTGTGATGAGGCGATAGTAGCGATCCTGGTGGTTAGCAGCTATCTATGTATGCGTATTTCAACTGTCTATGTTTGCATATTTAGTAAGTATTGAGCTTCGTGACTGTATATACCAGACTGTGGTAGAATGTAGATGCACCTCAATTATTTATTCTCGTTCGTAATTTATCAACTGATCCATCGGAGGTATACTACTAGTTTTCACAGTAGCCACCCGATAGCAGGAGCTGTGCCCGGCAAGTTCCTAAGATTTAATAACTGTGCTGACCTCCAGCCGTCGTCGTTTTTATTATTTTAATGAAGTTTGTGTCCCGCGGGCGGATCCATTATGAAGCTGTGCCATTGCTTGTATAAGCAATTAATTTTAATACAGGTGTCTCGCTGCCGGCCAGACCCTCGTAATTGATTCGTCCTCAACTGTTACAAATGATGGTACTTGGGTTCGAATCTTGTATTTCAGTTACCGAAGGACCTGAAAGCACTTGGATTTTTTTGTTTTCTTACTACCCATTTCTCTTTGTTGTCATCTCACTTTACTCCCATTTTCTTTGTCGTACATGTTTCCTCTATTTTCTTTCTTGTTTCAAACTTCTATTCGATTAATTCTTCCTTGTTTTTCATCTTTCTTCCCACACTTCGTACGAGCTTCATATTTTCATGTCGTCCTCGTTGTCTTGCGGTTGTCGTGCTGGTAGTTACTTCTATTGCTGATACGTGATATTACTTCTATTACTAAAACTTCTTACTTCTACCACTGCTTCTACTTCTGCTATTACTACTACTGCTACTACTAACACTGCCGTTGCTAGTACTGCTGATACTACTTCCACTACCAATACTACTTCTACCAGTGCTTCTACTTCTATTACTACTACTGCTACTGTTATTAATACTACTGATGCTACTACTAATATTGCCGTTGCTAGTACTCCTGGTACTGCTACCAACACCACTGACTTCTACCACTGTTTCTGCTTCTGATATTACTACTACTACTACTACTACTGCGGAAGGAATAAGACCTTTGGGGAGGCCGAGACGTAGATGGGAGGATAATATTAAAATGGATTTGAGGGAGGTGGGATATGATGATAGAGACTGGATTAATCTTGCTAAGGATAGTGACCGATGGCGGGCTTGTGTGAGGGCGGCAATGAACTTCGGATTCCTTAAAAGCCATTTGTAAGTAAGTACTGCTACTATGCTACTACTAACACTGCCGTTGCTACTACTCCTGATACTACTTCAACTACCATTACTACTCACTTCTATCACTACTACTTCTGCTATTACTACTACTATGCTACTACTAACACTGCCGTTACTACTACTTCTACCACTGCTTCTACTTCTGCTATTACTACTACTACACTACTACTAACACTGCCGTTGCTACTACTCCTGATACTACTTCAACTACCATTACTACTCACTTCTATCACTACTACTTCTGCTATTACTACTACTATGCTACTACTAACACTGCCGTTACTACTACTTCTACTACTTCTACCACTGCTTCTACTTCTGCTATTATTACTACTACACTACTACTAACACTGCCGTTGCTACTACTCCTGATACTACTTCTACTACCAATACTACTTACTTCTACCACTGCTTCTACTACTACTACTACTACTACTACTACTACTACTACTACTACTACTACTACTACTACGCTATTACTAACACTACCGTTGCTATTACTCCTGATATTACTTCTACTACCAATACTACTTACTTCTACCACTGGTTCTATTTCTGATATTACTACTACTACTACTACTACTACTACTACTACTACTACTACTACTACTGCTACTACTACTCCTGATACTACTTTTACCAATATTACTTACTTCTACCAATGCTTCTACTTCTGCTACTACTAGTACTACTACTACTATGCTACTACTGCTGATACTATTTCTACTATCAATACTACTTACTTCTACCTCTGCTTCTACTTCTGCTGCTACTACTACTACTCTACTAAGCTACTACTACGCTACTACTGCTGATACTATTTCTACTACCAATACTACTTACTTCTACCACTGGTTCTATTTCTGATATTACTACTACTACTACTACACTACTACTAACACTGCCGTTCCTACTTCTCCTGATACTACTTTTACCAGTATTACTTACTTCTACCAATGCTTCTACTTCTGCTATTACTACTACTACTACGCTACTACTGCTGATACTATTTCTACTACCAATACTACTTACTTCTACCCCTGCTCCTACTTCTGCTACTACAACTACTCTACTAAGTACTACTACTACGCTACTACTGCTGATACTATTTCTACTACCAATACTACTTACTTCTACCACTGGTTCTATTTCTGTTATTACTACTACTACTACTACTACTCCTACTACTACTACTACTACTACTACTACTACTACTACTACTACTACTACTAACACTGCCGTTGCTACTACTCCTGATACTACTTTTACCAATATTACTTACTTCTACCAATGCTTCTACTTCTGCTATTACTACTACTACTACTACTACTACTACTACTACTACTACTACTACTACTACTACTATGCTACTACTGCTGATACTATTTCTACTACCAATACTACTTACTTATACCCCTGCTTCTACTTCTGCTACTACTACTACTACTACTACTACTACTACTACTACCGTTGCTACTATTGCTGATACTACTTCTACTACCAATACTACTTACTTCTACTACTGCTTCTACTTCTGCTAGTACTACTACTGCTACCACTATTAATACTACTGATGCTACTGCTACTGCTGATGCTACTACTAACACTTCCGTTGCTACTACTGCCTACTGCTGATCCTACTTCTACCAATACTTCTTACTTCTACCGCTGCTATTTCTGCTACTACTGCTGCTGCTACTACTACTAATACTATTACCGATGCTACTCCTACTACTACTATTGCTACCGCTACTGCTACTCATGCTAGATTGTTCTCGTAGATTTCATTTCGCATGCTATTCTCTTGATATCACTACTTCTCATTGTCCATGCTACACTTCCCTAACATAGCACAGGTCTAGCTAGGTTTATACTAACGTATTCTTGTGTGTCACTACTACGGAAGACTTCATAATTTTGTTGGTTACTCCCATTGTTTTATTGTATTCGCAGATTTTAGAAGCTATATCTGTTTCACCAAAAAATGTTAAATTATAGCCAGTCCTCTGTATAGCTCAGTCGGCTAAGGCGTTTGCCTTCCGATCCGGAGTTGCGTTCGGGCGCGGTTCGATTTCTGCTTGGGCTGATTACCTGGTTGGGCTTTTTCCGAGGGTTTCTCCAACCGTAAGGCGAATGTCAGGTAATCTATGACGAATCCTCGACCTCATCTCGTCAAATACCATCACAAATTCCATCGACGCTAAGTAACCCCGCAGTTGATACACTATTGCTGGTGCTAATGCTCCTACACTGTAGAAATACCTCGCCTCTGGAATTCGTTACCTAATGACGTCAGGGACTGCTGGACTTTATCACAATTCAAAATTAAATTGAAAAATTTTGTCTTATTTAATGCTTTTTAGGTATTGCTAGAAGTGTTGATTTGTGTTTTTTTTATTCTAGATTAAAATTGCAAGCCTTTTGATTATGTTAGTTAATTAGTTAGGATACAATTAATTATAAACGATTAGGGAAAATACGGGAATTTTACTTGAAGCAAGTAAATAGATAGGTTTGGAAGTAAATCCAGAAAAGACAAAGTATATGATTGTCTCGTGACGAGAATATTGTACGAAATAGAAATATAAAAATTCGAAATTTATTCTTTGAAGAGATGGAGAAGTTCATATATCTTGGAGCAACAGTAAGAAATATAAATGATACTCGGGAGGAAATTAAACATAGAATAAATATGGGCAATGCCTTTTATTATTCGATTGAGAAGCTTTTATCATCCAGTCTGCTGTCAAAAAATCTGAAAGTTAGAATTTATAAAACAGTTATATTATCGGTTGTTCTTTATGGTTGTGAAACTTGGACTCTCACTTTGAGAGAGGAACATAGGTTAAGGGTGTTTGAGAATAAGATGCTTCGGAAAATATTTTGGGGCTAAGAGGGATGAAGTTACAGGAGAATAGAGAAAGTTACACAACACAGAACTGCACGTATTGTATTCTTCACCTGACATAATTAGGAACATTAAATCCAGGGCATGTAGCACGTATGGGCGAATCTAGAAATGCATATAGAGTGTTAGTTGGGAGGCCGGAGGGAAAAAGACCTTTGGGGAGGCCGAGATGGATATGGGAAGATAATATTAAAATGGATTTGAGGGAGGTGGGATATGATGATAGAGACTGGATTAATCTTGCTCAGAATAGGGACTTATGGCGGGCTTATGTGAGGGCGACAATGAACCTCCGTGTTCCTTAAAAGCCAGTACCGTAAGTAAGTACAATTAATTATGATACTTAATCACTCATCTACACTTTGTGTGACTGCAACCTGTGTATATTTTTGTGTGGCTTTACTTTGTTTATAGTATGACTTTTTCTTTTTATTTCTGTTATTGTATTTGTCTTTCTGGTGGTGTGGAAGAGAAGGCCCGATGTCTTTAACTACACCAGAATAAATAAATAAATAAATAAATAAATAAATAAATAAATAAATAAATAAATAAATAAATAAATGCTATTAGTAATTGACACACCAGTGTCATTACTGATGCCACCACCACCACCACCACCACCACCACCACCACCACCACCACCACCACCACCACCACCACCACCTCCTCCTCTTCTCCTTTTTCTATTTCGCTGTTTCCTTAATTCGTTTTGTTATTGCTCGTTTTCTCTGTAGTTACGCGTATTTTCCTGTACACATTTCTATAAATCGTTTCTCTTGAAATGCTTAATATTTTGCTTCTGCCTTAAACTTCATTCTGTACTTCTTTTCGTCATTTTTTATCTTCTCTTCTTTCGTTGATATCTTCTCTGTTTTATCTTACGCATTTTAAATTCATTTCGTCTACATTTCTTGGCCATTCTTTTCATTTCACTTGTAATTTGTATTTGTTCCTTTCTCTTATTTGTTTACTTTTTATTATATCCCGAAGCCAAATACCTTTGGCATATTTTTCTTGCTAGTAATTGAAGCAGATCGTTTGTTTTCTTCATATTCCCGCGCCTGTATAATTTCGTAAGCAAGTAAGCTCGGTTGCAGTCAGTGCCGGCCACACAGCGATCCTAATAAATCTGCGAGCCCAGAGTTACGACTCTTGTAGTTTTTATTGCGTTAATTCTGTACGCGTAAATTTCTCACCCACACGGACTCGCTGCCACGGTGACGTCCACGTGCTTCATGTTACAAGGCTGCCTGCCCGTTGCAGCCAACGTGTCGCCGCAAATTTGTGACTGCGGATGCCTTCTGCAGCTGACTGTTTCTCATCACAGGCATCTGGGTTCGATCTCCGACACGTCCTGTAAGGATTTTAGGTGAAAACCTGTTTTGTTCGTGAAGAGATACACGCGTTATGTTGTATTAACACGTTTCATGGAATGTTATAACGGTACTATTTTTATACAGCCTATAAATACATAATTAGACGTTAGAACTATTTTATCCTATTTTACTTCAACATATTAAGGGGAGAGGATGATATAATTTGAAAATTTGTTGCTAATTAATGCACATTTTTAATATTTTATATGTAGAAATATTATTACTGCAACAATTGAAATTCGAGATTAGTTTCTGAAAAAAGAATTGAGGTAAAAAAAAAAAAAGACCAGGAGACAGTATCTCAACCGGGGTATTATCACAGTACAGGGTGGACCGCTCGAAAATACCTAATTTCAATTGTATGTGACTGGTAAACGGTTGAAGATAGAAACCTACAGTAGCGTTTATATGAAAGGAAAACTCAAGAAGTTTCGATATGTACATCACCATATCTTTACGTGAGCTCCAGCTGTCACTGTGACGATACCGAGACGATGAACGATTTCTTGCCAAGCACGTTGGAGCTTGCTCTTGTATAGCGTGAGGATTCTGCGATCCCCAGATCCGTACATTATGCCGGTTTACTTTACCTGACACATAGAACGTGGCTTCGTCCGAGAAGAAAATCTTGGACGTAAAATCAGGATCAGCGCCGAGACGGTCTAGCATCGTATTGGCGAATTCCACTCGTCTGGATTTGTCACCCGGCTCCAGACGTTGCATTAACTGCACTTTGTATGCGTACAGTTTGAGACGTTTATGAACAATTCATTGCAATGTTGATTTTGGTACTTGAAGTTCCCGCGAAGCACTTCTTAATGACTTCCGCTGGCTTCGCTCATACGCGGCTTGAACATTTGCAACCATTTCGTCGGATGTTCTACGACCACCACCATGCTTCTTCAACACTGATCCTGTAGCTAAAAATGTACCGTGCCGCTTCTTAATACTTTTAGCAGTTGGAGCATCGTGGTTATACACTTGTCGATACTCCCTTTGAACTCTAACAATTGATTTAAACTCCGCATACCACAACACAGTTTGCGCTTTCATCTGCGGTGTCGCCATTTTGACAATCGATACAATCTACGAAAAGAAACCGTGTCTGCGCACCATCTACCGACAGGATTGAGTTTTCCTTTCATATAAACGTTACCGTAAGGTTCTGTCTTCAACCGTTCACCAGTCACAAACAATTGAAATTAGGTATATTCGAGCGGTCCACCCTATACTGGGTGTTCAGTTCAAAATGTGTCTTGGCTCGCTGTATGCCGTCATGTGGCTAGCTGATGAGCCTAGAGAATTCAATCTTCCTACACTTCCGCAGCTCAGGTGTATAACCTAAGAGGCAGAGAAGCTGGCTAGCAAGTACGGCGTTCATTCTGAAGAGTACGTGCCGATACGTACGGTAACGCCGGTAGTGGCAGGAATGTGAACTGTTTGGAAATACGTACTATCGGGATATGGGGAGAGGGTTAAGACGATTACTTACGTATTTGTTGACATTAACTTCGATGGTCAACCTGGATGTCCCCGCTTTCTGCCTATAACTAGCCTCATAGTTCCCCCGCGCGATCAGCCGGTAACACATTATTTACAATACAGTGAGATTACAATGTCACTACAAACAATTACAATAAATATTACATATATCTTCGCAAGCCTTTCTATGTACACAACTCTCACACAATAAGCACAACAATGTACAATTTATATCCACATTTACATATGTACAATACCATTCATTCACATATTTACATTTATTTATTAATTGATCAATTACACACTCTGCGTGCTTGGTTGTACCAGCCGCCCTGTACAGGTTCACCTAGCTGTACGCGTGAGACTAACCATCCTACTCTTTCTCATTCCTGCCTCCTAGCCTCTCCTGTTTGAAAGGCCGCAAGAGTTGCTTGTGGTACCTTCCAACAGGTTTACTTTTTCCCCTTTCTACCAATTCGAAAGTATGGTCTCCATATCTACTTTTAATTTCGTAGGGCCCTTTGTACAGTAGCTCCATGCGTGAGTAACGTCCTCTAAGGGCGGAAGATAACTTCACGTCCCTTAGCAATACCAAATCGCCGGGTGAGGGCTCCCATTTGTGGCGATATCTTTTAACTTTACCGAGTCTATACTCAGCCTTTTTCCTGATTCGGTCGAAAGCTAGTTTACACAGTAGTTCATCACTAGGAGGCTCACCCTCCTGTATTGCCTGCGGCAAACTCTTTATCATGGGATCGGGATCGATCCCTAACATAAGTTTGATCGGAGCTATTCCGGTCGTTGGATTGATAGAGTGGTTCATGACTCTCTCTATCACCTCACATTGCCTAAACCAGTCCTTATGTTTTCGGTGACACAGAATACGGAGGTACAATGATATATCCCTAAGCGCTCTTTCGCAGGGATTACCGCTGGGAAAGTATGCGGAGCAGTTGTATAGTTTCACGCCCGCATCTTCCAGCCTTTTGCAAAACACTTTCGATTTATGTACCGACACATTGTCACTGAGCACCGCTGTTACCGGGCCGTAAGTCGGTATGTAGTCTCTAACCAGCTTATCAGCACACAACTTGCTAGAGATATTTCTTAAAGGGTAAATCTTTACAAATTTTGTGAACACATCGTACGTAACAAATATGTACCTGTGTCCGAAGGACGATGTGGGCATTGGACCGTGTTCGTCCACTGCTACAAGTTCATTCTTTTTACCCCTGATAATGACCTGTGGTACATTGTCATACCTTACATTTAGAGGTTTCGCCCTCTGGCAGACCTCGCAACGAGATATTACCCTTCTAACCTTCTTTGACAGTTGCTTAATATAAAATGATTCTGACATAGTTAAAATGATCCTATCACTCCCAGAGTGACACATAGATAGGTGAAAGTTGTTTATAAGTTCATTCTCCATACTCGCAGGTATGTATATCTTCCACTTCTGGATATCCCTACCATGCAATTTATACAAGATACCAGAGCGCAATCCATACACTTCGTCTTTCACCTGTGAGATTTCTCTAGCTTTGTTCATTAAGGCCCTTATCGTGGAATCCTCCTGCTGCAAATCTGCAATTCTCCGAAATTTTCCCGTCAGAGCTCCATTCCTCGTGGAATCAATTTTCATCACGGCAATTTCATACGCGGGGGCGGTGATAGTTTCCGGTAGCCCCGATTTGGAATTCAAACGAGAGAGACAATCACCAAAGATATTGTCTGCCCCCGGGATATGTCTAATCGTCACATCATGAGCCAAAATTTCGTGCACATATCTAGATATTCTAGAGTTCGTCAATTTGCATCTACTCAGAAACGCTAGGCTTACATGGTCAGTAAATATGATTATCTGCCTATTAAAGATATACTGACGGAACTTCTGTAGTGCGAAGTACACAGCAGAAATCTCTAGTTCCGTGATTGATGCGTTGCTTTCGGTACGCGACAGTCCCCTAGAAGCTGCGGCAATCACATGTCGCTTATTATCTTCATCTGTCTGACATAGAATTGCTCCATATCCATATGAAGACGCATCCGTATAAATCTGAAAAGGTAGGCTGTCGTTAGGCCTTTCCAACAGAATTGAGTCGGCAAAAAGCAGTTTCGTTCGATCGAATGCTTCCTGCTCTGCCGACCCCCACCTGAAGGGTGTATCCTTCTTCAACAATGCTCTGAGTGGGGCTACATGTTTAGCATAATTGACGAGAAACCGATTCTGGTATTGTAGGATACCTAGATACCTACGAACCTGTTTCCGGTTCCGCGGCGGCGGGATCCTCGAAATGCTCTGAATTCTCTCTTGGTCCGGTCTAATTCCGTCAGACGAAATTACGTAACCCAGGAAAACTGTCTCAACTTTAAAAAATGCTGTTTTCCCCAGCTTGACTGTCATACCAGCCTCTCTCAATTTAGTAAGTACAAAATCAATATCCCTAATATGCCTATCAACATTATTGCCATATATAAGAAAATCGTCAATGTACTGTGCCAGAAAACCTTTCGTCGAATCACCAAAAATTATGTCAAGTGCCCTTAGTAGCGCAGATCCAGAACTCGCGATGCCGAATGGGCATCGGGTATACTGATAAACTTTCCCGTTATGTAGGAACGCTGTGAATTTTCTCGAGTCCTCGTCCAGCGGAATCTGCCAATACGAACTGGTCAAGTCTAAACTAGTGAATATAGAACAGTCACTGATACGGCCTAACAAAGTGTCCACTGACTCCGTCCTGAAATTATCTTTAACTGAAAACGAGTTAACGTGTCGGGCATCGATCGTTACTCTTAAGCTTCCATTGGGCTTCCTAACCCAGCACAATGCATTTACGTAGGGCGAGTCTGATACTTCTATAACTCCGTCTTTTAACATATCATTTATGACTTCGTCTGCCTGATCCCTTAAAGATAGGGGGATGGGTCTACATTTATGCCGAAATTCCTCCATTCCTACCACCTTAATTTTGTGTGTATACACTCTACACAGACCCGGCGCGTCTGAAAAGACATTTAAATGGCTACCTACAACATCCATTAAGCGTTTTCTTTCACACTCACTCAGGCCGTGTGCCTGGTTAACTTTATCTCTCACTATTTCGAAAGTACCTGTCTTCCTATTGTTAGACGCGACTACCTGCCTAAGATCGCCCGGCGAAATCTCATTACAATATCTGGCCCTACCGCTAATGAGATTGCGTCCTATTTGTCTCGCCTGGACTAATTCGCCGATACACAATTCGCATTCTCCGCAGTCTACTTGACACACTCCCCTAGTTACCTCGTTACCTTCCCACGGATTAACTTCTATAATTACATTCTTACAAATTTTGAGGTGCTCTACGAAAAATAACTCTTCCTGTAATCCTATCTCTTCCGCGGTCCTCTCATCTAACTCCGATCTAGCGCTATCCCTACTGAATGGGACATGGCCTACACTGCCGTTACCTGCCGTAACCCCTAGTCTGTTTTCCCTGAAATCTAATAGCGCGTGCCATTCATAAAAGCTTTCTACTCCAATAATGATGTCGGTAGTCAACCTTTGTATCACAAGAAAAATAGCATTTAATTTCACGTCTCCGCACTCTAACTCGAACCACACTTGATATTTTACCTTTTCCTTCTTCTTGCTTAGGGCGCCCGCACAGTACAATGAACATATGGGTAACGTTTGCAGTTTTATTCCTGAATCCCTAACCTTTTGAAAAAATTCCAAGCTGCATACATTATTTGTGGAGCCCGAGTCCAACAACACACAACACTTAATCCCAAATATTTTGGCATCTATATAAGGCAATACATAAGTCCCATTATTTTCTAACTCTGGGTTAGTAATCTCGCTCTGTCTCTTCACGCTTACCGCGTTGGTGGATTCTTTTGACAGTGGCTTACTGCACTTAGCTACAGAAATCTCCGAACCCTTGAGACTTCTGTCTAGCAGTTTCCCGAGTGCGATGCAGTCGGTTCCACTGCTACCTCGTCTCTATTTCTACAATTTATAGGCTCCCGGCCCATACTCATTCTGACCGGACTTTGCTGACGTCCGTTCATGTCTCTATTCCTACTTTGTCCCACATTACACTGTGTAGGGGGCCTATTGCACCCTTGTGAGGCCATTTCTTGTAGGACGTCTCGCCTATCTCTCTCCTGCTCCTGTCTCCTCCAATCACCTCGATTTTGCGGTCCCCTGCTAAAATTAGGCTGCCAGAATCCCTGTCTGTAATTTCTGTTCCTAAGCCAGTGTGGTTGGGTTCTAAGCCTATTATTTCCATTTTCTTGTCTTCCCGTGTACCATCGTATGTGGTTAACCCTACGCACGGGACCAACACCTCCTCGATCGTTCCTCATCCTGTTATGACTACTCTGGTTATTCCTACTATTATTGTAAGGACCCCCAAAGGGCGGGTCACTCCTTCTCTCCCTGTTGGGACTTTTCCCTCCGTTATGGCCATTATGGTACCGACTATATGCATTGTTGGGGCTCCTGTCACCACCCCAGTTACTCTGATTTTGGGCTCCTGTCCTTGGGGATGAAAAGGCCGTACTTGCCCCCTTCCCCGCTTTCTGGTCGGTGGGGCTTGAACCCTTTCCTTTGCCATGTTCATAATCTGCCTGTCCACTACATTCATAGTGCGTGGCGTCCGAACCATCCAGTGCAGTCAATAAATCTATTGTTTCCCCGAAGTCTCGGGGCCCTGCTACAATCAGATTATATCTTATGTTCTCGGGATACTGCGAAATCACAGTTTGGATCAGCTCTGAATCCGGTATTGGCGGATTGAGGCTTTTCCCTTTCTTAACAATTTCAAGAAAATAGTCTATCATAGAGACGCCTCTTCCCGCGTCAAACCTGCTCTGATTAATTTCCTTCCTAATTCTTTGTTGTTGTCTTTGTCCCCAGTATCTCTCCGAAAATTTTTCTCGGAATTCCTCATAAGTGACATTATCCCCTAGGGCCACTAGCGCCCAGTTGAGTGGTCGGCTCTTTAGGCTCTTTCGTACGACAGTCATTTTTAAGTCATCCGGCACCCCTCTTACTCTAAAGTACGTTTCTAGCTCACTTATGTAGTTATGTGGGTTTGAAAATTCAACCTCGTCAAAAATAGGGTAACCAATCTCATTCAAAATGTGAGTGGGGTACTGGGGACGGCCTAAATATGCCTTGTCGTTTACATTTATCAACTCACTACGCACATCATCCCGTGAGGTCTGACATTCCTCACCAACACTATTGTTAACATGTCTTACATTTATGTTGCTACCTGATGCCGGGCTCTCACTTGTGCCCTCTTGTCTAGAAACTGCACGGTCCGAGCTGCTATGTCCGCTTAAATTTGCGGGACTACCCCCATTTAGTACGTCGTTTATTGAGTTTAGTTTACTTCTTAATTCTTCCAAACATTCGTTATCCGCCCTTTCTTTATTCTTTATGGCTCGCTTGAGACCGTCCACTTCCTGATCCATCTCACCTATTTTCTCTTCCACCGAATTCTGAATTTCTCGAACCTTCTCCACTATCGTTTCCTCAACAGCTGATTTTAGGTCGCTATTCTCTCTAGTAGCGCTATCTCTAACTCTAACTTCTAAATCCTTCATACTTTCTGACATCCTATCCATAGCTATCTTCAATTGGTTCTCCATTCCGATCCCATTCTCGGCTAATTTCCCCTCTAGCTTCTCTATTTTGTCCTCCATCTTGTTTCCTCTCTCCGCTAATTTTGCAATATGATCTCTAATCTCTCTCGAACTTTCCCCCAATCTATTTTCCATTTGTTTTATTTGTTCTCTACTTTCCCTTGAATTATTCTCTAATTTAGTTTCCATTTGTTTTATTTGTTCTCTACTTTCCCTTGAATTATTTTCCATGAAGTGTCTCATCTGCTCCCACAACTGCTCTAGCGTCATTTCCCCTTTGCCACTTTCTCTACTCTGTTGCTTTTCCACTGTTCGCTCTCCCTCTATTTCTTGTCCTGCGTTATTCTCGATCTCCTCCCTAATTTCCATAATTTCCTCGTCCTTCCTTTGCTCCATGGTTCCCTTGTTTCTATTCCCTCGTCTTTCTCGTATTTTCCTAACTATTTTCCTAACTACCTATGGCTACGTAGTATCATCTATATGCTACTCTGTCATCTATCCGACGCTTGCTTTCCCAATAATAATCTAACTAGGCCTGTATTTGCACTCGACTCACTTCCAACAAATTACGCAATACACTTATTTCACTCTTTCCCCCAAAATATCACACACAAAAAAAATACATATATATATACACCCGAAATATCACACCAGAAATTGAAACATATACACTTTATAGTTATTCCCCCAAAATATCATATACATATATACACATTCGTACGTCTTCTATTCATACTTACCACCGCCTCTCCGAGTCGCCTTCTCTGGTGGTCCCCGTGTTGTCTTCTCTAGTGTTGTCGTGATGTCGCGATGGCTTGGTTCTGTTCCCGCCTTCCAGCGTCGTTCCTCGGCTATGCAGGGCTGAAATGCTCCGTCCGGTCCTCCGCGTTGTTTGGTGCTGTGTTCGCACCCGGGGCCGGTCACTGGAACAGCTGTCTTCCTTCGAGCCCCACGTTGGGCGCCATTTGTGGGTGGATGTCGTTATCGGGCCCCCCGTTGGACGCCATTTGAGGGTGAGTGGTTATTGTGACCACACGTTGGGCGCCATTTGAGGGTGGGTGCGTCTCGATGTTGCGTGAGATTCACTCAGGGTAGCCGAGGTACTGTTGTGGTATAGGGTGATGTCGGGAATAATACCAAGCCGGCTACTTAAATAAAAGGCAGCGTAAACTTCAAAACTATAAGTTTATTGTAGTATCCACTTGGTAAACCCTAGAATATGTATTTCCGGCTGACATATAATTCAATCGTTGGTCGCCTTTTGTATCGACTCTATGGCGGCTCTGAATAAGCTCTATCCGATACTACAAATTCAATACTCTGTCCAGTACACTATGACACGAAGCGAAATAGTAGTCCTGTCGACACCAAACGAAGTAGTTATTCTGCCCTGTATGTAGGGCTGCCGACACGATGTAAAGTAGTTTTTGATGATCTCCGCTCCGAAGCGGAATAGTCGTCCTTATCTCCGCTCCCCGTCGCCCTTATTTATAAAAACCTATCCTACGCTAAAACTAACTATCCTATTGGTTAAAAACTACGTCACTAACTGGCCAAAGATCTATTCCCTATTGGTCCAAAGTGACCTCATAAGCTGGACCAAGATCTCTTCTTATTGGGCGCGAAATATGTCATCTCTAAATTTAGACTTTGGATTTCCCATAACCTCAAATTAGTTTGTATATCTCACAAGAATACCCGTTCTTTGGAAAACCCAAGCTTGGCAGTATCTTTCCCACGGGTCTAGTCTAACTTTAGGGCTTTATGCTTCATCGAGTCTCTATACGACCCCGCTCAAGGTGGCCCTAAATCTGTCCGATGCTGACAAGTGACGAAACACCTGTGTGAGGAAGCTAATTCTAACGAAGTCGCCAGAACATCCCCGCGAATACATGTAATAAAAATATGGAGATATCACTTCGCTAATAAATCGATCTCTCCCTCTCCTAATTACTGCTTCAGTGTTCAGTTCAAAATGTGTCTTGGCTCGCTGTATGCCGTCATGTGGCTAGCTGATGAGCCTAGAGAATTCAATCTTCCTACACTTCCGCAGCTCAGGTGTATAACCTAAGAGGCAGAGAAGCTGGCTAGCAAGTACGGCGTTCATTCTGAAGAGTACGTGCCGATACGTACGGTAACGCCGGTAGTGGCAGGAATGTGAACTGTTTGGAAATACGTACTATCGGGATATGGGGAGAGGGTTAAGACGATTACTTACGTATTTGTTGACATTAACTTCGATGGTCAACCTGGACACGGAGCATTTGATTTGTGTTGTGGAATGTTACCGTACGCAACCGATGATAACAAATACCCTGCGTACGACTTGCCGGCGCAAAACACAGTTCGAAAGAGGTTATGGTAGCACACAGACCGTACAGACCGCCATCTGTTGCTACGACGTTCAAGTTATACCGTACACGTTCTCAAGTTCAGATTGAAGAACGCCTTAAATAATAGGCAACTTCTCTAACATATATGAAACTCGCTTCAAATCGGTGACCCAACAACAGTGACGTCATGACACACTTTGAAATGAACACCCAGTATAGTACATACAGTCACGAAGCTTCAGTTGTGAGGGTACAAGGAACAATAGACTATGCCGGTACTATTTCGAATTTTTTGTAATGAGGCGATAGTAGCGATCCTAGTGTTAGTAACTATCTATGAATGCAAATTCTCTATGTATTGAACTTCGTGAATGCATATACTAGACTGTGGTATTATGATAATAAATGATTGAAATTTGACTCGAACAAAAAGTAACATTTTAAAATTCATTTCCAGAACGAAAAGTTACGGTTCTTCGGATAAAATTTCTGGACATCTAAAGGGCAAAACTAAAATTCAAAATACACTGATCTCTTAAATTGACAGAGCATATTGGGAATTCAGTCAATGGCTTTTTCCAAAACACGTTTTGAAATGTTTAATTTAAAATAATTTTTATCTCGAATAGGAAGCAAAAACGAGCAAAATTGTATTAAAATTTTTTGTTTTAAATATCTCAAAGAATAACTCCTTGAAATTAATGACATTACGGTTCACTTTGTATATCCATTAAAATTAGTATAATTAATTCGCGTGAGTTATTGTTCCTTGAATTATTGCCTTTCATGTAGTCTACTGATTATTAAGGCTAGGATTTTGATGAAATTGCATCTTTTTTTCTAGTAAGCCAGAAACATAGCTGCTTTAGTATTTATGTGTTATGTGATAAACTGAGTGTTTTAAGACATATTTGTTAGGTTTTTTTTTTTGCATTTTTTGCCTGTTTCAACTCATAAGAGCATCTTTTGTTTTATTCGGTCATTTTTTAGGCATTTTCATTTAATTTTGGTCATAAATCCCCATTATTAATGTAAAATAACGTTTATTTCCTTTGATATTTTCTTTACATATTTTGTAAATTAATACCCATTATTTTGTATAATATTGTAATCGTTTTTCTGCACAAATATTTCCATTTTAACGTAGTACACCGCATGTAATGGATCAGTCCAACCACCCCTTCAATATAGACTCCTCTATACCTGCTAATTTCGGATAAGAGTGGCCTTGTGGTAGACTACATGGAAACTGAAAGTAAAGTAAATCCATGGCGCTACAGCCCATGAAGGGCCAAGAACGACCAGCCGACTGTTGACCTCACGTCCACATGCCGACGCAGAGGTGAACGATTATACATGGAAACTACATATTAATTAAAGTGTACTACTTAGACAAAATTATGTAAAATTTAATTTAATTACTAGTCTAAATATTTAGTACAAAACATTTTTTCCTACTACGCCAATTATGTAAGATCAATTTTTAGGGCATTTTAAGAGCATTTTTGAAAGATTTTTAGGTCATAAATGCATTGTTTTTAGGACAGTTTTTTCATGATTTATAGTCATCAAAATCCTAGCCCTACTGATTATGAACAAACTTCTAGAAGTTTAGGAGAAATTATACACTAATAGACAGACCATTAATATTCAATACATTGCGTTCTTCGATGTTAGACACAGCACAACATTGCAAATATTCTGTGCATAAACATTCAGTTCCTAAATCAATTGTATTTTTATCATAGTACTTTATTCAAATTCGTTTAATGTAACAGTGAGATATGTAAAATAATGTCGAATTTGGCTCTGAAAGAGTGTTGCACGTCCTTGTTTAACAGGTGCGCTGAAAAAGATCTCGATCCCTCTCTTTCTCTCGACTTGTTTCCCACAATGACAAATGATTATGTGAAGCTAGCTGATGGCTGCTAAATCAATCTCGCGCTTTGCGAGAGGTCCTACCTGGAAAGACGGATTCCATGGCCACCTCTGATTTATCAGGCCCACCCATTAGCACTTTCTGGCCGGGCAGAAAGAAAATACAGTTCGTGGTATTGTTACCAAAAAATTTGTAACAAATGTAGCCTACTTCATTCTGACACTGCATCTTAAGCTGTTTACTTTATTTCCGATTTAATAAGGATATTCTATACGATTTTAAGTTGCTGGGAACGTTTGTAAGTCCATATTTTAGTTATCTGCGAATACTACAGAGTGATCCGTTTGGCTATTGATAAAATAAAAACACCGTAAAACATTTACTACTGAACTTCATTTGTTGAAACTTTGAACATACAACACTGAAAGATGGAAGATTCCTCAGAGCTCAACATGACCCCCATTGCGCACCCTGCACAACTCATAACGGTGATGAAATTCAGCCCATGTCCGTTGTAACATAAGAGGGGTGTTTTGTTGAAAAACTTGAGTAGGCCTAATTTCTACTCTCAGATCATCAATGTTTCTGGATTTCTATGAATAGACAATGTCTTTAACAAAACCCTACACGAAGAAGTCAGGAGGGGTTAGATCTGGGGAGTTTGGGAACCAAGCCAAGAGATAGCTGCTTCTCGTACTGGGTTTTGCCTGCGACCTCCTGCATGTTTTTTTTTTTTTACACAGAACTTGTTTCTACAAATGTTCGATACCACAACATTATGGAATCGTATTTAGGTACATTATGCACACCATACTCACGTCGAAATTCCCTTTGAACTCTTTTAACACACTCAAACTTAGCATACCAAAGAACACATTGTGCCCGCTGTTGATTTGTAGTAGCCATTTTAATCATCTATGATTTTCATTTGTCCTTTCAGATTATGCATTGTTGATTTTCATATATGGAAATTCCCATCTTTTAATCATAATAGTCCACACCTGTGAAGTAACGGTTAGCGCGTCTGGCCGCGAAACCAGGTGGCCCGGGTTCAATTCCCGGTCGGGGCAAGTTACCTGGTTGAGGTATTTTCCCGGGGGTTTCCCTCAACCCAATATGAGCAAATGCTGGGTAACTTTCTATGCTGGACCCCGGACTCATTTCACCGGCATTTTCACCTTCATACCATTCAGACGCTAAATAACCTGAAATAATCATAATATAGCCAGCAAGAAATTTTTCCTACTATATATAGCTTTATAATAATAAATTACAGTAATATTATTCACACCCAAACGGATCAGATTGTAGTTCAAATAAACGGCGTTATTCTATGTAATTCACTGTTAACTCTGTAGCATCTTTTAGTGCTTTATGGTTGAGCTCAAAGAAGGCGTTATTTGTCAACAATGTGACTTTGAAACATGTTCAAGTTTCTGCCCAGCGACAGTCCTGATATGAACTATTTTATTTGAAAACTGATTAATAACCCGGCACACTCGCAATCACACTGGCATTTATACATATTTCCAAACTCTACATACCCAGAAAGCTTTTCTTCTTCAAAGAAAATTTCCCGAGAACCGAGCCTGAGAATCGAATCCGGTTCTGGAAGCCAGCATGCTGACCACCATATCACGGATGCAGTCAAATGACGTGATATTCTCAGACAGTTTTGAAACTATATTTTACTTCACCATCAGAGAAAATATTTTTTTTAGCATCTATATCATATCGAATGTGTAGGATCTTCGAGTATACAGAGTGGAAGTGAAATAACCTTCTGATTTTCAGAGTGAATTCACATAATATACCTTTTCAATCTCAATTTTGGAAATATTGAATTATATTCGGAAAAAGTGTATAGATAGGCCTATAATTTCGGAGAAAGTTATTTCAATTTCTGAAATAGTAATATTATTCAATTTTTTTTCTATGACTGATATTCTAGATCATATATGTAACAGACAGTTCATCCCTTTGTTAAAATTGGCAGCACTTTTAAGAGAACAACCGCCAGGATCGCCACCCGCCATCATAAACGAACACGAGATGGCAGTACAGTCGCTAATGCAATTCAAATGGGAATTATGACGCGACTCCTTATGTAACAACTACAGTAGATGGCGCATAGTAAACCTGACAAAAGTTGTTACCGTCAAAACCTATAAGGCCGAGCTATCTGGGTATATATGATCTAGGCTGATATCTAAACTGGTCTTAATTTCACAGTCCTTAGCAACCTCAACAAAATGGCTTTATTCATAGCAGTGAATTAAAAGTTTTTATGCTCGACCATGCCGAAATGTAGTAATTATACACCTGGTAGCAGCCCTTTAACGGACCTCATTAAAGTGCACCCATTCATTAAAGTTCAGCTGTTCCACCAATCAGAAAATACCATTGTAGCAATATGAAAGCGTAAGTATCGATTAATCTCGGATATGCAATCGAAAGACAACAATAAATCAATAAATCACCTATATTTGAAATAAAGTCAGTTCTGTTACTATAATAATTAGCGTTAATTGTAAATAATATTCAAATAAATTCAATTTGTCATCTCGTTTTTCAATGTCAAGGTCAATGTCGACATCTGTTTCTCGGAAAAAAATCAATACTTTCGCGTCTGCGCACATCTCACAATTTACGAGGTATTGCACAAGGTCAGTTCCGCTCCTCAGGCAGATAAGAATGACATGAATACTTATGAATAATTTCAAGTTAGAAATATGGTCGAGCATAAAAAGTCGTATGAAACTTTGGTATGAAAATTATGAAACTCGCTTGCGCTCGTTTCATAAACATACTCGCGTCTTAATTACTACCATTATAGGCTCGTTGCATACTGTACTATTAAATCACTCTCTAAATGATGACCAACACATTAGCAACTATAAAATCCGTACATTCATTCATTTATAGTAATTTATTCACAAACAGCACATTACAAAAAAAGGCCTACAGTTTAAAATTAAATTTAGATACCAGTAATGGATTAAATATTATATAGCACACGAGAGTAAGCATATTTTATGCTTTCATGGAAATTATCACTCTCAGCTTCGCCTCGGGTACTAAACTTTCCACTCGCAGATAAAATCTAATTTTACTCATACTATAAATTACTATTCTTGTAACCATGTAAAGAAATATTGCCAATCAAAATTGTTCATTGAATGCGCCTGCAGCTACAGTATTTCTTTTCTCTTGAGAATATAGGGAGAAATATTTATTTTACTTTAACATTTATTTGATTCCTCGAATTTCGAGACTGCCTCTTGGCAAATCTAAACTATCAATTTGATTTACAAAAATATTCACAGTTATTGAATTTATAATGGTCAAGAGTGTTGCAATTGGCAAAAATATTATAGGAGACAATAAAAAATGTATAAGCCTACAATGTCCCGCGCCGTGGTGTCATGGTCTAAGGCATCCTGCCTAGGACTCGCGTTACGGAATGCGCGCTGGTTCGAGTCCTCATGGGGGGAAAATTTTTCTCATGAAATTTCGGCCAGTGTATGGAACCGGTGCCCACCCAGCATCGTGATGCACTTGGGGAGCTACGATAGGTAGCGAAAATCCGGTTTCGCAAACCAGCTATAAAGACTGGGGGGGATCATCGTGGTAACCACACGATACCTCCATTCTGGTTGGATGATCGTCCACCTCTGCTTCGGCATGTGAACGTGAGGCCGGCTGGTCGGTCTTGGCCCTTCATGGGCTGTAGTGTCACGGATTTTTTTACAGGCCTACAATCAAAAATTTCCGGAAGGTAGGAAATTGTTTTTTAGTTAGTCTAATGCAAGTATAGTCGAAATGATTTTGTAAAATATTTAGAATGCCTTTCCTAATAGTGATATATTTTTGGTAGTAGTTGGAATACGTAGTTTCTTCCACAAGTCAGCAAAAGGTTTAGAGAGTGGCCAATAACTTCAATATTACTGTATAGCTGAAAAAATGAAAAAAATATCCACATCCTAAATTGACTTCATTCTTTTCTGATTTTGGTATTATTTCCGATATTGAATACAAGCCTACATTTTCCGAAATTGAGTTTTTTTTCTGAATTTGAATTTACCATTTCTGAAATTGAAGTTAGCTTCTTCGAAATTGAAATTAGCATTTCCGAAATTTTAGTTTTTTCATCGTTATGTTTCTGTGCCAATTTACTTCAATATCGGAACAAAATCACCCCCATTTCTTTGGTTGGCGTCGCAGGACATCGTAAATATGAGACCTAGTCGAAGTCTTGTATATCCCTGACGTAAATAAAGCTTTGATTTATTGAATATTCCTTGTAATATATCTTCCACGCGATATCCGCTTGTAATGTAACCCATATTCTCTCGAGTGAGGTACACGGGGTTGTTCTTAGTCCCTTACACACGTCATCTGACACGCAAACACTATATTATAACCAAAACCCTCTGTAAAAGAACATAAAGTGATATTTCCTGGACAGAAGAAGAACTCGGGATAGATATCAAGAACAATAATCAGAACCACTAATTCAACTGCAAAAAATATATAAAAAATAGCCCTTTCTTGTAGAGACTTTTAAATGGTAATCGGAACGTATATTAGATCAGAGGGGTAGATAATGCCCAAGGAATAAAACATTATGGTGCTAATGGGTCTGTTACTTTTCTTTTTTTACAGTAGTAAGGTCTGATTGTGGTAATTTCCATCAAACCCCTATACAAATCCTCACAAGTTCTATATCTAATGTTAATATAATCTGAACGTAATGTAATATACAGACCACATCAGGACTCGTCTTTTTTGTTTCTCCATGACTCTATCTATGATATGAGCTTTTTCTTTTCTTTTTTTTTTTCTTTTTTTTTGTCATGGAAGAGTAAAGGCACAGCAGACAGTCACGTGGTTTGATTACAATCGTTGCAGGAAGGGTGAAAGAGTGATTATGATGAATTTAGAGGTGAGAAAAGGTGTAGTTTCTCTACCCTTTAAATATACACTTCGAAATTATTCTCAGGCTAATAATTTTTATATTGCAAGATTGAAGGGGAACAAAATACGAATTATATTTAGGTCTATAATATACTGTAGACCAGAGGTCTGCATCGGACGTTTTCGCTCGAGCGCCAAGTAGCTCATAGCATAATCCGATAGGTAGCGCACATGCATGATGGGTAAAATTGTCACAAGCGATAAATCCTCGAACGCTATAAGCCGAGCGTTAGACATTCGTTCTTGTTACAGCGATGAACTGTGTAGTAACATCATAGATGTTTATCATTTTAAAACTTTGCAGTGTTTAACTAACCTCTCCATAGTACAACTATAAAACTTGCTTTAAAATGTAATATAAATGTTGTAGGTAAATGTTTTTTTTTCTTCCACACAGGAGTGATTTTGTTTTTGCCACATCTGATAGATGTTATTGGATGTAAATGTAATTATTATAAACGGAGAACACAATCACGATAATGCAAGAACTGTATCAAGTTTTCTAGTAATAATAATAATAATAATAATAATAATAATAATAATAATAATAATGATTAGTGTATCAATCTTTGCGTCTGTAACAGTTGTGCAGCATGATTATTCGTTTTATTATATTTTCTGTGACGTTATCTCTGTACTAATATTGTTATTAATCTACTGTTACATCAATAATATTTTGTAAAACGTTTCTACATTGCCGCAGTATATAGGCGGAACACTATGTATGGACCTATCATATTATATATGTGGTAAATCAAATATTGAATAATTATTAATTAGCAATAATAACTGTATATCGACGTTTTTCATACTATTTTATTTATAACTGTTTTGGTACGTTCCATTGACTATTCCATTAAACGTCTGTCATAAACACAGAAAATAAAGCCTTATTTTTACCGTGTGAGCAAAACATATGTGTATCTTATCTGTCGCCTTCCATACAAGATAAGACATGTTGGTGAGATGACCTTGTACTGTGCTTCTATGAGTCCGGAGTCCAGCACCAAAAGTTACCCAGCATTTGCTCATATTGGGTTGAGGGAAAACCCCGGAAAAAACCTCAACCAGGTAACTTGCCCCGACCGGGAATCGAACCCGGGTCACCTGGTTTCGCAGCTAGACGCGCTAACCACAGGTGTGAACCCTAGTAGTTGATAAGGCGTCGTTAAATAACCTAGTAAAATATATTTTAGTCGGTTGCTTTTCAACATCTCTATAGTGTTTCGCTATAAATGTATAATAATTTTAAATGCGGTACCCTGATAAACATCTAAGCGTCACTACATTTCCCAGCACAGATGATCAAGAATATTAGAAGGGACGGATATTATAATAGCTTCTAATTCAAAGTCCAGAGAAGTTAAGTCCGGAGTGCGTGGTGGCAGTAGTTTTCATCAGCCCTTCCGATCTATCTATGTTGAAATATTTTGTTTAGGAGTTCCCGAAATACGGCAGAAAAGTGGCATTGAGAAATTTGGGTACGGCAAGCAGTTCCAACATATCGATGCAATTTGTTTGAGGTTACAGTGGATTTTCTAAAGAAGAAGTGACCGATCACTTCATCTGCTTAATTTAACTTTCGGGTTAGCCTATTGCACTCATGTCCAACAGTGGTACGTAGATTGTAATGAGCTCATTCACACTGTTTCGAACACCATGCCAGGAAACATGAAAAGTCATCACTAAATACTATACGATCCGAAAACTGTTCGTCATAGCCAATCTCATGAAGAATGCCCGCAGCAAAATCGTATCTTTCGCGACCATCATTTGGGTGGAGTGCATGTAACAACTGAAGTTTATGGGTAGTAAAATTCAGACTTTTTTTCAACACCTTATGGACTGTCGTTGAGCACATTTACGCACTGATTTTATGAGACTACGCATATAACTTGTTCGGATGGCTTTAACATACTAGTTTCTTATCAGACTGTCTGCCTGTTTAGTAGGCTTCCTGTTTTTCACCTGTTTATCCCAACGACAAATGTTCTTTTTTCCTTCGTGATCCTCATTAGACACACGATCATATTCTCGTAATAAGAGTAGCAATTGAAATTTTGTAAGCCAGACGCACTGCACTTTTCTTCTTTCGTCCATATCATTGACTGGAAGAATAGTTTCGGTAACAATTTATCGTTAAGTAACCGTGGCAACCATGATATATTTTGAAATCCATGTAATATGAATATGTTAGGAGAAAATCCACAAACTATTAGGAAAAACACGGGAATTTTACTTGAAACAAGTAATGAGATAGGTTTGAAAGTAAATCCCGAAAAGACAAAGTATATGATTATGTCTTGTGACCAGAACATAATATGAAATGGAAATGTAACAATTTGAAATTTATCCTTTGAAGACGTGGAAAAATTAAAATATCTTGGAGCAACAGTAACAAATATAAATGACACTCAGAAGGAAATTAAACGCAGAATAATTATGGATAATGAGTGTTATTATTCGGTTGAGAAGCTTTTGTCATCCAGTCTGCTCTCAAAAAAGTTGAAAGTTAGAATTTATAAAACAATTATATTACCAGTTGTTCTGTATGGTTGTGAAACTTGGACTCTCTCTTTGAGAGAGGAAGAGAGATTAAGGGCGTTTGAGAATAAGTTGCTTGGAAAAATATTTGGGGCTAAGAGGGATGAAGTTACAGGAGAATGGAGAAAGTTACACAACGCAGAACTGCATGTATTGTATTCTTCACCTGACATAATTACGAACATTAAATCCAGACATTTGAGATGGGCAGGGCATGTGGCACGTATGGACGAATCCAGAAATGCTTATAGAGTGTTAGTTGGGAGGCCGGAGGGAAAAAGACCTTTGGGGAGGCTGAGACGTAAATGGGAGGATAATATTAAAATGGATTTGAGGGAGGTGGGATATGATGATAGAGAGTGGATTAATCTTGCACAGGATAGGAACCGATGGAGGGCTTATGTGAGGGCGGCAATGAACCTCCGGGTTCCTTAAAAGCCAATTGTAAGTATATGCTTATGTGTGTATATATATATATATATATATATATATATATATATATATATATATAGACAGTTACGAAAAGATTTGTTTGACAGGTAAAACATTGTTTTAAATTTTGAATTTTATAAGTATAATCTATATTATCAGTATTGCTATATTTTAATTTGGAACATAACTGTATTAATGTAGTAAAAAGATTATACAATAAATTTTATTTTATTTATTTACATGACAACGTGTTACAAAAGCTGAGAACAATATTTACACTAAGGGCATTATAAATTTTGTTTCTGGTCATTCGTATTCTTACCACATCTAAATATAAAGCACTGCTATTTTAGTGGGAAAGGAAGATTGAATGCAACATAACTTTTTCACATATTATTTATCTGTTCTTTATTTATGAACAAAACAAACAAAGCTATTATATTTTGTGTACCTATAAACCATTCGTAATAGTAGCAAAGGCATGTGTATATCAGCAATATGTCGTGATGAAAAAATAAAAGATTTCAGGTACGGAATCAGTGCATTCAATTTGGGTCGATATACTTGTTTTTCTGTGAGTAGTAAAATGTTGTTGAACAGTGTAATCTTTTAAAAACACACTATGACTTTACGGACACTGTACATTGTTCATGTACTCAACTCATATAAGACTCCTTCACTTGTTTCTACATCTAGATGCTTTTTTTATTTGGTGTAAACTGGAACGATGTGGAAAATATTGTGTGTCACTACAAGAGGTCCTTAGAACAAAATGGCATGTTGTCCATTGCCATGACAACCGATACAGAGTTTTTGGTTATTAGTGCATTAAATTTAAACGGTAAACCTAATCCCAACATGGAGTGAGTGTGTATTGTATAGTTGTGGCTTGCTGCACATGCGCACAATTACTGTGCATGTAACGTGAGCTACTCTATCTCATTGAAACACGATCGGATTCTTCTCATGTCATGAATTCTTTTCCTTGTAAAAGGTGCCGTTGTACACACACTTCTAACATTACGTTTTGGTGAGAGATTTATTTTTTATTTTTTCACTATGTCATAGATCCAGGCTGTCCAATACGACAGAGATCCTTATACGGCCCGTGGAGCTTTTGCTTTGTGGCGTAAAATATTAAAATAATAAGGAAACGAAGGAAAGTTGTGTTTAAAAATGAAATTGAGGATTTAAATATGTAATTGGACGTTATTGTCTACCCCAATACGATTTACAGTTTGACATCAATTTATGAAGGAATTCTGTAGAGCCTGTTATATTATTTTGCTTATGCAGTAATAGATTTTGAATTTATCGATTCTGCACTATGACATGCATATCTTCGCAACAATGGTTTCGTTTTCTTATAGATAAAGATAGATAGATAAACTTTATTGTCAGAGGCAAATATGCATAGACATTGTCAATGAAATACATTAAAATTATAATAAGTAAAAAATAAAATGCATTACGCAAGAGTTCAAAAGACCACATGTGCATCCTCTAGACTATAAGAACATAAATGTATTAATTTATTTTTTACTAGCCGTACCCGTGCGCTCCGCTGCACCTGTTAGAAATAAATTTAAAGTATTTACATAATTTAAATAGGACGTTTGATCCAGGGAACACTTTTACAACAGCGCAAGATAATCTGCTTCGCTCATTACCCAATTTTTTTTTGCATTGCATTTATTGCATATATAATGTATTTTAACACGATTCAATTGAGTATAGTTAAAATTTGAATGATAAAATAATGGATTGCTAAGCTAACGTACTATTACTGCATACTAAATCAATACACTCTCGTTGTTCGTTAATTCTCTGAGATTAAAATGAGTGTACATAAATATTATTTTAAGAAATACAGAAAACGAATGTACAAAATAGCCTATCAAATTTTCTGTGCATAAGAAGCTATTTTAATCTTACCTGTCCTCGATTTACTCAGACGTTACTGTAATAACATTATAGCATTATGTCCATCTAGAGAAACTACTCTATCCAATGGTGAAATAATAATTAATTATACAAATCGGTTAATTTAGCTTCTGATATTACTTCATACAAACACAGAAACATTCTCTGTAGGCTATGTTTAATAGCTTTCGATTGTTGATGTCCAAGGCCCCTGTTTTGATTGTTGTTGTCCAAGGCCCCTTAAAGACGAAGTCATTTGTTATTTCATTGCACCGTCTTAGATGGCGTTATTTTAATTTTAAAACTCATTTATCTTATTAAATATCAGTCCTATAAAAATTTTGTAAAGAATAAACCTTATCGGAAATCATTTTTAAAGAAACTTTTGTTATGTAACATTTTTCACAAAAATCAATAATAAGCGAGATATTTCGATTTATTTAATTTAGGCCCCATTATAACCCCCCTTTTAAATAAAGTATTTTGAATGCCATATAGCCTAAAATCTAAGTTACAACGAACTTAATTTATATTCCAATTTTCATATAAATCGATTCAGCCATTATCGCGTGAAAAGGTAACAAACATACAGACAGACAGACATACAAACAAAAATTTCAAAAATGCGATTTTCGGTTTCGGGGTGGTTAATTATATATGTTAGGACCAATTATTTTTGGAAAATCGAAAATTACCAGAAAAATTTCGGCTACAGATTTATTATTAGTATAGATATACTTCCTGAATTTAAGAGTATTATTTGTGTATTTAATATCCTCAGGCAAGCTATTGTAAATTTTGATACCAGAAACCGTATAAGTTCTGCTAATATTTGTAAGGTGATGTACCAGAATACTTAAACTATTTTTATTACGAGTACCATAAGAATGAAAGTCAGAAAGATTTGAGTAAATTAATTGCAATATATTAAAAATATATATGCCATAAACAGTGAGAATATTATACTGTAAAAAATATTCCCTACAGGAGGTGCTACTATTAACACCCTCTATGCACCTGACAATACGCTTCTGAGCCATAAAAATGTCATTCAACATGGTTCCAGGTCCCCAAAAACAAATGCCACATGAAAGCCTTGACTCAACTTGTGCAAAATAAAGACATTAATACATCATGATTAATTATAGTCCTCAAAATTCTGATTTGATAACAAATACTGTTAAGTTTAGGAATTAAACTTATACAGTGGAGTCTCCAAGACAAACGATCAACAAACGTAACACCCAAAAATTTAGTCGTTTCCCATTTATGTAAGTATAAGTATTTCCTATCATAATCATCAAAATAACAATTTTATTTTCATAATATTTAGCTTTAATAAATTAAGTCCAAAAAGTCAGTTCGGATTTCATGAAGAGTTGAATATAATTTCGTCCATTTCCTTGGTATTGCTAGGATTCTTTCGTCTGCAGCTCTTATTTGAGCGCTTGTTTTATCATCTGACTTTCATTTATATTTTTCCATCCAAGGCAAGGTATTCACTGAAAACCCAGCATTCTTCAATTTTTTTTCTGTTTCCTGCCTTTCTCTTAATCTTCGCATAATATTAACCATGTATCTTAATGTCGTCTGTCATCTGATACCTTCTTCTGCCCCAGACTTTTCTTCCGTTCACTATTCCCTCTAGCTCATCTTCAGTGGGCAGTTTCTTCTCAGCCAGTGACTCGGCCAATTCCTTTTTATCTTCCTGATCAGTTTCAGTATCATTCTTTCTTCACTCACTCTTCGTTTCTTATTCTTTCTGTCCATTTCACACGTTCCATCCTTCTCTATACCCACATTTCAAATGATTCTAGTGGCTTCTTTTCACTTCGTCGTAATGTCCGTGTTTCTGCCGCATACATTGCCGCACTCCACACACAGCACTCCACTAGTCTCTTTCTTAGTTCTTTTTCCAAAGGTCCGCAAAAGATGTTCCATTTTCTATAGAAAGCTTCCTTTGCCATTGCTATCCTCCTTTTGACTTCCTGGCAGCAGCTCATGTTACTGCTTATAGTACACCCCAAGTATTTGAAGCTATCCATTTGTTCTGCTGCCTAATTTAGAATTCCAAGTTTACCCTCTTTGATCTTCTTCCAATAACCATGGTCTTCGTCTTGTTTGCATTTATATTTATCCTATACAGCTGTCATTTAGCTTCACTAGCATGTCTCTTAGTATCATTTCCTCTTCTGATAACAACGCCATATCAGCAAATATTATCAAACTCATTCTTCTTCCTCCTACTATCATTCATCCCTGTTCTCAATACAGTTCTTCACTAAATCCTTCAAGTAGATGTTGAACTCTTTATTATTAAAACAGGATGGGTCATACCTAAGGGATCGACATTCCTGCCATCTCTCGGCACTACAGTCTGGCAAGTACGTAGATTGCCAGTCCTCGCGGATAACGTTCCTGTTGTCTCATGGCACTACAGTCTGGCAAGTGATCTTTCGCGTAACTAGCGAATTATTTATTTAAACAAATGTAGATAATCTTACCTGAATTTCAGAGAATTTTCTCAAAATAACCTGCATTACATTCTATGTATGAAGTTACTGCAGCTCGGTGGACAGACTTATGAAAAAGAAAATGCCAAAGATCAAAGACAAAAAAATGTGAGTAAACAAGACGTAAGGTTCTGAATTGTTTCATTAAAATAAAACAGTTCATTATAATTATAATTGACGTCGTCACTGTCGTCATTGTAATGCACTTTCTTCGTTCATTAAAGTTTATAAAGCACAAATTATTAAATTGTAAGTTGTACGAAGAAAATGCAAAGGATCATCCGCCAGTGTTACGGTAGTAGTACGGTACTTGTTTATATTCATTCAGCCAGTCTTACCCGTTACCTATCCATGTCTTGAATCGTTGCAAGAGAAGTTAGGTAATAGTAGAAGCAAGAAGTTCGTTGAAATTCAAAGTTTGGGAGTAGTATTCGACATTCCTGGTCTACAGAGCGTTCGGTGTGTGTGTGCGTGCGTGCGTGCGTGCGCGCGTATATATACTTAGTTGTCTTCTTACCGGACGTCCTCCCTCTTTGAAATATAACTAAAATAAGATCTTTACATATTCTCTGACTTATATAAAATAACAGAAATCTATCTGAATGCTGTAACTAAGCATTTCATCAAATATGAAGCGTTTATATTGCTTATAAATGGACTTATACAGGATGTAAACGATGTTAATAGCCAAATGTTGGTGGTAGAGCATAAATAACTGAAGAAAAGTGTTAAACAGATTTTCCTGTAATTGTGAAGGTTTGTAGTTTTGTGAGTCTAACGTTTTTGAAAATGAGAATAGACAGCCATTATTTAATTTGCCCGATACGTACACTGAAGCAGTCGTTTGTTACTCTGTTATGCTTTGATATGTGTTGGGCGCAAGGTCACTGACAATGACGTTCACGTTTAGTCGAAATGTAAACAAATACTTAGACTTTTATCAATATTAAAAACATGGTACTTTACAAGTTAAAAATACAGTAATTATAAAGAAATAATTAAATTTCACTAGACCGAAATATCTGTTTATATCGTTTACACCCTGTGTATTAGTTTGTTTGCATTTTCAATAACCAAATAAATGTAATATAATTATTTCTGTTATTGTATGTACGTTACAGGAAAGTGGAGAAAGTTACACAACGCAGAACTGCACGCATTGTATTTTTCACCTGACATAATTAGGAACATTAAATCCAGACGTTTGAGATGGACAGGGCATGTAGCACGTATGGGCGAATCCAGAAATGCATATAGAGTGTTAGTTAGGAGGCCGGAGGGAAAAAGACTTTTGGGGAGGCCGAAACGTTGATGAGAGGATAATATTAAAATGGATGTGAGGGATGAGGGACATGGTGATAGAGACTGAATTAATCTTGCACAGGATAGGGACCGATGGCGGGTTTATGTGAGAGCGGCAATGAACCTCCAGGTTCCTTAAAAGCCATTTGTAAGTAAGTATTGTATGTACGTTAGAAAATACGTAAACAATCTTAATTTTGGTTAGATTACAAAGAGGGAGGGATGTCCGCTAAGAAGACGCCTATACACCCAATGGTATTTTCTAAACTCTGAGCGCTGCATAACGAGAGAAGAGGGGTGAAACAAAATTCTAGGAATTTCAGTTAATGAAATAATACTTTGTATAGTGGGCAATGGTGGGATAGATATAGCTTTGGAATTGTTTGTGGGGCTGCATAATGTGATGTTTTGGGAAGTGAATGTATGGAGAATGGTGGTGAGTTTGTGTGCCTAGCGAGTGAAGCAGGGTGGAATGTGTCACTAAATTCTAAGAATTTCACTTAATGAAACTCCCAAATATTAGACTATTTTGTACAGTCGGTAATTGTGGCATAAATGTTTGTAATTGCGAATTAAACTGCAGAATGTGGATATATTTCGAGAACTGCGATAAGATTTGATTCTTAAACGACGTAACGCTTTATGTAGAACGTTATGAAATAAAACTATTTTATTTTTAATATAATAACAATTGGAAGATAAGGAGGTACGACTATCCAATAGATTCTTGTGCATCAGGGGCGAATGCTAGTCACGAAAGTTAGGCTTGCTCGTTTATTCATAGAGGAAGATGGGAGGATATAATAATTCATAATTAATAAAAATAATCAGACCCACATAAATAATTTATTTTATAATTATGAAATCATTATGAGTCATGGATCATATTCGCTTATCAGATGTAGAAGTTCGATATGATATAAGAATCATGGCCAACAAAACAGTTTATTTAGTTTTTTCGACCCTGCCAACCAATGCATATTGTTGTATTGAGCTGCACTGAACGGCGCACATATTATCTATAATGTCTGTCTTCTCTTGAATAGTCCTTTGGGAAAATGAATTTAATAATAAGGTTTCAATGACACACAATTCCGAACTCATTGCAATACTTCAAATTAGTGTTTAAGAATTAATAATACATGCAGTAGCTAACACATACATTCCGCTCATACAATTACATTGCACTCGCAAATCACAGCACATTCCCGCTGTCAATACTGCTCTGTGTAACGTTAAATAGTCGTTGGTGTAGCTCTCGGACCAGAGCTTCAAACAACGTATAACAGAAGCATGTGCGCCTAGGACGAACCAAGGAGGAAGGCACTTGCGCGGGCATCATATTCTCGCTGTTTTTACGTCTTTCCTGTAGCTCCGAGAAACGAGCAAGCGTTGCGATACTTGCGGTGTGCAACCTGCGGATGGTATTACGCCTATACAATATTTCAAAAATTAAAATAAATTTTAATGTACGTAATCCCATTTTGAGAAATACACATTCTACGAAAATATTGAGCTTGCGCAGCAAGCATAGCATGCCCTGAGAAATCGCCCTTGTTGTGCATCTAGCTTGCCGGTCGCATGACTAAAACCAGTGGCGGAGCTGGTGACAGCGGAGTTGCCGCTTATCGGTAAGAAAATAAGACGAGAACATTCTTGAGAGTTCTCTTTTATTATCAACAAAAATTTCCGAACAAATGTACCTTTTCGTCCTGAAGAGGAATTTTAAAATGTTACATTTGTTCGGATCAAATTTCTGCATAGTTAAAGGGCAAAACTAAAATCATTTAAATCATTTATTATCATAATACACTGCTATCTTAAACTGATTGACCACAATGGGAATTAAATCAGTGGCTTTCCCAAAAAACGCTATGAAATGTTTCATATAAAACAATTTTTATCTCAGAAAGGAAGCATAAACGAGCAAAATTGTACTAAACTTTTTCGTTTAAAATATCTCAAAGAATAACCCTCTGAAGTTAATGACATTACTTACGATTCACTCTGTATATATAACTTACCTCAATAATAATGGAAGATATATTCACGCAAAAATATTCAGTATAAACCCACAGGAACGACTGATAAGAATGAAAGATAACACACATCTTTTAAGGGAAAAAATTAGAAATGAACAAATATCACACAACGTTTCATAAGAATGATGGAAGAGAGATACCAGCGTACAAGTCTGCAGTAGCCTATAAATCCAGAGAAAAATAGACTTGGCAGATCTGTGAAATGACTGACAAAAGTTAGGAAGATGATTTAGGCCAGGGGTCGTCAGCACAGAGCACGCTGGGGCTAGCCTCTCTTACCCGCGGAAAATGCAGTGCTCTAGGGTGCACTCCGCAGCTGCTAGCGGGTATGCTCTCTATCTCTCCCTGTTGCACGACAGTGCACACGGGACAGCACCGCGTACCCTTTGCACATTTCAGCGAGTGCTGACGACCACTGATTTAGACGATCCTCTAAAACGACCGACAATTCCGGTTGGAGTTTGAAACAGTGTGTTAGGTTTATACTCTGAAAGGATAGGATGTGATTATTTTTGTAAAATATTATTAGTCATTTTATTGTGTTTTACAATTTGGTGTTGGAAAGCACACTAATGATGTTGATGATGATTTTATTTATTTATTTATTTGCTATTATTTATTGTGCTGTACAACAGCCAGAGGCCAATAACAGTTCAGCACAAAACATAATTACAAAATGACAAGATTAATAATGACAAAATCACAATAAAAGTGCATAAAATAATTATTACACTTAAAGACAATAATTACAATTAATGACAATAATGACAATGAATGGACGGAATAAAATAGATGACTAAAATACATAAAATAGTGGCAATAAAAATAATTGTAATTGAAAATGAAAAGATGGAATCATATAAGTGAATAAACTACAAAAGATAACGAGAATAATATTATAATACATATTTAAACAAAAGACATAAATTAAACTGATATAAAACTCCAAAAGTACAGTCGGACCATCGGATCTGTCTCCGTAAGATATGCGAACTGAACCCTAATTCCTTCTCAGCCTCGGTAATTCATTTCTCTCCCTGCATTCCTATCTCTTTCTTTTCTATCTCTCTCCCTTTCTCTCCCCCACTACTCACAATTTTGGCCTTCTTGCGGGACAGTTTATTTGCACTTGCAGTCCAGTGTTGTCAACTCAACATCAATACTGTAGCACGGAATGGCGAAAGAAATATTATTAAGCAAGTACGTAATAGCATTTTGCGATGAAGAGAAACAGACGGGTCAATATCTGTTTCCTATAAATCAGGAAACGAAAAGAGCAACTGATACCACAGGTGAGGCTTATTTTATTTCAATTGATTACGTATTAAAATTACTTAACTAATACTAATACAATATTTTATGTAATTTATACAGGGTGTTTAAAAAATACGGAGCATAATTTCAGGTATGTATTTCCCACATGTAGACAATCAAAATAGTTCATTACAACATGTGTCCGGAAATGCTTTATTTCCGAGTTATGGCCTTCACAACATTGAAATTCACCGGAACGTTTTTCTTTCCGCAGGTCGTTGCCGTCAAAGGAGACATTAAGAGGGAACTCTGACAATTCATTCCGAGGCGAAGGTTACATTCAGTGTTGTATAGGCGTTAGACTGTGCGACATGTATTCAAATCAAGAGCTGGCAGAGATACACTTCATGTACGGTAAGGCGGACGGCAATGCTGCGCTGGCTCGTCGTTTGTACCAGGAGAGGTACCCACAGCGACAATGTCCAGATCGGAAGACCTTTATTTGTACGTCTCCATTACCGTCTGTGCGAGTATGGAAAATTTAACTCTCCTGGTTTGGGAAGGGGACGACCAAGATCTGCAACTCCAGAAGTACAGGAGGAGATTCTGGAGGCTGTGAACATGACTCCTATCAGAATACAGGAAGGGTAGCGTTGCAAGTCAATGTTCCTCATACGACTGTCTGGAGACTGTTGAAAGAGTATCAATTGTATCCTTATCATTTGCAACGTGTACAGACCCTGTCACCAGCAGATTACCCTGCACGAGTTAGGTTCTGTCAGTGGTTCTTGCAGCAGTGTGGTGTAAATCCGAACTTTCCTGCCTTAGTATTATTTACAGATGAAGCACAGTTCACACGAGATGGCATAACAAATTTCCACAATCAGCATGTATGGGCGTATGAAAACCCAGGTGCAACTGTTACATCTCATCACCAGGTGCGGTTCTCCCTCAACATGTGGGCCGGCATCATTGATGATCGATTAATTGGACCCCATGTACTTGTAAACAGACTTACGGGGCAGGCGTACACAAACTTCCTGGAAAACACCATACCTCATGTTTTAGAAGACACTCCACTGATCAATCGTCAACACATTCACTTCTTGCATGATGGCGCTCCTGCACACTTCAGTCGTACGGCTCGCCGGTATTTGGATCGAAGGTTTCCTGATCGATGGATAGGTAGAGGTGGCCCAATTGCTTGGCCTCCACGCTCACCTGATCTGAACACTCTCGATTTCTACTTGTGGGGCCATTTAAAATCATTGGTTTATTCGTCTCCGGTGCCTGATTTGGAATTGCTTCGGAATCGAATTGTGGCATGTTCTGAGGACATATGCAATACTCCTGGAGTTTGGGATCGTGTTCGCAGGTCAATGAGACATCGATGTGAGGTCTGTATTCAAGCAGGAGGTGGACATTTTGAACATCTTCTGTAATGACAACGACCTGCGGAAAGAAAAACGTTCCGGTGAATTTCAATGTTGTGAAGGCCATAACTCGGAAATGAAGCATTTCCGGACACATGTTGTAGTGAACTATTTTGATTGTCTACATGTGGGAAATACATACCTGAAATTATGCCCCGTGTTTTTGAAACACTCTGTATAGACAGGTCAGAGCGCCTAATAAAGAAAATCAGGAGAGAGGGAGTCTGTGCAGGAGATGAAAAGCTAGAATCAGCAGAGAAGAACAGACCAAGGGAACTTTTAATTATTGTAGATGATATGAACCGATGTATTTTAAGAAGAAAGATACAAGAATTTTATATCGTTTAGAAAGAAGTTCCAACATTGAAGAAATTACTGAAGCTTGCGAGAGAAGTAATAATTTCCAAGGTTGCAGAGAAAAACTAATGAAGTGATTCCAGACATGAGATTTAGGTTTAAAAAATGTAGAAATATAAGATGTATCTTGATTGAAAGAAATAATATTGTAGCATGGAGGACCAGTTATTTATGACACCGTTTGACGGAAGTTTGGCAACATCCCTATTCGGCAAGGTTCGTGGCCTGCTGTTTAACGTGGTGGGAGGAAAGCGGGTGGAATGGAGGGAGTACAGGCGTTAACTTTTCCAAGAACGACGACAGCGCTGAAGGGGCACAGATCCGTTGGTCCGACAATATATACTACATATTAAATGGATCCAAGTTCAATCCATACAAATTAGCATATTTTATACATTTGCAGAGCGGAGAGAGGGATTTAGAATTTCTATTGTAAACAATTTTATGAAATCTTAAACCCTTAGCAGGAATACGAAGACTGATATTGCTTAGGAAAGATTCACAATCAATATCACCCTTAAGGACTTTACAAAAAAAAAATAAATAATCAAGATCTTGACGTCTGGCAAATAAACTGCAGCAATTAAAATATTTGCAGTTAATCTCATATTTATAATCTCAGAATTAGGTAAAAATCTATAAGAACACAAGGAAATAAATTTTCTTGGAATATTCTCCAGCTTAGCCGAGTCAGTGGAAGTAATGGAGTTCCATACAACAGATACATATTCAAGCTTGGATCTGACCAACGTACAATATAAAATTAATAAACACATAGGAGTAGAAAAAGAATAAGTTATAGATGTAATTACATCAAGCATTCTTAATGAATGGATATAAATATATTGCACACGATCATGGAAATATAATTTAGAATCAAGTAAGACACCAAAATCTCTAATACTATCTTTCCTAGTAATTATGACATTATTAAGAGAATAATTAAATTTTTGGGAAGTAGTTTTACGTGAGAAGGATATGGCAAAAGTTTTGGATTGATTAATTTTTATTCCATTTTCAACAGTCCATAGTGCAATTGAATTAATATCATTTTGAAGATAATGATAATAATAATAATAATAATAATAGTTAATAATAGTAATTATAATAATAATAGTTAATAATAGTAATTATAATAATAATAAAATTGTATTAAAATAGTATTATTATAAAGAATTTGGAAGAGCATTCAGAATTGAATTTAGTGTTTAGTGGTTTATTTAAAGCTACTTTCCTGACAGCATTCCTTTGAAAGCTGGTTTTGTTGTGTGTTCTATAATCGTTACTTCTCAATGGAAGGTTGTACAAATTACCTTAAATTACAGTCACTTTTTTCTTATAGAATTACGGTATTAGTATCATGGCAACAAAAACCTTAAGTAGCACAATCTTCTAATTCTTCTCTTAAGTAATTTTCTTTCTTCTATCTTCATCAGGTGTTATTTATGTCACCAATAAAAACCAGCCTTATTCCCTCTCATGTCGCCACGAGATCTCACCCCCTTGAGGTGCTCCCTCTGGCAAAATTCCTTCCAAGCCACGAGAGCGCACAGTGGTTCTTCACAATTATAATAAGTATGGAGGGAGAGTGTATGCCGTGTTGGTAATCACGGCCATTAAGAGGGGGAGGGGAAATTGTGCGTCTGCCTGTAATAAAGAAGCCCCATTAGACTGTCAGAAGCGGCGGATGACACCACGTAAGTGTAGGCTGGAGTTAAGTTGCCATTTCTGTCCCCCACCAAAACTCGACACTGTAATAACTGTTTTTTGAAATCATTTCGGTCCCCCTCATCTCACGTTATTCTCCAGTTTATATTCTCTCTTCAGTTTCTCCCCACGACTGTTTCTGAAAGTTGCTATATCCTCAGAAACTTTGCAACTAGGCACATCGTTAGCCCAAAGTTATACCTTCGGATTTGCATGTCGTAGTTACAGTGTTCAAACCCGGATGAATCTAAGGGAACATTTTTGTAGAGAACACTGATTTTCTATACAGTAGAGCAGGGATGAGACGATATTAGCTCCCAATCACGGTAGCGCATCCACTGTAACGTAGACAACAGGGATGTACAGTACATGCACATGCAGCGAATAAAGGCAGTAATTATTACAATAACTTGCGTTACTAAATTTCTGGCTATGTAATAGAGCTAATTACTAAGTTATTTAATATACATGTACATATACAGTGAAACCTGTCTAAAGCGGCCATCTGAAGTTATCTTGTAAAATGGCCGTTTTATCAGGTGACCGCTTGATTAAGGTTGCGGTTTTTGTAAATCAGCATGAAAATACTGAATTTCATTGACTTTTTACTACTGTGCGCGTACAACAATCGTGCATATTAATGTCAGCTTCTTTCATTCTTGCAATTAGATTTATTGTTAGACATGATTTCTCTCTCAAATTAACTTCACAGTTCCTCTGAATCAACTGAATGAAAAGAAAAAAAATTCGTAGAAGCTGTTCCAAATAGAGAAAGATAGAAAGAGGAAAAAAGAAATAAAAAATTTGAATTGTTATCTACTGAACCTAAAACATACTGTGACATTTTCTATAGAAATATTCCGTGTTTCAATCCTTTAAAAAACTAGTAAGAATTTAGAGCTGTGCAGGGTCGGAGTGGAAAGTGACAAAAGAGTCATAAAACAGTAACCAACTAACCCTAAGACATGGATGGTGTACTGTTGTACACTTAGCTATTGTCCTCGTGATATTGCTCTCTGTCCTCTAACCATCGAAAAAATAGGTCAGAGAGTATCCGTGAAAAGATTTTTGTTGGACAGTGACTGTTGTAGTAAGGTTACAATCCAAATAGACCCCGGCCGCTGGCCGGCGCATGAGGTGGCCGCTAAATAAAGAGAGAATTTGTATTGATCTTATGGATAATCCAATTGGTTCCAGAGAAAATTGGCCTTTTGGCCAGGTGGCCGTTTAAATGAAGTGACCGCAAAGGCAGGTTTCACTGTATAAACAAATCGCAAAGGGAAGGGTTTTTTAGTAACAAAAAGAGAAATAGGATAAGTTAATTGTATTTAAACCATTTTATTGTTAGCTAAAAGCAACGAGCTGTCAAAAATTTTTTAAACAAAAAGTAATAATTGCACAAGAAACCTTTCAGATATGTCTAACTCTATCCAGGTTACTGAGCGAGGTGGCTCATGCGTTCCTCACGGGACTTGCATTCGGGAGGTCCGCAGTTCAAATCCCCGGACCGAACAACTTGACTATGTTTTTTTATGATTTTCTACAGTTACTTAGGCAAATGCCGGGTTGGAATTTTCATTTCCATGGTCCATTTTGCATCCTCTTCCCCGTAGAAAAATGATTTAGTGTTCATATCATATCATTCATCTTCATCATCTCATTCCAAAGGCATATTCAGGTCATGACGCACATCTTCAGCCGCTTACGGAAGGGACGTCCTCTCCGAAACCGTCTCTGGGTTCCAAGCCTCCCGCAATATCTCTGTCAGGATTAATTCCTTAAGAGCACTTCCAAGGACTATTGATAGAATAGCTGCTTTGGAGTCTGACAATATAACTGCATTTTTAAATTTACTGATGTGGCATAGAAGATTCCTGAGACATTCACTTATTGCAATGATTTCTCCATCAAAACTTGTTGTTCCATACCCAAGAGATCTATAAAGTGAGAAGAGACAGCACGTAACACCTGCACCTGCACCTTGTACTCTGGAGATCAAGGATCCGTCAGTGTATAAATGAAGCCAGTTTTGTGGAGGGTATCTAATATTAATTGTCTCTAAAGACAATTGTTTTAGTATTTCAGTGTTTACTTCTGATTTCAGTATTTCTTCTGTTAAATTTAGATTATATTCCATATTTAATAGAGTTAAAGGGTTTGGTTTAATTTGTAGGTTTTCTTTTAAATTCGGGATATTGATTTTCTGTTTTAATTCTTGAACAATGGATATGAAACTTTTTTGAGTTTTCAATCTACAGAGAGGACTGTATGAATGCCAATTGTTTCACTCAATAAAAGAATTGTATTCCAATGGATACCTTCCCATTGTGGAATCCTGGGAAACGAGAATGCTGATGCTTTAGCAAAGAAGGGCAGCACTGCTACTTACAGACCTGTTACTAAATCTACGTATTACTCTGTAAAAAGATTTATTAAATCTACATACTTAGACTTCAACAAACAAAATTTGATAACACAATCCCAAGGGAAAAAATGGAACTCTCTGCATCAAAATCCACAGTTAATTCCCGATTTACCACGAAAATCGTCTGTAGCTGCATTTAGATTGGCAACAGGCCATGATTGTTTGGCCAAACACCTGCATAGAATTGGAATATATCAGTCCCCTAACTGTCCATTGTGCAACTCAAACCAAGAAATGGATTCGGAACACCTCAAAATCTGTGCTTCAGTGGCTGGTCATGATAATATCTTTGAAAAATATTGGAGTGCAAGAGGTCAAATGACTTTATTGTCAAACGCCTGGCATTAAAAAACAACAACAACAACTTCCAAGGGCTCTTCGACACCTTGGAAGGGCCGTTGGAATGGATTCTTTGCTGCTTGGTTACCTTGGCGGTTTAAACTTAGGGTGTAGAGGGCCCATTGGGTGAACCAGTGAGGGGTCTCATGCAGGGTTTAAGTTATAGAATAAATAATTGTCGCAACAATGCACAAATGAAAAATTATATTTGTGCAAATTGCGAAATGCTTGAGCAATATTATAAATAATTTTGCAGAAAGATGAAATTAATGAAGTATGCAGAAACAAAGAGTTATGTAATTTGTTTCTTGGAGTTTTATTACTTTTAATCCATCTTACCACACTGTAGATGTATTTATGTAAGTAAATCATTATACTAGGTATGTTTAGAATCAATTACTGCTGAATGTACATCTCATTGAAATTCTTTACCAGTAGGCCCTTCAAGTTTTGTTAGCAGAGTGCAACTCTTTCTACCGAAAGGCGGTTTCCAATTTCAGTTTTTACAAGATTCATGCAACTAAATCCTCGCTCACAATTTACAGTATGCGATGGAATTATATAAATCAATTAGAAGAAATTATTCACTTTACTTACATAAAAATTGCACCAACTCTTTGAAATCAATTCCTGCTCAATACCTTTTTGAACATTGTCCATACCATTTCATTTCTTTGGTCGGTGAGAAAAGGCATATAAGTAAAAAAAGTCGATTTTTCTGTACCTAATCACATACCGGTAGGTCAAGCATTTTTTCTACTTTTTGAAATAATAATTTTTTTTTCGTATGTTAAATTACAAAGGGTTTTACTTTGACCAACATACTTGAATTTTATTATTATACTTCAATTAGTTAAGAGTAAATTAAAAAAAAGTCTCTCTTGAAAAATTAATTTTTTTGACTTATGTGTCTTTTCCTGCCGACCAAAGATTTAAATTCAGATTAATTGAAATACATCTTTGATTTCATTATTTTTCTCCGTTATCATCTTCCTTTCTGAAGGTCAATGTGGTTGTCGCATTTTTGCACATTTACATTCAAAGTTTGTTGCATTTTTAGAAGTCGAATAGCAAAATGTGACTGTGACTTAAACCCTGGTCTCATGCGGCCGGTGGGCTGGTACACCTCATCTTCATTTTTTCCCATAATTCGGGATGCACAATTCTCAGTCTGGCCGACGCGACGTGCTAAAGAGTCGTCCCTAACCCGCCTGTGGACACCGATCCCTATTCACTAATCCCTAACTCTATTAAAAAATTCATTGATCTAAGCAAACCCGTTTTGAAGTATTAATTTTTTTTTCATAGAAAAAATTTAATTTTTTAACAAGTTTTCATAGTAGAAGAATTGCTATATAATCCACAGTTTGGAAGATAGAGAGATTGCGTTTCGAGTAAAAAACTTAATTTTTTAAAGACATTTGGTCTCTGTATAAACATAAGAAGTTTCACATAAATATAATTACGCGAGTGAAACATCACTTTTTGAAGGGGTGTCCTTAAACTTTTGGTAGAAACTGTATAACCAGGGTGCAATGCATTCGAAATTTAAAACGTTACCTTCTCTACTACATTAATTTCTTTCTTCCCCCCCCTTTCTTTTTCAGTTCTCCGTTCCTGCATCTTTTTCTTCTTTTGTTTTTATTCTCTTTTGCCACTTTTCGCTTTTCACTTCCTTTAATTTCTGTTTATTTATTTATACCTATAATTTCTTGTACTTTTATTATTCTTTATTCCAGCCTTTCTTTCTCCTCTTCGTCCCTTTCACTTTCTTCCTATATCTTGCTTTTTTTCCTCTTTCTATTTCCCTCTCCCTTATACGACAGTCTCCCAAGCTGCAGGTTCTTTCCCGGTATTTGCTGGCGCACCACGTGACGTCTGATTGCAGTTTTGTTGTGTTTTTACCATTGTATCGTTATTTTATTACAGCCCATGAAACATGACCCCAGCTTGTTCGCTCGCTCGGTTGCCGGGCAACCAACTGAAGCTTACCTTACTGATTGTCTATAAGCATTATGGGTATTGTCCGCTCATTATTACATTATGGTCTTTATAAGACATCCAACCGAAGTGAACTCCAACCTGTGTCCATTAAGGCCGGTCGCACTCTACATCCACGGCAAGTGGGCCATGACGTCATTTGAAGTTCAGCGTGTTTGTATGCTCTGTATCGTTTTTACAATATCCCTCTTTTCTTTTTTTTTTTTCCTCCCATGCATCTTTATACTCCCTTCTTTGTTCTTTTATTGTTCATCTTTTTATTTCATTCTAGCTTTTATTTTCTTTCTGTACATTTTCGTTATTCTTGTCTATCTTATTTTCTTTAGCTCCTTCACACTTTCTGTAGGCCTACTTCATTAGATTTTTATCTTTTTCTTACATCCATTCTTTCTCCATTTTCATACCTTTCGGTCCTTCTTTCTTTTATATCCTCTTTCTTTTGATGTTCCTTTTTTTTCGTTCATTCCTCATTTTATTTCCCTCCCTTTACTTTCTTCTTTTTCTTAATATATTTTCACTTCTATGTATCTTTCGTCGGACTTGAAGACTATACATTCTCTCTGAACTTTCCGTCGCATAGCATCTAATCATCTAATTATTAAAAAAAATATGTACATAGTGTATAGGTTTCCGAGCATAATTGCACCAACACACTCCAGCTCAACCTTATTTTATATATAATCTGCAATCTATACTAATAATAAATCTGAAATCAATTTTTTTTCTGGTAATTTTCGCTTTTTTTAATAATTGGTATCAACATGTATAATTAACCATCCTGAGACCAAAAATTACTTTTTTTTTTTTTTTTTTTTTAATTTTAGTTTGTATGTCTGTTTGGATGTTTGTTACCTTTTCACGCGATAATGGCTGAACCAATTTATATGAAAATTGGAATATAAATGAAGTTCATTCTAACTTTGATTTTAGACTGTATGGCATTAAAAATACTTTATTTAAAAGGGGGTTTATGAGGGGGCCTGACATAAATAAATCGAAATATCTCGCTTATTATTGATTTTTATGAAAACAATATTATATAATAAAACTTCTTTAAAAATGATTTTCGGTAAGTTTTATTCTATACAACATTTTGCCTTGTAATTTGACTGTGTAGTCCATTCGTATCTTGTGAAATTTACCTGCGCGTGAGAGCAAGAAGGAATTGAACTGAGAAACTTACCTCCCTCGCTTCGCTACCACTTACAGCTAGCTCATTTACCCCCACCATATGATTCTTATTATAAGCTACGGTGCACGCTTGCATTTCGTTTCACAGATGTAATAATGGCCTACAATATTCTTTCACAGAAATTTTATCTATTTCAATATAATTTGATCTTAACAATGTACTACACGAAGTGCAAGATGAAATTTCATAAAGACTTTGAAGATGGCAGCACTAACTTGTCTTTTTAAATGTCGCGACATGTATAACGCTTGTAAGTTTATTTTTATAAGTAGTCACATTTTTTTACTTGGTTATTTGATAGGGAATATAATTTTGAAAAGAAGGAAGAAAATAAAAATGTAAGGTCATTGTAATATTGTTTCGTTTTAATGACATAGCTCGCGCAAGGAACGATTACCAAAAAGCAACGGTGGCGTTGCTGTCTGTTTTTGACGTGTGTATGTATAGTAGGCACGCCGAGGGGGCGAGAGGCGCGGGCCGATGGAAGTACTGTCTCTTCCAAGAAGATGAACAAATGAGGACATCGCTGTGGAAATAAAGAACGTAGCAAGAGAAAAATTCGAAGCTAATTAAATGCGCAACATATGTTTACGAATGAAATAATAATATCGTGCGATAAAAGACACGTATTCACATGCAATGGAAGAAATTAAAGTCGTAATGTAACTATCACAACGCAAGACTAGATTATATCGATGTCATTTCTCTTCCGACTGTATTCTTGAATATCATTCAAGCTATCTCATGACCTTTCCTGTCGCCCGTTCTTCCTTATCGCATTGTTTCATTCGCATTCCTTCCGTCGGTACTCCCTGCTTGCGAGACTTATATAACATGTATCATAACTATTCTTTATCTTCGAGTAGCTGTTATTTGTAGGCCTTTGGTAGAAAAGATTGAAAGCTTGTTAGTGACTACATATTTTTTTTTGCGTGTAACGATACACTCAGACGGACATGAACCCTGTGCACATTGAAACTGAATACTGGCGAAGATCCGAACTTGGTAATGAAGTGCGAGGCATTGAAAACGATAGATTTGGTGTGCGACGGGTCTAACCGTCCGAACGATGATATCGGAACGCAAGATCCACTACACGAGGTAAGGGAGGTGGGATGGGGGCATAAAAAATAATAAATAAGGAATTGTATAGCAGAGAGTAGGAGATCTCTGTCCAGATTGTGGTCTACCCAATCCCTTCTCGCTACATCACACTCCGGCTAATCACGGTGATTCGGCGGGGCGAGCGTGACTGCTGGCCGACGCGGCCATTGGTTCGAGGACCGACGCCGGCTCATCTTTCCCACCAACTGAAGAATATCAAATATTTTATATAGTCTGACTGATTGCGGCGGAAATGACTGACTTACTGACTCGGTAACCGAGTGACTCACAGGATTAAATCATGATTGACTCGGTCTAAATGAGAGGAAAGCAACGCTGAGTTATCCAAAAGGAATTTGGATGAATTTTATTGTCTCGTTACGGCAGTATAAAGTAAAAGAGTATTGTGTCACTTCAAATACTCGATTTTGAAACTTTCACGGAAACATACGTACTGAGATAAGGGTAGTTAATCGATTTTATTGGAGTGACGTCATATTTGGAGCGTGGCACAGGTACTATCAGGTAACACTTGCATCTTGTATGTGCTGTATTTAACGTTCTATTCATGATTCAAAACTAGACCTCAAAGACTGTTGAAAATACATTGCAGTGATAGATTGATATTACGATGATTTAAATTACAATTTAAATTATTTGTTTATTTATTTATTTTATTTATTTTTACTGGTACTGGCAGCGTTGCAGAAATAAGACCTTCTCTTCCACTCTACCAATATAAAAATACATAGCAAATATAAATGACATCAGTGCAGAAAACAATCAAGTAATAATAATAATAATAATAATAATAATAATAATAATATATTTATTTATTTATTGATATTTATGTGCTGGACAACAGCCATTGACCAATAAACGTCCAGCACAGTGATACAATTAATACAATAAAATGAACAACTGTGGTACAAATTAAATAATTGAGATAACAACAAAATGAAGAACATGGATTACAATGATTAATTTACAAGAATTAATAATACTATAAAATTTTATGGAAAGGAGTTGATTCTCACAAAACTATTATCAATTTGTGTGTAAGGATTATGCAATTAATATTAGCAAAGACATTGCCATATTCTAATACTACTATACATTGAATGGATCGAAATCGCCTACATGTAAGTTAGCATTTTCAGTAATAATAATAATAATAATAATAATAATAATAATAATAATAATAATAATAATAATAATTTTTAGAGGGAATAAAATAGGTAAGGAATATGGGGTGTAGGCTAGCTAGGATGGCGAAGTATAATATGTAGAAAATTAGTGGGATCGGAAAATGAATATATTTTTAGTATCAAGTATTATTATAAACAGTGTGTGTTCGATATAGTCTAAAAAATAGGTAAGGAGTATGGGGGAGGAGACTAGCTAGGATGACGTAGTATAATATATAGAAAATTAGTGAGATCGGAACATGAAACGTACACATGAAATAGACATTAATAATGAGCATATTTTTTTTTAATTTATTTATTTTATGTCGCTTTAACTTAGGAAGTCATATCGCGACAATACGTACATAAACAATTCTTACAGTTTACATTAGTTTACTGTATTACAATAATCATTTAGATACATTTGTAAATGTCGATAGCTTTCAGAAATTTAATTAAGTTTGAACTGAATGATGGGTTGTTTAGAACTGTTGATAAGTCTTTTGGTATATGGAATTGATCTCGATGAAGGTGATATAGTGGACATTCAGAAATTAAATGTCGTGCAGAGATCCTAATGTGGCAATTGGTGCATGTTGGAGGAGGAGTTCTGTCTAGAAGATAAGAATGTGTAATTCTGGTGTGGCCAACTCGCAATCTGGTGATTATTACTTGGTCTTGACGTTTAAAATTCTGTAGTGGATATTTCATTCTGCAATGCTGTACTATTTCGTGAAGTTTGCTGGATGATGACTCTGTCCATGATGTTTGCCAATGGTTGTGCAGTTTTCTGGTTATGTATTTAATGGCGTCTGTATGAGGAATAGATGTGAAAAAATGCAATGGAAGTCTTGTAGCTTCTTTTGCTGCTGCATCTACAGTTTCATTTCCAGGAATGCCCTGATGAGAAGGGATCCATATTAGAGTTATTTTTCGTCCTTGTTTCATCAAGTCAATGAGGAGCTGATGGATTTCTTGAATTAGTGCGTTTGTAGAGAATATATCTTGAAGAGCTTGTAAACTTGATTGAGAATCAGTGTGAAGAAGATAAGATTTATCAGTCTCTGTTTCCAGAATATATTCTAAAGCTTTTTTGATGGCGTATAACTCGCATGTGAAAACTGAATAAAGAGATGGCAATGTGTACAACATCGTGTGGTCAGGGTAAACTACAGCACATCCACATCCTTGGTTAGTCTGCGATCCATCTGTGTATATGTGACGGTAATTACGGTACTGATCCCATTGTTCTCTGCAAAATTGTTGATACGTAATATTGTTCGTTTCGGTTTTAATATGATATGTTAGATCCAGATTTATTTCAGGTAACATGATTCTCCAAGGTGGATGGGCAGTGTTTTTATTTCTTTGAGAAATGGAAGGGATTGACATATTCATTTCGTTAAAGTATTGTTTCAGTCTAGAAGAAAAGGGTGCTGAATGTATTTGTTGTTTATCATGATGTTCAGAGAATATATATATATGAGTTCATGTTAGATCTAGATGAAGCTGCGATTTTTAGAGCATAGGAAATGCTCAGTTGTTTTCTTCGAATATCAAGAGGCAGTTCATCTGCTTCTATTTGTAAACTGGCTATTGGACTTGTTCGGAATGGACCCAATGCGATCCGAAGTGCTGAGTTTTGTATTACATTAAGTTTTTGTAAAGAGGATGATTTTGCTGAGTTGTACACGATACAGCCATAATCGAGTTTAGAACGAATGAGGATTCTGTAAGTGCACATTAAGACTTTATAGTCTGCGCCCCAGTTTCTCGCAGCAAGTGTTTTCAAAAAACTAATTCGTCGCAGGCAATCTTCTTTAAGAGCAGCTAAGTGAGGGGCCCATGTCAGCTTTCTGTCAAATATAATTCCTAAGAATTTTATCGTGTTTACTATTGGTAATTTATTATTGTTCAGATATAATTGAGGCTGGGCATGTGGTGTATTTCGTTTTGAAAATAATATGCATTCACTTTTATTAGCTGAGAATTTAAAACCGGTTTCTTTGGCCCAATTTTCTATTCCTTTCACTGATGATTGGATAATGTCTTGCGTTGTTGTCAAGTTTTTTCCTGTGCAAAAGGTAGTGAGATCATCTGCAAATAGACAGGTTTTTGCTGGTAAACTTACATGAGATGTAATATTATTAATGGCTACTAGAAAAAGTGTGACACTAATAACTGAACCTTGAGGCACACCGTTGTTTATTATAACTTTCTTTGATAATGTACCGTTAACTTTGACTTGTATTGTACGATTTTGTAGAAAATTATGGATAAACCTAATCATGTTTCCAGTGATTTGGTTTTTTATTAGCACTTTCACAACATATTGGCGCCAAACCATATCATATGCTTTATGAATATCTAAATTAACTGCAAGAAGATGTTGCTTATTAAGAAAGGCTTTCAATATTTCGGATTCCAATGTAATTAAGGAGTCAATTTCGAGTGAAATTGTCGGAAACCATTCTGTGATGTTGTGAAAAAGTTTCGTTGTTCTAGAGTCCATCGTAGACGTTTATTGATTATCTTCTCCAGCAACTTACACATTGTACACGTCAAAGCAATAGGGCGGTAATTTTCTGGTGCACTTCGGTTTTTATCAGGCTTGAGAATTGGTATTATAATAGCATTTCGCCATTGATCAGGGAACACTTGTTTGGACCAAATGTAATTATACACTTCATAAAGATATAAAACACCATCCGGTGGGAGTTGTTTTAGAAATTCATATGGAATATTGTCCGGTCCGGGGCTGTTATTCTTAGAGTGGCTCAAGGCGTCTTGTACTTCTCGTAGAGTAAGTATATCATTAAAGCTCTGGTCTGTATTGCAGTTCATTTCATTTGGATCGAGTTCAGGGGCATTGTTTTTAATGTGTAAGAAATCTTGTTCATAGTTGCAGTCACTGGATATTTTGGAAAAAGTATCTGCTAAGGTATTGGCTATGTCTTGTGGATTAGTTACTAAGACATTACTATTGGGCTGGCAGATAGCACTAATGTAAGTGTTCCTGTTGATACCTCTGATTTTCCTCAAGCGGTCCCATATTATATGTTGAGGTGTCTGATGAGACATGGATGAAAGATAAGATAACCAGGATGCTTTTTTGCTGTCTTTGATTGTCTTCCTCGCTATAGCTCGAAGTTTTTGGAAATTGATCTTATTTTCTACTGTTGGTTTCCGTTTGTATTTGTAAAATGCTCTATTTTTGTTTTTTACTGCTAATTTGCAAGATTCATTCCACCAAGGTACAGATTTTCTGTGGGATGATATTAATGTTTTAGTAACACTTTTCCCTGCAGATTTGAGTATCAGTGCGCTAAAATCATCTATTATTTTGTTAATACATGAAGTGTGAAAGTCACATGGAGGAAGAAGAGTACTTATTTGTCCATTAATTGCAGTTCTAAAGTCAGACCAATTAGCGTTCTTGAGGTTCCATTTAATTATAGGGAGATTACAGCTTAAGTGTGACGTAATTTCGACCAAAATTGGAAAATGATCACTTCCAAAAAGAGTATCATGAGCAGACCACAAAAGTAGAGGAGCAATATCTGGAGTACAAAAAGAGAGGTCTATACTGCTGGAAGTTCCGTGAGCAGTACTGTAATATGTAGGTTTCAGTGAATTTAGTAATATAACATCTTCGGATTCTAGCAGAGATTCTATGATTTTTCCCCTTGAATTCGTATTAGAGCATCCCCAAAGAGTACTATGAGCGTTAAAATCGCCGAGTAATATAAAAGGTCTTGGTAATTGATTGATTAAATCCTTCAGATTGTGTAAATCAATAGGTTGACTGTTAGGCAGATATAGGTTACATATACATATTTCGATACATAATAAAACAATTACTGCTACTGCTTCAAAATTGGAAATAAGTGGCACTTCTTTACTAGTTACATTGTTGTTAACATACGTAGCCACTCCTCCGCTAGCATGATGGTATATATTGCGATTTTTATTGTATGAAGAATACTGTTTGATATTTGCGACATAATTATTACTAAAGTTAGTTTCCTGCAAACACATGACACCAGGTTGATGTAATGTAGTTAACTTTTGTAGATATTCATACTGGGTCCAAAACCCATTAATATTCCACTGGAGCAATGAAACGGGAATGATTCTAAGGATGGATTGGCGTTTGAATATTGTCTACGGCATCAGTTTCCCCATTGTTGTCACTTTCCATACTTATTATGGCACGCAGACAGTTTTCGATCCTCGTAGTTCTATTTTTAATGCCCTTATCTTGATAGTGTGGGTAAAGTTTCTGGAGCATTTCAATTAGACCCTCAGTGTCATTTGTATAAGACAAAGCAACTTTCAGGATATCAGTAACTCCTACTGTATTTTCATACAAACTTTTGAGCTGTGTGTAGTTTAGAATAAACTCACTCGGTGTCGCTTCTAATATGTGTTTTACTGGATGTAGTTGTTCATCCAATGTAGGTGGCTTCACCTTTTTTGACTTTTTCCTGGGTGGATTTAGTTTGGAATGATTTTTAGGGTTGGCAGTAGTTTCCCCATCAGTATTGTAGGGAGAGACTTCAGACAAAGAATCAATATGTGCAGTGGGATTACTAGATGAAGATTCACTTGGTGGAATCGGTCTTTTACATCGTATCAGTGCTTCAGTGGGAGGTGTAGACGAAATACTGAGAGCATTGGTATTTGTGTCCATGGTCTCGTGTACATTAGTGATACACTGCAAATCACTGTTTTCGTCATCATTTCTCAAACTTTTGTTTTCTGAAAATTCAGCCACTGCAGTATTTACATCTGTGTTTTGTGGCTCACTTAAGAAAAACTTTACTACTTCACTTAGCAATCTGGGAGTGTTACGGGGTTGCAATCTTAGTGATACAATTCGTTGAGGACAATCTTGTTTCATATGAGTTGTGTCTCCGCAAACAAAACATGCCTGAGGTTGTCCAGGATAAGTAATGTTAGCTGTGTAGGAAGCTACCTGTATTGTTGCTGGAATATTTTTTTGGATATTCATTCGTACTGCTTTTACTCCATTGTAAACCGGAAGCAAGTATTGTGTACTCCAAGTTTCATTTCGAATGTCTTGTATGGTACCGTATTTGTTCAGAACGGTCTGTAAAACTGAGCTGGGAATTTCTGGGGGGAGATTGAATACTCGAACTGTAACACTAGCTGAGTCTGGTGGTCCTATATTAACGTGAGTTATTTCTCCTGATTCATATTGAAATTCTATTTCTCCCTGGTACTTATCAAGTAATCTATTATACAATGTGGCTGTAGTTATCTTCAGATAAATTGCTCTCTCTCTGTTATGCAGTTGTAGTGTGTCCACTTGATCTGTGTTGATTACCATTTTCTTTACAATCCACTGATGAATTTCCTGTGCTGATGGTCTAGTAGCAGATTGTGCAAATTGAATCTTGATCGTGTTTTTCCTGTTGTAATTTTCTATTTGTAGGTTTCTGTTTATAGTATCCATGTTGTTTTCAGTGTACAACAATGAAGAAGATTATAATTAAAGAATTTTAGATAGTATTAAACAAATTAGTCAATAATAATTATCTGAATCAAAATTTATAAACTTATAGATGTTAAATATAATTTATGTTTAATGAAATTGTGATTAAAAACAAACTTAAACGCTAAAAATCGAAGAACTTTTATACACACAAACCTATGTATATCACGGCATTGATTCTAATGAGCATATTGGACAATGGGGTAATAAGTTTTAGTATCAAGTATTATGAGAACAGTGTGTGTTCGATATAGTCTAAGTAATCTGAAAATCAAGAACAGAGTGATAAAAGTGTCAATTCTGAATGAATTAGAGAAGTGTAATAGGAAGTTAAGTATAACGAGAGAGATAATTGAAAATAGGTGAGGAGTCTGGTGGAGGAGGCTAACTAGGATAGCAAGTGCAATAGGTAGAAAATTAGTGAGATCTGGAAATGAAATGTACACAAGAAACAGACATAATAATGAGCTTATTGGACAATGGGGTAGTATGTTTTAGTAATAAGTATTATCAGAAACAGTGTGTGTTCGATATAAGTGTACTGAAAATCAAGAACAAAGTCGTAAAAGTGGCAATTTAGAATGATCTAAGTCAAGTTGTCAAGTTTTTAAAGGTGAGAATTTTTGAATGATCTAAATCAAGTTGTTAGGTTTTTTATAGATGGAAATAATGATCAATTTAAATGGGGTCTAAAGTCAAATTATAAGAGCGTCTATATAGGGTATATCTGTAATGAACGTAATTGTGGCAGCAGATACAAAAATTGTGAGGTCCACATTATATGGATGTAAATGTTGGCAATCAAATACAATGCAATACAATACAATACAATAATAATAATAATAATAATAATAATAATAATAATAATAATAATAATAATAATAATAATAACAATAATAATAATAATAATAATAATAATAATAATAATAATAATGTTAAAACTGGAAAGTGCCAGGAGTTAACACACTACAAAATTATTCGATAAAATACTAGAAATCATTATTCTAACGAAGATAGAAGTTTGAAATGGGAACACACAAAGTCATATCAACCAGCCAAATTCAGAAGGAAGATGGTTTTTATATTTTTACATAATATAAACCTAATTTATTGCTATGTTTACAAACGACACTAATGTATTTTTTTTTCACTAACGGTCTTTTTTTTCTACTGTCTGACTGGATTATCTACTAGGAACTAGGGCATTCGATAAGTAATGGGAACAATGCTGTAAATCAGCATTACCATTGAAATATTATACTACGTAATAGAGCAGCGATTGTTTAATAAATTTGCAGTATTGAAAATCTCGAAGTAGCCATATTTTGTAAATACAGTCGCTGTTTCTGATTTTTAGTAAACAATACAGCCCTAAAGGTAGGAATAAAGGTGACTCATAAAAATCCAAGTTGCAAGATAAAAACACGCAACTCAATGCTTCAGGGCATTACAAGAAGCCTGTGGGAGAGAAGTCCTACCATACTGAAATATTGCAAGTTGGGTGGAAGCGAGGCATTCGCTTTCAATCAAGAGTTGACATCCGAAGAGCTTTAGATTGATCAGTGAGAGAGATATCCAGAAATGCCGCTGCAATCCGTCGTCTTCCAAAAATTTGGTAACGTATTGTTGACATGACAGGAGACTATATTTGAAGTACAAGGTGGGCCAGTCAAACGGAAAGATTTGATGGGAGTGTACTGTTCATATGGAGAGGGTGAGAATGAATGTAACCGTTTCTTCTCTAACTGCTTACTTTACAATTTAGGACTCCTTAGGTGGTGACGTCATTATCTCCGCGTTCCTTTGTAACCAAGTTGTTTGTCTCTATCATGTTTTGTTAAATGGTGCTCATCGTTACTGCAAACTGCAATTAATTGATTTCAATGGTCATGAGAAACTTCTCCATACCCAGAAGGTAACGCTATGGTGCGCAGTTTCATCAACTGAAATAATCGGCCCATTCTTTTTTTGAGAATGAGGCAGGAAATGCAGTGCCTGTTAATTCAGTGCGATATGTTGAAATGATACACAACTTTTTTACACCACAACTCGCTCATTTTCCAGTGAATGAAAACACACTGTTTCAACAGGACGGAGCAACAAGCCACACCGCAAGAATTTTGATGGATGCTGTGAATGCTTTGTTCCCGGACCGCGTCATTTCTCGGAACGGGGATATCGCTTGGCCCCCTAGGTCACCTGATTTAACAGTATGTAATTTCTTCCTATGGGGACACCTCAAAACGAAGGTGTTTGGGGCAATCCGCCCAGAACAATTCCAGTCCTACAACAACGTATACGAGAAGAGGTCGCTGCGATACCTGTCAATATGCTGAGAGGGGTTATGCAACAGTTCGTGGCCAGAGTGTAAGAATGTGTGCGTTTCAATGTAGGTCACTTGGCTGACGTAATTTTTAAGAAATATTTTTTTTGTTGCATACCTAATGGTTATTCATGTACTTGTCATTTCTACTCATTAAATTGATATAATAGTACCTTTTCATTCTTTTTCTGCGTCTTTAAATCTTTTAGTTTGACTGGGCCACCTTATATGTAATGCCAAAAGTAACCTAAATAAATTTCATGTGAAACAGTAACTATGTTGCCATTACTTTTCGAATACCCTGGTAATAGACAGCGCAAATAAATACAATGGAATTACTAGTTTAGATATAAAATTATATATTGTAACAATGCAGTGGGAACCACTGGCGAGGCTCAATCGGTTAAGGCGCTTGCCTGCCGATCTGAAGTTGCGTTCGGGCGCGGGTTCGAGCCCCTCTTGGGCTGATTACCTGGTTGGGTTTTTTCCGAGGTTTTCACCAACCGTAATGTGAATGCCAGGTAATCTATGGTGAATCCTCGACCTCATCTCGCCAAATATCATCTCGCTATCACCAATCTCATCGACGCTAAATAACATAGTAGTCGATACAGCGTCGTTAAATAACCAACTAAAATAAAATAAATAAACAATGTAGTGGGATTTGCCTTACTAGAACCGTTGTTATAGCTTCTAGTTTATAAGAAAGTCTTCGATCGAATATTGCGTCTTCTGATCATTACTCTGCTCACAGCCGACAAACCCCTGGTTAGATTTTTTTTCCGCTTAGGAGCTCCAGCTTGCTGTACTTATAAGTGGACTGATCGTTTCCAGACTTAATGAAGAGAGTCCGACGTTGGGAACGTACCTCTGCTGATCCTGTGTGTGTGTGTTTAGACAGTAGGTTCAATGGCCAGCACCCACTCTTCAGAGCCTACAATCACCCCTCCCCTCGGAGCAGTATTGGAGCCGGCATCCTCTACTGCCTAATCCAAATACTCCTCGCAAACTACATTGTACCACAGTCTAGTATATACAGTCACGAAGCTTGAGTTGTGAGGGTGCTAGGAACAATAGACTGTGCAGGTACTATTTCGCATTGTCTGTAATGAGGCAATAATAGCGATCCCAGTGATTAGCAACTATCTATGGATGCATATTTATTACGTATTGAGCTTCGTGACTGTATATATTAGACTGTGATTGTACTCTGTCGTTGTCGGAGGTCAACTGGTTATCATGTTTATAGTTATATCGGATATTGTTTTTATTGTTTGTTAATGATATTGTGAATTGCGTACTAAATTCTAAAATTGTATTATTTGCGGATGATATTAAATTGTATAAAGAAATCAAAACTATATCAGATTGTAAGCTACTTCAAAAAGATATTACAAACTTACATATTTGGAGTATTAATAATAAATTATTATTTAATATTAATAAGTATATACATATGACCTTTTCTAGATTGAAAAATACAATTTAATTTTCATATAAAATAGAGGCAACAGTTTTACCAGCAGAAAATGAACATAAAATTTAGGTATATTATTTAGGAGTAATTTTACATTTCATGGTCACATTAATAATATTATAAATTTGTCCTATAAAAGTTTAGGTTATGTTATGAGAAATTCTTGTAAATTTAAAGTCAAAACTATAATAAGTTTGTATAATTCCATTGTTCGATCTAAATTAGAGTATGCTGCAGTTATCTGGAACCCAGTTACTAACAAATAATTCTGTGCCTAGAAAAATTCAAAATAAATTTCTAAACTGGTTATATTACAGACTTTATAATAATTATCCTACTTATGAGAGCTATGCACAATGCTTCAACATTTCCATTTTATAGTTTGCACATTACACGAAATTGTAAATCTTTAAACTTTCTTTATAAAATTATTAACAATAAGTTGAACTGTGTTGGTTTATTTTATTATATAACATTATGCACCTAAGTTTAATACAAAATTTCGAAATTTATTTTACATACCAAGGACAAATACTGCAATGCCCCAGTTTCCCAAATGTTACAGTTATACAATAAATTACATTCTCATCCTAATGTTGATATTTTCAATATGAATTTCTCTAGATACAGAATTATTTGTTATCATATTTTACAGAATATTGTTGTTAGTTAATTTGAAGCTACTTTCACACCTTATTTCAATTTCTCTTTTTTTCTCTTATTTCTATTTTGTTTCAGTTTTTAATAAGTGTATGTTTCCTTTTCCTTGTTTATGTTCATATACTCATTCATTAATAGTTTTCTGCCCAAGGCCAGATCCTCACTGCAAACCCAGCATTCTCCGATGTTCTCTCTTTTTCGCATTTCCCTTCATCTTAATGTCGTCTATTCATATCATATTTTCTTCTGCCCGAACTCTTCTTCCGTTCACTATTCCTTCCAGTGCATCCTTTTGCAGGCAGTTTTTTTCTCAGTCAGTGATCCAACCAATTCCTTTTTCTCTTCAGTTTCAGCATTATTCTTTCTTTACCCTTTCTTTCTAGTACAACTTCATTTCTTATTTTATCTGTTTATTTCACACGTTCCATTCTTCTCCATATCCACATTTCAAATGCTTTCAGTCGTTTCAACTTCATCGTAATGTCCATGTTTCTGCCCCATACACTGCCACACAATACACAGAGTATTTCACTGGTCTCTTTCACAGCAGAAGATGCTCCTTTTATTAAAAGCTGCTTTTTTCATTGCTGTCCTCATTTTGTCGTCCTGGCAGCAGCTCATGTTACTACTTATAGTACACCCAAAGTATTTGAAGCTGCTGTCTACTTCATTTATTGCCTCATTTCGAATTCACACGTTTATCTTCTTTAGTTTTCTTCCGATGACCATAGTCTTCGTCTTGTTTGGATTTATCTTCATTCCATTCTGGTCACAGCCATGTTATTATATACAGGGTGATTCGCAAGGATTTATGAACTATTCAGGAATATAATTTCTTTAATTAGCTAATATTTTGAACAGTGGCGGCTCGTGAACTTGTGGATTGGGAGAGCTGCATTAGATTTTGGTATATAGAAATTTCACTTCTTGATACGAATATATATATATATATAAAATATATATAGGACAAAAATAAATGCACTACATATCGAAAAATCAAAACTTCCTGACTTAGTTGGGAGATGTCTGTGGCATCATTTGCTAATCGCTAAACAAAACTAATACCATCGATTTCAGTCTGAATTTCTGGTCGGCAGACACTCAACTTGCAATCTACTAGTGCATTCTGAATTGTTTTAGAATTACCTTTCAACAGTGGCATGTTCCAAATGATTTTTGAGAGGCTCATTTAGATTACTCGCGAATTGTAGCAACCCATGAAATACACCAGGGTTCTTCGAATCGTTTTTTCATCATGTCTCCTAAGGGGAAGTTCATATTGGCCACAAAATTTGATACAATTAATATTTTAAAAAATAATTTCACGATTTTTTCTCACTTCTTGATTATGTTTGAGAATGTTTGTTCTGTTCGTTTCACTTAATTTCACAGTAATATTAGTTTTGCCTAACATAGCCAATGAAACAACATTTTTCAGGTGAGACTGCGAAGATTCGTGCATTTTGCTTTTTAGGGTCAAATGTCCTAAATGTGTCACACCACCCCTAGTCCATGCAGTATCACCACCGAAGAGGAGGCAAGGAAAACAAAATACAGATTTTTTTTTTGTTCACATCCACGTAACCACAAATGTTAGCGTAAATTTCATTGTTATACTTCCTTACATATATGCACTATTTCGGCTGGATGAAGCTTGAGTAAGATTTAAGTCGGGTAACGGACGACCCTTTAATTTCATTTCAATCTTCTCCGCAAGGGAAAGTTGAGAAAAATAAAATTAATATTCTGTAATTCACACACACTCAAGCTTGCAAATTTGCACTGGTTAAGTTACGGTACTAAGACGTCACACCAAAGCAACACTCAGATATACTGATGGTCAACAATTTTCTAAAACTGGAAAAGAAGTCTCGTATTTTACGTGCTATATCAAAAGGATTCTACTCGTGCAATAATTTTGAGTTTAGGCAAATATTAGGTTCTACTGGAGGCTGGATATATACGTAATAATAAGGCAAAAGAGAATATTAATTTCGTTATATTAACTCGATAAGATTCTACAACAAAGTATGTGAAGAGAAAATAAACATTTTGTCATTAAGTTTCAAGAGAATAGAGAATTCATTTGACGCAGCATTATAATAGCGGTATGGGAGGGGAGGAAAGATCTTCCCTTGTGGCTCTGCAAGCCACTGCAGCGAAATATGGGTTTTAAACAGCGGCAGTTTCCCTCTGCTTCCCTTCACCTCTCTACCCCCTGACTAACAAGACACACTCTCTTACGAGCTGTCCCACCCTGCAGATCCCAGGACGACTTTGAATGGAGTGCCAATTCCAATACAGTCGGCGCGCAAAAAGACTATGCATAAGATAATAGTACGTATTTCCGGCCATATGGAATATAAAGCAATTTACGAATGAAAGCTGTAACAATTCTTCTACAAATTAAAATAAATATTATTTTTATTTTCCTGTCAAAACAGGAAATGTTGCAGCTCCGCAGCTCTTATGGACAAGCCGCCCCTGATTCTGAAGCTAGAAATGTATTGTGAATTCCATAGTTGCTTCCTACAGATATTTTTTTCTCGATTTTTAACTAAAAAGTTAGTTTCTTACGCATTTATCACAACAATTGTTACAAATCACGCCACTCTTGTAAATTCTTCAAGACTGTACATTAGTATACACAATTTAACTGTAAAAAAAACAAGTTATTAAAGTCGTATGATTTGTAACAATTTTTGTAATATGTACGTAAGAATAATGTAATTTTTAGTTAAAAATTGAAAAACAAAATCTGTACAAAGCAATTAACAACACATTTTTTGCTTCAGAATACTAGCCAGTTAAATAAATTTTACTTTTGAATAGTTCATTCTCTATTTGTAATATTTTTGCACCCTCAAAACTAAAGAAAAAAGGGCATTTTACTAATAACTTCAAATTAGTGTAATTCTGAAAATATTGAGATTATAACACATGTTTATATGACTTTTTGCTCAGAATGTCTTCGGAAATAAGTGACGCTAAATCCTGTATATACAGGGTGTTTCCGAGGTGGTGTTACAAACTTTCAGGAATGATGGCGAAGGGCAGGTGTATAAATTAGAGATCAGGAACCCTAGTCCGGAAATGACCGAGTCGAAAGTTACAAGTAAAAATAGTTGTGTGGAAACGAAATAATTTTATTCCTCTGTACACCTTATTTATGTGTATTTCTCTGTACATCTTACACATACTGTATTCATCTGACGTTGTTTACGTTGTCTACTTACAGTATTCCATTCAGTGCGCTGTCTGAGGGATGGGGACAGGAAACTACACTAAAGCAATGTAGATAGCTAATGTGTAACGCACACGGTCGGTCCTAATTTGCACGTATGTAGACAGCAGTGTATGTGTACAAGTTGCAGTGTCCAGTCGATCAGTCCTAGTGAAATGGAGGAGTACACGAGAGCGGAATAAGCAGATCTGATTTTCGAATACGGATGAGCCAATGGGAACAGTAGACAAGCTCACAGATTGTATCGACAAGTACCAACGTAGGAGACATCCGGCCCATACCATCTTTCCACGATGTTCCAAAGGTTAATGGAAGGAGGGCACGTGGTGCAAAATTACAATTCCATTTCACACAACTATTTTTGCTTATAACTTTCGACTCAGTCAATTCCGGACCATGGTTCCTTATCTCAAATTGATACATGTGCCCTTCGCCATCATCCCTGAAAGTTTGTAACACCACCTCGGAAACACCCTGCATATAGTGGAATTAATATTGGTATTAAATGATAAATGAACACGATTTACATAATAAAGTCATAAACAGATATTTGTATAAAGAATACACAAAAATGAACACTGCGGTAAACATAATATGAACATTAAATTGGAAGAAAATACTATTTACATAATAACACTATAAAGATTGAATTAAGTGTACACAATATTACTTTATGTTAATAAGAGGATAAAGGTTTAAGAGTCCCGAGTAAGCGAGATTAAGTTTAATGTTGATTTGATGCTTCCAAGTTAGTTGTCGATGTATATGAACTCCCAAGCACTTCACTGTCTGTTCTTGAGCTTTCCAAGGGATGCTAATATTGCCTAGTAGTGTTGAAGGTGGTGCTATAGGACGACACAAAATAAAAATCATGGCTTCAGATATTAACGTGCATAAAATCAATATCCGAATGATTTTATTGATATTTTAGAAACGTTTTGTCTAAGTCTCACTGAAATCGAAGTAGTGACCAGCTGACGTAGTGATTCGTCTTCAGGATCAGCGCCTCTGCGACTCTTGCCGCCGGCCTCGTTGTGACACGGTCCTGTGTTTGACTTGCTAATGGAGTCCCCGTGTGCTATTGTCCCGGCTAATTTCAGACATGTCCGTGGTTTATGACGTCACAGCCCGCGGCGAGGGTGCGATTAACAGGTTGTAATGATAAGGGTAATCACCTTGCTTATGAGGACGCTCTGCTCCCTGGGGTCGATTCAACTCCCTTCCCTCACGGGCCTGTTTTGATAGAGGGTTCGTCATATCTCGCAGCTTCTAATCTCCGTCTACTGTAACAACATTTTCATTGGCTAATTGAAACCAGCTTTTCAAAAATGCTGTGGTTCTTCATCAATGGGTTTCATTACGTGTCAGCTATTTTGCATACAAGGGCTAAGATGAGAAGCGTCTCAGTATAGCAGAATCATGAAACGATCCCGCCAATCAGAAGCAGGTGCCAGTGCTCCCATCTAGCAGTAAATTTTGTTTAAAATATTATCAGTACTTTAAGAAATTTGACGTGAATTATACTGATCTAATCGTTTTCAAATTTATTCATTTTTTTTTTGTTTTAACAGGTTAGTTTTTTTACGTAAATTTTGTGTCTCCTGATTTCTTATTTACGTTAGTTTTCTTTTTCTCCGGCTAGCTATTCATACAAAGTGATTCACAAGGATTTACCGCCCTTTACGGAGCTTATTTCTGAAGACATTTTGAGCAAACAATGTCATATAAACATAGTTCCTATTCTCAATATTTACAGAGTTACACTAATTTAAAGTTGTTTATGCTCGACCATGCCGAAATGTAGTAATTATACACCTGGTAGTAGCACTTTAATGCACCTCATTAAAGTACACCTATTCATTATAATTCAATTGTTCAGCCAATGAGAAATCACCATTGTACCATTATAAAACCGCAAGTATAGATTATTCTCGGATATGCAATCGAAAGACAATTAGCGAAAAGTCACGGAGGCTGGAAATCCAATACTGCCGCAGAAGGTTATGTTCTGTTACTATTAATTAATGTTAATTGTAAATAATATTCAAATAAATTCAATTTGTCATCTCGTTTTTCAATTCTAAATCAATTTCCAGGTTATATCAAGACTAATATTCATGTTATTCTCTAGATTATATCAAGGTCAATGACATTCGTGCCTTGGAAAAAATCAATACTTTCGCGTCTGCGCACATCTCACAATTCAGGTCAGTTCCGCTCCTCACTTACATAACCATAACATGAATACTTGTGAATAATTTCAAGTTAGAAATATGGTCGAGCATAAAAAGTCGTATGAAACTTGCCTATAATGGTAATTAAGACGCTCGTATGAAAATTATGAAACTCGCTTGCGCTCGTTTCATAAACAAACATACTCGCGTCTGAATTACTACCATTATAGGCTCGTTGCATAATGTACTATTGTAAAATACTTTTTTTCCTTTAGTTTGAAAGTAAAAGAATACTACAAATAGAGAATGAACCATTCAGAAATATCATTTCTTTAATTGGCAAGTATTATGAAGCTAAAAATTTGCTGTGAACTTCTCAGTTGCTTTGTACAGACATCTTTTTCTATTTTTAACTAGAAAATCACGTTATTTTTACGCACTTATCACAATTATTACATATCACACCACTTCCACCGACTTAATTATTTGCAGTTCAATTTTGCATTCTAATTTACAGTCTTGAAGAGTTTACAACACATTTTAAAAAATGTCGCCGTCCGCTTGAGTACACTTGGCCGCACGCTTGTGAACGGCACTCGTCGCGCTACGTAACTGCATACGGCTATCTTTGATTTCCGTAGCGCTCGCGCTGGCTGCTGACTGCACGCTGACCAAGATCACGCGTTCACAGCAATGCGTTCCAATAACGAAACGTAACTCTGAAAATATTGAGATTAGGACCCATGTTTATATGACATTTTTTGCTCAGAATGTCTTCGGAAATAAACTCCGTAAAGGACGATAAATTATCGTGAATTACTCTGTATGTTATATAATGTTAGACCCACTGGTTTGTTTTAGGTTAAATTTTGTTTTTTTTTTTCACATTGTTTTAGATTATGTAATTTATAGATCCATTTGTGTTTTCTGTGGATTAGCTTTGGTGGAATAACTGGATAATACGCACGGTAGAGCAACGCTGACTACGTTGGCCACTAGTCACCGGGCCGTACCGAGCTGTGTGAAACAAAAGACAGTAGAAATGGTGGTAATAAAATTCGCGACTCTATTCTTAAATAATTGACTCCACTAGTCAAGTCCAAGGTTCACGGAGTATAACGGTATTGTATGACTTGAGGCTTTCCCGGCGTTTGATATAGAATAACTCTTCTCGGGTTCTCAGCCAGGTGAGTTGGAGATTAGCTTTCAAGCTTTCGACGGCTAGCTCTGCCATCTTCGTCCCTGAAGAAGATGGCAGAGCTAGCCGTCGAAAGCTTGGAAGCTAATCTCCAACTCACCTGGCTGAGAACCCGAGAAGAGTTATTCTATAACGGTATTGTTTTGAATACACTGAAAGAAAATGCAAATGTATTAAGATCTTACAGTCGGTTATCACAGCAAAACAAAGGGAAAAAAGTGTGGTTCACGGAATATCATTGATATGAACGAAAGTAAATTTGCGGTTAATTTCTACTCGCAATATTTAAGCAAATACGGTGGAGAATAAGATGTCTGAGTTGGGCAGAGCATGTAGAAAGTATGGGTCAATCCATAAATTCAATTTGAAGGTGGGATATGATGCTAGGGAATGGCTTAATCTTGCTCAGGATAGGAACCGATGGCGGGTTTATGTGAAGGCGGCAATGAATATCCGGGTTCTTTAAAAGCCATTTGTAAATATTTGTAATCGGTGTTTGCTGTAGGTTATTTTTGGTTTTCTCAGCTTACTTTCAGTTTGTTTACATATTTTTATGTCCACTGATTTTCACTTTAGGTTAGTTTTAGTTTCCACTGGCTAGTTTACTTAGTTTTTACGTCCACCGGTTTTTGTCTTTAGGTAAGATTTTGTTTTTGAGGTTATCTTTAGTTTGTGTAAGTGATTTTAGGTCCAACGAATTTTTTTTAAATTTAGTTTGATATTCTCAGAATGCTTTGTCTTAAACTTTTAAACCTACTGATTTTTTTATTTGGTGAGTTTGGTTTTCTCAGACAGATTTAAATACTTGTTTACCTGATTTTGGGTTCCCAATATTTGCTACAAGTCATATTTAGTTTTCTTAGGCTACTTTTATTTGTTTACGCGTTTTTGGTTCCTGCGATTTTTACTCTACGTTAGGTTTTTGGTTAAGTTTGATTTTCTTAAGCTACTTTCAGTTTGTTTATGTGATCTTTAGACCCACCGATTTATTCTTCAGTTTAGTTGGGCTTTGTTAGAAAACTATTAGAGTGTTTAAGTGTTTCTTGTCCACCAATTTATAATTGATGTCTAGTTTGGTTTTCTCAGGCTATATTTAATTTATTTACGTGATTTTTAGGCCAATCAGTGTTTTCATTAGATTGGTCAAGGTTTCTCAGGATACTTTTAATTTATTTACCTAGGTGATTTTTAGGCCTGCCGATTTATATCATAATTTACTTTTTGTTTAGGCTATTTTTACTTTAAGTGTTTTATGGTCCACTGATTTTTGCTTAGGTTAGATTTGGTTTTCTGAGGCCACTTTTAGTTTATTTATGCGATTTTTAGGCCTGTTGATTTTTTGCTTTAAGTTAAGTTGTTTTCTCATGCTACTTTTACCACAGTCTAGTATTTACAGACACGAAGCTTGAGTTATGAGGGTGCTAGGAGCAATAGACTGTGCTGGTACTATTTCGTATTATCTGTAATGAGGCGATAGTAGCGATTCTAGTGCTTAGCAACTATCTATGGATGCATATTTACTACGTATTGAGCTTCGTGACTGTATATACTAGATTGTGATTTTACTATGTTCACGTGATTTGTGGTTTGGTTGCATTAGTTAGTTTTAATTGTATTCATCTCTTTCTGTTTGTTACTTCTAGGTAGCAGCACTTGTTTAATATGCAGCCTTAAGTTGTGGGATACCATGGTCTTGTCTACAGCTCCATTTAGGGTATGTAACTATATTAGTTATCTGTATTTCTTGATATTGGTTCCTAGTGTCCTCAAGTTGACAGCGAAATGTTTTGTTTTTCTCGACAGGTCTAGGTTTTGTTGACATATTTTCACCCTATGCACCTCGTATACTGAGTAGAATTAGTAATTGCCTACCGTTATCGTTACTGTCTGGTTTTTCGAGCGTGTAAGCGTGAACAATATCATGATGAACAGTATTGTGTGCTGCAAATTGGTTGGAAACTGCTCGTCTCTCCCAACGTCACGGTTTTCATATGCATCCATCAGCTAGTGTTTGAATTTCGAATTAAACATATCGAGAAGTGTTTATTAAAATGTGATCGTTCACAAGTCAGGACTGTTTTGAAATCACTGAAATTTTGTTAAGAATAAGGTTAGCATTAATTTAAGAGGAACATATCATTTACAAAAATACCGTGTGACACAGAAGTCAGTTGACCAATGGGAAATATTTTAATTGTAAAACTGAAATAATTGTTGTAAAAAGTAACAATGACGTATTTCCTCCAGATGTCCGTCATCTGAGTGACCTTTTTCATTTCTTCTGTTAGGTTGGCAGTACATATTCTCCACCTTTCGTCCCAAATCTGCTACTGACGGACGGCATTCAATAGACCTGATTGCGAAGATGACGGCCAGCCCTAAAAAATCAGTGCGCTAAGTGGCTGGAGAAAGTGGTATCAGTAGAGAACTTATGCAAATCTGGCAATTACAATAAAAATCAAAGTACGAAAAGATTACCTCACTAATTAAAGCTAGATAATTTATCATAGAAAAACAAAGAATATTTTATATTTACTGAATTACAAATTAAACCTAGAATAACAAAATTGTATAATGATGAAATTACTGGATATTGAAATATTTTGTGATAGATTAAGGAAACTATTAACAAAAAATCAATTACTGACCAAGTACCTAGTAAGTTTGCGTTTGAATTCAATTTTATTTCGACAGTCCCTGATGCTAGCAGGTAGCGTATGTAGTATGTAGCTAGTATGTAGGCGTAGTTACTTCGGTACATCACAATAATATGATATGTGTAAATAATCATTTAGTTATTTAAGATGGCGCTCATTCCGTCGGATCCCGGCCACTTTGCCACTCGTAATGAGTGCACCTCTTCACATAGTGCATGAGGGTTGGCCACTAAAGGGAAACTAAGAGGTGGAACTTAAACTGAGAGGATTCAATCCAACATGGGAATTGGAATCCGGTGTGGCTTAGTGGATAAAGCGTCAGCACGTAGAGCTGAAAACCCGGGTTCGGGTCCCGGTGCCGGAGAGAATTTTTCTCCGTTCCACCCATCCTACATCATATGGATTAATCTTGCTCAGGGTAGAGACCGATGGCGGGCTTAATGCGAGGGCGGCAATCAACCTCCGAGTTTCTTAAAGGTCATTTGTAAGTAAGGAAGTAAGCCTATTTTTCTACCACCCAAGATTTTACAGTATAATTGTGATTTTTAAATATAATTAATCTAAAGTATTTATTATGTCGTAAAATCTATACTGATTAAACTTGTCTTTTAAAAAATAAATTATTCTTTACTCTTAACGGACGGACTTAAAATCCTTTTACCAAATTTTTGTATTGCTCAGGATTTTTTTAGTTAATCGTAATTTTTAAAAATTTAATTAAAATAATGTCAATTGCATAAGTAAAATCTATGCTAATTACACTTTTTAACTGTTAAAAGAGAAGGGACGATTCATTGCTGTAGCCTTTTCCTTGCTGATATCTGTCTACAAAACTTTTCTATCGACCAGTTTTTTTTTAGTTTTTGCATGAGTTATTTCGACCCTCAATACTTCAATTTTCTTGAGTGAAGGATAACCCATCCAGTGGAGTAGATATAGGAAGCTCTGGTCATGCACCGACCTAATGCAGAAGCGGAGATGGATATATAACAGCATGTTCAGATCCTCAAGTTTTTCCGGGTACTAGTCAAGCAGAAGTAACAGTCTGTTGAATGATCCCTTGGTTTTGCTGCATCATCGGAAATGCGAGAGCCATATGGAGGGATCCTTTTAGCCAGTCAGAGTTAGAGTTAGATATGAGGCACGACAGACATGAGGAACCCATTGCATATCCTGGTTGTCTAATTTACACCCAAAATATTGCTCATAATGAACTAAAGCAATAATAATATTTCGTCTCTATCCCTTAAAAGTTAACTCATTACTGATAAAACAAAATATTGTTTGAATGATTTACACATTTACCGCTTTAAAAAAACTGCAAATAATGACCATGACTTGTCAGTATTTTTTTTTCAACAGTAAGTTCACTAGAGGTTTTGATTTATCTAGAGAAAATCAAAACTCGAGTGGGATTTAATTGACTATTACACGATTAGAAGAAAACATACAGGGCTTTCATTTCAAAACTTCCCAGTCTAAATAACTAATTATTTGAATTGAATTCTATTTAAACAAAGAAACATGTCAATTTAGATATTGAGGGGGAATTCTGAAATTGTATTTTAGATTTGACCCCCTCGCACCAGCCGCACTTACTTTGAAATTTCAAATGGCACCCCTATATTTTTATATTTAATATGGAAGAGCATTGATTTGTTTATACACCTCATTCATTTGTTTTCCCATATTTTGTTTTCTATCGTCGCCTGGCAACCTGTATTTTTGTTATTATCAGTTGATTGTAGGATGAAAACACACCTTATTTTGTGTAATTTCCTAAATTTAATCAATAAAGATGATTTATTTTCTCTCTTGAAGGGTATACACTATTTTAAAATAATTTAATACACAAACACAACTATTACATGAAATGCTCAGTAAGTTTTTGTAGCTTTATTCTCTTCAGCTTTAATCAACAATAACAACAATCCAGGTTGCCAGGCGACGATAAAAAACAAAAGGTTAAAAAACAAACGAATGAGGTGTATAAACAATTTAATACTCAAATTTACCCTCTCTCTTTGAAAAGTATCTAGAACTTCCATTAAGCCCATACAGATGATTAATCCGGAGAGCAAGTCCTCCGGGATAGATTTTAAGCCATGTGTCTCATGGCGGAGTTTTCCGACGCGTTAAAGACCTCCATGCCAAAATTAGAGCCTCTGGACCAAATTTATTCTCTCTCGCGTCCTAGTAATACCTTAGTTGCATACTAGGTGGCGTTTGAGGCGATGAGCTTACCACTTCTGCACCCTTTCGACAAATCGATGGCTCAGAACCAGACTGTTCCAAGTCCATTTTACTATTTTTTTTTTCAGGAGAGCTATTTTAAGCTCTTGACATTCAAAGCTTCATGAAACAATTTGGAATAGCTTTATAGCAACCCTATGGAGAGAAATATTTACAATTTTGTTCGATTCATATATGCAGACAAGAACAGGAACACAATGAAATAAAGATTTCTTTGTTATGAAAAGTTGGACTTAGAACAGTCTGGTTCTCAGCAATCGAAATAAGTGTAACTAAATTCCTAATAGGTATTGAAACCTCCGCTAGGTGGTAGCCTACATATGTTCAGTCTCCGGAACTATGGGATCAATGAATGAAGGAATCAATGAATACAAACCCCTTCAATTTATAAAAAGCAACTAAACTAAAGAATGAATAAATATGGGGAATGCCTATTATTATTCGGTTGAGAAGCTTTTGTCATCTAGTCTGCTGTCAAAAAATCTGAAAGTTAAAATTTATGAAACAGTTATATTAAAGGTTGTTCTGCATGGTTGTGAAACTTAGACCCTCACTTTGAGAGAGTAACACAGATTAAGAGTGTTTGAGAATAAGGTTCTTAGGAAAATATTTGGGGCAAAGAGGGATGAAGTTACAGGAGAATGGAGAAAGTTACACAACGCAGAACTGCACGCATTGTATTCTTCACCTGACATAATTAGGAACATTAAATCCAGACGTTTGAGATGGTCAGGGCATGTAGCACGTATGGGCGAATCCAGAAATGCATATAGAGTATTATTTGGGAGGCCGGAGAGAATAAGACCTTTGGAGATACCGAGACGTAGATGGGAGGACAATATTAAAATGAATTTGAGGGAGGTGGGATAAGATGGTAGGGACTGGCGGATAGGGACCGATGGCGGGCTTATGTGAGGACGGCAATGAACTTCCGGGTTCCTTAAAAGCCATAAGTAAGTAAGTAACTAATTTTCTTCATTTTTTTTATCTAGTATGCACATCTACGTTCGCAGTTTAAGGAGAGGTTTAGAAATGAGTTCGTTAACAGGAGAGCCATATTTTTACTTTTTAATTTTGTGGTTCTGTTATTTAGATAAGATATTTTTTTTTTATTTCGATGTAGCTTGTTTTTAATTTGCTCAATTAGTGACATTATTTAATTTAATTTCGAGTTACAGTCTTAGGTGAATTCGTCATAAAAAAACAAGGATGTAACGATAGGCATTACTATTCCAGTCGCTCTCGCAATGATTCATTGCAGATTTATGCAGCAATACGAAAACGTTTTAATGCAAATGCATGTAAATGCTAGGAGTTATTATTTCAAAATGTAACTGCATGCAACTGTAAATACAATTGGATCAATTTGTGAAGTTTAAAATTAGTTTAGTTATCAATGAATATGGAAAAGCGATGTTGCAGTTTTTGTTTTATGCAGTCTGCAAAACAGTGATTTGAATAATCAGGTATTCAAAACTACATCGCTAGTGTGAAATGAGTAAATTTTCACTTCCAGTCTCACAAATGAGGTCGTTTGATATGAAAATAAACTGAATGTTTTTTTGCTTTCTCTCGATCTAATTTTTTAGATTGTAGATATAGGCTACATATTGGAATTAACAGGCAATTTTTAATGATTTTAAAGCCATTTATAGGAGATAATTGTAACTTTTTAGGTATTGAAATTCCGGTTTTTTCTTCATCTATGTTAACATAACCATCAACACATAATTATGCCCCTCACAATTCGATTTCCATCAACATCGCCATACTGTAATAGCCACAATATTATAGTTATTATCAGCTCACATTCGTTATGATTTTCATTATTATATCATCATAAATATTATTACCAGGAATCACCGTCGCTATTATCGCCGCAGTATCAATATATCATCGTCATCACATTATCATAGTCATGATTATTATGATCATCATATCGCCATCATTGTCATCATCACCATAATCAAACCATCAACATAACCATAATAAAATTGCCATAACAATCATTATGATCATTGTTATAATTGTCTTACCTTCACCGTCACCATTATTTCTTTCAAATGGCCATTACCAGTAGCTATAATTATCACACTATACTCATTGCTATCATCACCACCAACTCTGTTATCATAATCTCTGTAATTATAATTAATATCACATTATCATAATTTTTATCTTTGTTAACACAATATCATCGCTATCAATGATGCAATTGTCATTGTACTCGTCATATATAATCATCTTTGTTATTGTAATTATTATAACATTCATTATCATACTTTTCATACATAATCGTGATCACCGTTGCCGTAATCGTCATCACCATCATTCTAACATGACAATCACCATAACACCACAATTACCATAATCACACCAAATCGCTACCATCACACAGCAGTCATCCTTATCAGCCATCGGCGTAGCTCATTCGGCTGAGGCGCTTGACTGCCGATCCGGAGTTGCGCTCGGGCGTGCGTTCGATTTCCGCTTGCTGTTTGGGATTTTTCTGAGGTTTTTCCCAACTGTAAGGAGAATGTCAGGTAATCTACGGTGAACACTCGACCCTATCCCGCCAAATATCATACCGCTAACACCAATATCACATCGACGTTAAATGATCGAGTGCTTAATACAGCGTTTCACTAATTTCACTAAAAATCACCTTTATCACGTAACAATTACCATCATTACACCGCAGCCACAATCTTCACACCGCAATGACCGTCATCACACCACGAATACAGTTACCACACCGCAATGACAGTCTTCACACAGCAGTGACTGTCATCACACCATGAATACTATTACCACAATGCAGTCACAACCACCACACTTCAAACAACGTCATCACACCGCAGTCACCATTATCACACCACGAATACCATTGCCACACTGCAGTCAAAACCATCACACTTCAAACAACGTCATCACACCGCAGTCACCATCATCACACCACGAATACCATTGCCACACTGCAGTCAAAACCATCACACTTCAAACAACGTCATCACACCGCAGTCACCATCATCACACCACGAATACCATTGCCACACTGCAGTCAAAACCATCACACTTCAAACAACCTCATCACACCACGAATACCATTACCACACTGCAGTCAAAACCAACACACTTCAAACAACGTAATTACACCACGAATACCATTACCACACTGCAGTCAAAACCATCACACTTCAAACAACCTCATCACACCACGAATACCATTACCACACTGCAGTCAAAACCATCACACTTCAAACAACGTAATTACACCACGAATACCATTACCACACTGGAGTCAAAACCATCACACTTCAAACAACGTCATCACACCACGAATACCATTACCACACTGGAGTCAAAACCATCACACTTCAAACAACGTAATTACACCACGAATACCATTACCACACTGCAGTCAAAACCATCACACTTCAAACAACGTCATCACACCACGAATACCATTACCACACTGCAGTCAAAACCATCACACTTCAAACAACGTCATCACACCGCAGTCACCATCATCACACCACGAATACCATTGCCACACTGCAGTCAAAACCATCACACTTCAAACAACCTCATCACACCACGAATACCATTACCACACTGCAGTCAAAACAAACACACTTCAAACAACGTAATTACACTACGAATACCATTACCACACTGCAGTCAAAACCATCGCACTTCAAACAACGTCATCACACCACGAATACCATTACCACACTGCAGTCAAAACCATCACACTTCAAACAACGTAATTACACCACGAATACCATTACCACACTGCAGTCAAAACCATCACACTTCAAAAAACGTAATTACACCACGAATACCATTACCACACTGCAGTCAAAACAATCACACTTCAAACAACGTCATTATACCACGAATACCATTATCACACTGCAGTCAAAACCATCAAACTTCAAACAACGTCATTACACCATGAATAATACTATTACCACACTGCAGTCAAAACCATCACACTTCAAACAACCTCATCACACCCCATTCACCATAATCACACCACGAATACTAATACCACACTGCGACCACAATCATCACACTGAAATCACGTTCATTACATCTCTGTATGTAGATTGAGGGTGGTGTGGAAAAAATTCCATGCACCTAGCTCAAAATATTTAAAAAGAGATAGGTTTTGAACATTCACAAAATATAAAAAGTGAAAACCGAGAAGAATGAAGTTAAACAGCAGAGACTGTAGGGAATTTAAAACGAGCACACATTTTAAAATGGCTGAAAACTACCACTGAATAACTCCAAATAATAAATATAATTCCATCATGGGTTTGCGACCTCGATGTTGGATTAAGATTTAATTTGGGTGTAGAATTTCAATTTGTTTAGGTCTGTTCGACCTTTGCAATCTTACATGATCTGAGTTCAGACCGGCGAGAGCCAAGTCGGTTTCTATCTAAAACATGTGTTTTATGGGGCGATAGTCTGTGAAATTTTGCTAGAAATCTCTATAAGCATCGAGATGTTTTTGATAGTGAAAACGAAAAATGTCGTTGTCTTCAATGTACCCTAAAACACGCTTAATCTCTGTGGTAGGAAGATAAATCTTTTCCTACACTGTTGCTATCGAACTCAGGATCACCGAGTTTTCAGCTAAAAAAGCGACAATCTGTGCCATAGTGAGCGGTTCATAGAATTCCATAATGTGAAAGTTACATCGCAGAAAGTGTTAAAAGTTACGACCCCAATGTTCGGTTCATCTTCTAGCCACGTGTCGCTTTTCATGTTTTCGTAGGAAAGTTACTGGCAATATTTTGGATAACACGTTTCCTTACAGTCGTTAAAGCAGGTTGGCATTTTCTTAATTTAATAGTTATAAAATTGGAAACAAGATGGCTCGTAATAATTTTCAATTTTCTACCAGGCGAAAACTTGAGTAACTCCGCGCAGATTAGGTCTGAGATTGCAAGGTAATAGAATTAGTTCAGATTAGATTTTTAGATGTTTTTTATTATAAGAGCATTTCCTTTATACACCCTCCAACTGCCATTAAATATAAGTTTATTTAATATTAGTAGTAAAGTAGTTTTCAAACTCTCCGCTCTTGGCAGCACTGTTTAATTTTGGAAAAAAAAAAGTTTCGAGAGTTTAATGCAGTATGATACGTTGTACCTCCCGGGTTAAAAGTGTGAAGAGGAAAAAATGTTAAAGCTGAACTTGCACTAAGCGGCGTTAATGTAAGCAACGGATAAGGGAGCGGCTTTAGCTTTACCTGAGAGCCACATTGCTGGGTTTGGATCCCTTTTTGGACAAGAATGTTTAGATCTATCCTACGTGGAGGTTCAGGGTCATGCTAGTCCCACTCACAGGACTTAAGGGATTAGGTACAGCGTACAGCAGTAAAAGTTTGGAAATGTTCAATATTTTTTCCCTCCATTATTGTATCATGTACAATAATGAAAATTAGTATGTGAGCAGTTCAGAGCAGAAGTAGTGTAAGTCAAAATTGGGTGATGAGGTTTAAAGTAAAAATTCTGGAAAATACAACGCAAAGTAGCAATTAATATGTCCTTCGTGGTATCCACTGACTACTAATAGTTCAGATAAATTGAATATTAATTGCTGCTTTGAGCTGTATTTTACAGAATTTTTGCTTAAAACCTCATCACCCAATTTTGACTTACACCACTACTCTGAACGGCTTATGTGTAAAACACTGTCCTTCTGCTATATGAAAAAATATTTTTACAATTAATTTTTTTTTTCAAAATTCAAAATGGTGGCAATTCACTGTGCAGTGATGAAGCATTTCCCTCATAACTCCCAACGTTATGATGAATTTTTTGTGTGTATTTTTGCATGTCATATCTACAATATGATGCAAACTCACTTCTCTACCTTAGATAGATTGTTTGATAGAAAATAAATTCTTTAAGAAAATGGTCAAATATCAGTATTTTCTTCTAACACAAAAAATAAAAAAATATATATTATTTATTAAGAAATGTAGTTGATTCGAAGAGGTGGAAAAATTCAAATATCTTGGAGCAACAGTAACAAATATAAATGACACTCGGGAGGAAATTAAACGCAGAATAAATATGGGAAATGCCTGTTACTTATTCGGTTGAGAAGCTTTTGTCATCTAGTCTGCTGTCAAAAAATCTGAAAGTTACTATTTATAAAACAGTTATATTACCGGTTGTGCTGTATGGTTGTGAGACTTGGACTCTCACTTTGAGAGAGGAACAGAGATTAAGGATGTGTGAGAATAAGGTTCTTAGGAAAATATTTGGGGCTAAGAGGGATGAAGTTACAGGAGAATGGAGAAAGTTACACAATACAGAGCTGCACGCATTGTATTCTTCACCTGACATAATTAGGAACATTAAATCCAGACGTTTGAGATGGGCAGGGCATGTAGCACGTAAGGGCGAATCCAGAAATGCATATAGAGTGTTAGTTGGGAGGCCGGAGGAAAAAAAAAAGACCTTTGGGGAGGCAGAGACGTAGATGGAAAGATAATATTAAAATGGATTTGAGGGAGGTAGGATATGATGGTAGAGACTGGATTAATCTTGATCTGGATAGGGACCAATGGCGGGCTTATGTGAAGGCGGCAATGAACCTCCGGGTTCCTTAAAAGCCAGTAAGTAAGTAAGTTGAAAGAGCATGATATTGTAAACATGAGTTTCAGTAATAAAATATAAGAGAGAGAACATGAAAAAGTTAAGAAGTTTATGAGTTATGAGAGAAACGCTTCATTACTACACAGTGAACTGTCACCATTTTGAATTTTGAAAAAAAAAAAAAAAATTAATCGCAAACATTTTTTTCATATAACAATTTTCATTATTGTACAAGATACTGTAATGGAGGAAAAAATGTTGAATATTTCCAAAAATGTTACTGCTCTAAGCTGTATCTACTCCTTAAGCAATTTGTCTGTTTTCGTAAGAGAAAATTGTCCGAAACATAGCCTAATAGCAAATCGAAATAGGTACATTGGTCGATATCAAGATTATAGCTGGATAAATGTCGATTTCAGAAGACGCTTGGAATTATAACTTTCCTTTCTTTAGTAGTATTGGAAGTGTAAGCTACGATCCTAAAAAACCGAATGTAAGATGGAAGGAGAGTTGGAAGAAACGCAATTTGGCTTCAGTAAGGGAAAAGGTACGAGAGATGCAATTGGACTGCTGCGAACAATCAGCGAAAGATACCTAGAGAAAAATAAGAAACTGTATGCAGTAGTTGTGGACCTGGAAAAGGCTTTTGACAGAGTGGATTGGAATACACTTATGGGGATCCTATAGAAAATTGACGTGAGTTGGAAAGAGAGGACCCTGTACAGTAATGTTTATATGAAACGAGTCAAAATCAGGATAGGAGAAGAAATGTCAGAAGGAAGTAAAATAGGGAAAGGAGTATGACAAAGATATCCTTTATCACCTACCCTGTCCAAAATTTACTTGGAGGATTAGTGAAGAACTGTTTTCAGAACATGGGAGGTGTGGAGTCAGCGCATCTGGCCGCGAAATTAAGTGGCCCGGGTTCGAATCCCGGTCGGGGCAAGTTACCTGGTTGAGATTTTTTTTCCGGGGTTTTTCCCGCAACCCAATACGAACAAATGCTGGGTAACTTTCGGTGCTGGGCCCCGGACTCATTTCACCGGCATTATCACCTTCATTTCATTAAGACGCTAAATAACCTGAGACGCTGATACAGCGTCGTAAAATAACCCAATAAAACATGAGAGGAGTAATAGTAGGAGGAAGAAGACTAAAGTCTATAAGATTTGCTGCTGATATGACTTTGGTAATATAAATGGAGGTGGTAGACCTACTATGGAACATCCTACTGGAGCTAAATGACTTCTGTGAGCAGTATGAGATGAAAATAAAACGCAAACAAGACGAAGATCATGGTTCTCGGAAAAAATAAAGAAGCTAAACGTGTGAATTCGGAATGAGGTAATGGAACAAGTGGACAGCTTCAAATACTTGGTGTACTATAAATAGTAACATGAGTTTCTGCCAGAAAGTGTAAAAGAGGATAGCAATGACAAAGGAAGCTTTTAATAGAAAAAGAGCATCTTCTGCGGACATCTAGAAAAAGACCTAAGAAAGAGACCAGTGAAGTGCTTTGTGTGGAGTGTGATATTGTATGGAGCAAAAACAGGACATTACGACGAAGTGAAGAGAAACGATTAGAAGCATTTGAAAAGAATGGAGTGTGTGAAATGGACAGACAGAATAAGAAGTGAAGCTGTGCTAGAAAGAATGGTTGAAGAAAGGATAATGCTAAAAGTTATGAGGAAGAGAAAAGGAACTGGCTGGATGACTGGCTAAGAAGGAACTGCGTACTAAAGGATGTACTGGAAAGAATGGTGAACGGGAGAAAGGTTCGGGGCAGAAGAAGAAATCAGATGATGAACAACATTAAGATATATGGATCATATGCGGAGATTAGGAGGAAGGCAGAAAATAGGAAAGATCAGAGAATGCTGAATTTTCAGTGAAAGATCTGCCCTTGGGCACAAAACTATGAATGAATGAATGAATGAATGAATGAATGAATGAATGAATGAATGAATGAATGAATGAATGAATGAATGAATGAATGAATGACGCGCTTAATCTAGGCGATGAAAAAGATGGAAGGATCACTGGGCTGACGTAATTGGCTGGCAGTTGCATTAATGAGTCTTATTTCACTACACAGAGTCGATGGAAACGTATTGCATTAATTCACAGTAGTTATGTAACAGGTCATTCATAACAAGCAAAGGTGGCCAGTCTTTTTGATAAGACTAATACATATATTGACTTATTGTTGTTGTTGTTATTATTATTATTATTATTATTATTATTATTATTATTATTATTAAATTATTCACTAAAATCATAGCTGTTACGGTATATATCACGATACTAATGAAAAAAAAACAATAACAACTAGTTACCCGTATTGCAATCTTCACTCTACTCCATTTCATTACAATATACTATACACTAAACCAGAGATGTTAAATCGCCTGTATTACGTGCTCATACTACAAGCAATACAAATCCAACAAGATTCACTTTTCAGCAAGATAAAGTGCAATCATCGCTCTTAAGGAAATGTTGTGCAGGTTCTTGAGAGCACGAAGTGCAGGCGCTTTGACATACCTGCATTAAACCGTAGCGAAAAATATATGCAAGAATGAAGATAGCATAGTAAATTATGTGAAGAACATTAACTATTGTCTCAAGTTGCATGAAGATGCGGAAATGTGTAAAAGAATGAAGATAGCATAGCAAGTTATTTGCAGGACATTAGCTATCGGTTCAAGATTCATGATGATTCGAAAATTTATTACAACATTGAAGATATCAGGAAATTATCTGAAGGAAATTAGCTATCGTCTTAAATTTTATGAAGATGAGAAAATATAGTATATAGAAAAATGAAGGTAGCATAGCAAGGAGCGTATGGTTCAAGCTTTATGATGATTCGAAAGTTTATACAACATTGAAGTTAGCAAGAAATTATCTGAAGGACATTAGCTATCGTCTGAAGCTTTACGAACATACGGAAATGTGTACAAGAATGAAAACAAAATAGGAATTTATCTGAAGGACATTAGTTATCGTTTTAAGCTTCATGAAGGTGCGGAAATGTATAAAAGAATGAAGGTAGCCTAGCAAGCTGTCTCAAGGATATTAGCGTATGGTTCAAGCTTTATGATGATTCGAAAATTTATACAACATTGAAGTTAGCAAGAAATTATCTGAAGGACATTAGCTATCGTCTGAAGCTTTACGAACATACGGAAATGTGTACAAGAATGAAAACAAAATAGGAATTTATCTGAAGGACATTAGTTATCGTTTTAAGCTTCATGAAGGTGCGGAAATGTATAAAAGAATGAAGGTAGCATAGCAAGCTGTCTCAAGGATATTAGCGTATGGTTCAAGCTTTATGATGATTCGAAAATTTATACAACATTGAAGTTAGCAAGAAATTATCTGAAGGACATTAGCTATCGTCTGAAGCTTTACGAACATACGGAAATGTGTACAAGAATGAAAACAAAATAGGAATTTATCTGAAGGACATTAGTTATCGTTTTAAGCTTCATGAAGGTGCGGAGATGTATAAAAGAATGAAGGTAGCCTAGCAAGCTGTCTCAAGGATATTAGCGTATGGTTCAAGCTTTATGATGATTCGAAAATTTATACAACATTGAAGTTAGCAAGAAATTATCTGAAGGACATTAGCTATCGTCTGAAGCTTTACGAACATACGGAAATGTGTACAAGAATGAAAACAAAATAGGAATTTATCTGAAGGACATTAGTTATCGTTTTAAGCTTCATGAAGGTGCGGAAATGTATAAAAGAATGAAGGTAGCATAGCAAGCTGTCTCAAGGATATTAGCGTATGGTTCAAGCTTTATGATGATTCGAAAATTTATACAACATTGAAGTTAGCAAGAAATTATCTGAAGGACATTAGCTATCGTCTGAAGTTTTATGAAGACACGGAAATGTGTATAAGAATAAAGACAAAATAGGAATTCATCTGAAGGACATTAGTTATCGTCTGAAGCTTTATGAAGACACGGAAATGTGCACAAGCTTTATGTTGCTATCGTTTCAAGCTTTATGTTGATTCGAAAATTTATACATTGAAGATAACAGGAAATTATCTGAAGGACATTAGCTATCGTTTCAAGCTTCATAAAGATACGGAAATGTATAAAAGAATGAAGGTAGCCTAGCAAGCTGTATGAAAGACATTACTTATGTTTCAAGCTTTATGATGATTCGAAAATTTATACAACATTGAAGATAACAAGAAATTATCTGAAGGACATTAGCTATCGTCTGAAGCTTTATGAAGGTACGGAAATGTGTACAAGAATGAAAACAAAATAAGAAATTATCTGAAGGACATTAGCTATCATCGCAAGTTTTATGAAGTTGAGATTATCTATAAAAGTATTAAGGTAGCATAGCAAATTATATGAAGGACGTTTGCTATTGCCTCAATCTGTATGAAGATGCGTAAATTGAAGAATGAAGAAACATACTGTATACGATATACTTATAGGAAATATAATTCTTTACTTCACGCAATGTTGTATTTTTATGTGTTAATTAATGTTATAATGCATTTTTGTGTCAATGACCTTCTCAAAAGCGAACAAATTTTTCTGTGACTTGAGGGATTATGGATTTTCTGTTATATGGACTTATCGTGTACCTCATTTCGTGGACATAGGCCTATTACTGACGTTACTAAGTGGACATCGTTTTACGGCACTGTGTTGCAATCACAGTTGTGTCATGTCTTTGAAACAGGTTTAAGGTCTGAAGTAGCATCATCATACAAATACACAAATATAATCTAAATAAGTTAGTTGATGTAGCAAAGTCAGTACAGATAATGCAGCGACTCATAAGTTAGTGATACAATGAAGTCGTTAACATATGTTGAGGACCATCCCATTTCACATTTTTGTCGTGTCTACTGGCAAAATGTAATCGATATTACAGTAAACAACGAGTTTATAAACAGTAATCTCACTAGAGGTTTTGATTTATCTAGAGAAAATCAAAACTCGAGTGGGATTTAATTGACTAATATACGATTAGAAGGAAGTATATAAAGATCAGAAGAAATAAAGTACTCTAATACAATAAAATATTGACTCGCTAAAATTCTATTTCACTAATATTAGCTGCACCAAAACGTTTGAACGGAACCGTAATTTTCAGTTGACTGTCTATGCGGTAAACAAATGACGATCGTAAAGCATGTTTTATAGTACCGTAAAGAATTTGCAGTTTGAAATGTTGACAAAGAAAGAAACAAATGGTAGGGAGGTGATAAAATCATAAAGTATATAAAGATTAGAAGAAATAAAGTACTCTAATACAATAAAATAGGTATTAATTGAGTTACTAAAATTCTATTTCACTAATGTTACCTTCACCAAAACATTTTAACGGCGCCGCCATTTTCAGTCGACTATCTATGCGAAAAGCAAATGACGATCGCATAGCATGTTTTGTAGTACGGTACCGTAATAATTTGCAGTTTGAAATGTTGGCAAACAAGTGTTAGGAAGGTGATAGAAACAGAAGAAAGTATATAAAGATTAAAAGAAATAAAGTATTCTAATACAATAACATAGATATTAATTGACTAACTAAAATTCTATTTCACTAATGTTAGCTTCTCCAAAACGTTTGTCCACACCTGTGAAGTAACGGTCAGCGCGAAACCAGATGGCCCAAGTCCGATTCCCAGTCGGGGCAAGTTACCTGGTTGAGGTTTTTTTCCGGGGTTTTCCCTCAACCCAGTATGAGCAAATGCTGGGTAACTTTCGGTGTTGGACTCAGGACTCATTTCACCGGCATTATCACCTTCATTTCATTTAGACGCTAAATAATCTGAGATGTTGATAAAGCGTCGTAAAAATAACCTACTAAAACCAAAACGTTTGAACGGAGCCGCCCTTTTCAGTCGACTATCTATGCGAAAAACAAATGACGAACGCATAGCATGTTTCATACTACGGTACCCTAAAGAATTTGCAGTTTGAAATATTGGCAAACAAGGAAACAAGTGTTAGGAAAGTGATAAAAACAGGAGAAAGTATATAAAGTTTAAAAGAAATAAAGTACTCTAATACAATAAAATATTCTATTAATTGACTTACTAAAATCCTATTTCGCTGATTTTAGCTTCACCAAAACGATTGAACGGAGCCGCCATTTTCAGTCGACTATCTATGCGGGAAACAAATGACAATCGCATAGCATGTTTCATAGTACCGTAAAGAACTTTAAGTTTGAAATGTTGGCAAACAAAGAAACAAATGCTAGGGAAGTGATAAAAACATGCTAGGGAAATGATAAAAATAAACAAATGCTAGAGAAGTGATAAAATTGTAGGAAAAACAGCCATGATTGGTTGAAATACGTCCTTTCGTACCGTTTTATTGGTCAAAAGTAGTATGACGTAGTAAAAGTGTAGTAGTCACTAAAAATATATGACGGTTCAACTTGACAACACTGTGCAGAGATTCATGTGACTTGTCACACTTTAGTTTTGTTCCGATTGTACGTTACACTTAGTTATTGCATATAAACAGAGTGCAGTAAACCGGATTAGAAAAGCCTAATTGAATCAGTAGCTTCGTAAATGAACCTCGTTCAGCTCTCGGCAGTTTGACCTGCACTTTATTACAATTTACAACCCGAAGTGGAAGGTTGTTTTGTGAATTGTAGTGAAACGATTTTGTTGAATGTTATGGATACGTTTACCAAACATATGTAGGAAATAAACATGCTATAACCGTATTAGATTATTAAATGGGAGAGCAGGGATACACAAACTATGTTATGGCATTTACGTCAATTAACTCAACGTGTTACATTTTAATTGAGTTATAAAATTACTTAAGCAAGTTCAACGCGATACTTTTGTAGGCTGCACAGGGTTAAGGTAACAATTAAACCACTGCGTAACTTTGAAATTGATCCTTCCAAACTGCTTCTTTACGCATTCAGAGTCAGTCTGTCAGTGAACTAACCAACCAACTAATCAACCAGACAGGCGATGAGCCAATTAAACAATTTTAAAGATTTCGCCTTTTCGTTTCAACAATGTTTCTCTTTTATTTGCTCTTCTTTTAAATCCTTCATAATTATTGCACTTCACCCTACTGAGCATGACGTTGATGTATTTTCTTCTCTGTCTTTCTCTCTCTTCCTTATCAGATATGTTGGCCTTCAATATATTGCGAATCATTATTAAGATTTGGAATTCATAAACATTATTTTTTTATAAAAATAATATATGATTGATAAATTTTGAACAAATTTTATTATAGTTCTTATTTTTATTTTATAAACATAATGTATGGTTGATCAATTTTGAACAAGTTTTGTTATAGTTCTTATTTTTATTTTATATACGTAATGTATTATTGATTAATTTTTAACAAGATTTATTATAGCTCTTATTTATATTTTATAGACATAAAGTATGATTGATCGATTTTGAAAAGTTTTGTTACAGATCTTACTTTTATTTTATAAACATAATGTAATTTTGAACTAGATTGATTATAGTTCTTATTTTTATTTTATAGACATAATGTATGATTGATCAATTTCGAACAAGTTTTGTTATAGTTCTTATTTTTATTTTATATACGTAATGTATTATTGATTAATTTTTAACAAGATTTATTATAGCTCTTATTTATATTTTATAGACATAATGTAATTTTTAACAAGATTTATTATAGCTCTTATTTATATTTTATAGACATAATGTATGATTGATCAATTTTGAACAAGTTTTGTTATAGTTCTTGTTTTTATTTTATAAAAATAATGTATGATTGATCAATTTTGAATACGTTTTATTATAATTCTTATTGTTATTTTATAAACATAATGTATGATTGATTAATTTTGAACAAGCTTTATTATAATTCAGATGGTTATGGAAAATTAAGCGCACAATTTACACGCCACTATGAATTTAAGCTTTTCTGAGATCCATCTTGAACAATTTTTGTGATAGTCCTAAAGCTTATGGACCATGGAATGCATAATTTTCCCTCTTACATCAACTTTTAACGCCTTTTTGTGTCATATCGCATTTCTAGGTGGTAGTATCTCTTATAATAAGTCTATAATCTTTCTGTATCGTCGACCCTGGTGGCGCAGGTGGTATAGCGCCGGCCTTCTGTGCCCGTGGTTGCGGGTTCGATCCCGTCCAGCTCGATGTCACTAGATTTAGTGGCATGTAAAAGAACTTAAAACATAATAATAATTAATCTTTCTATATCATTCTTTTTTGTTTCTGACATGTACATTATTGTACAAAAATACCAAGGATTACATTCGTTTCTTGTTACATTTACCACAACTAAAGATTCAATGCCGGTTAGTCTAGCGCGGAATATGACGCTACTGCAGTTTTTATATTTCTTTATTTGTAAAGTAAAAATAGGTATCAAAATATAGTAGTTCGCATGTATGCGAGCGGATGAATCTAACCTCAAAATGGATCCTCCGGGAGGTGTTCAATACCACCCATTCATCAAGAATCCAACAATAAAACTGTACGTATGTGACTAGGTTGAGCGCCGGGATATTAAAATGATATATTGTAATGGTGGTAAACCTGGAAATGACAGAAAACCATTTAGACCAGATACAAGCCGCTGAGGTAGCGTTTCGGCTGTGTGTGGCCGAGAAATAGATTTAATATTACTTGTATACCGACTGACCCAAAAATGCCAGGCGTGTTTCTTACTCTAGAAGTTCTCGTCTGTTTTTGAAAACTTTTATGGTTTGAAAACTGCCTCGCTTTTAACTAGAATTCAGCTATAGTAATGTCACAAGTGGTCTGAGATGTATTAGGACTATTTCGTGAATAAAATAAAAATGTAAATAATATATCCCTAAAATTCGCTCACAAAATCTTCTTCTTCTTCTTCTTCTTCTTCTTCTTCTTCTTCTTCTTCTTCTTCCCTTTAAGTATTAGGCCAAATGGTCTGTTACGATCTCACAGTTGAATTTTCAATCCAGCGCTTCTTTGGACGACCGAGATATCTCTTCCCGTTTGGACGATAGTGGAGGATGACTTTTGGGATTCTATCTCTATGCATGCGATGCAGATGATTTATCCAGTTGTTCTGATAATGTTTTACGTGATTAATTACAGATTATAGTTGTAATTCTTCTATTACATCTTCATTGCGTTTGTGATGTTAATAATTGTATATTTAAGAATACTTAACCTATTCAGACACTGTGAAGTCGAAATAGAGGAATAACGATTACTGCAACAAAGAAATTGAATGTTATTCAGTAATTCAAATTGAGAAAAGCGAAATACAGGTTTAAAAATGTTAATTACATGTACTGCGCTTTTCTCTTGTTATAACAGAAATAACTTATGTTTTCATATCTGCTGAAATCATAATTTAATTTAAACATTTTGTAGTATAATTACAAATAACCTTATCAGTACACTAATTAAATGAATAATTGTTATGACGGAGTGTCATTTTCTTTAGATACAATGGACATGTAATTAGAAGATGAGGATGTAGATGTGGAAGTAGTATTTCGCACTTTATTTAGTACAATGGATTGATGCTCATCGATTTACATGGAAACAGTTGGCGACACTGACTAAACAAAAGAACGACCATGCGATAAATTGAAATTGATAGTGATAAATCGAGCTGCAGAAATTATCGCAATGTATGACTGTGAGTGGTTGGAATTCAAAATTTCATTACACTTCATTGGCTGAAAATGGAATGACGTCATATAAACGAAATAGTCATTTTAATAATCATATACAAATTTTGATTCAGGTTTTCTTCAGTTGAAACGTTTTTATATAATTATCTTCAATGGAACCAATGTTAAACAATGTTGCTCTATAGCAAATTACTAAACATCGTATGACACAACTCTTGTCTTCTACAGATTTTTGGACACTGGAGACTCTACAGTATATCCTATCCAAACTAGCATGGAGTGATGGTGGAAATTCACAATTTGGCTACACCACCTCCAGTACCCTTTCAGCAGTTAGGAACTCCTACACCACATTACTTTCAAATGCATTCCTTCAGTCATAATGTTCTGCCAAAGAGCAGGTCTTTCACTGCAAACCCAGCATTCAACAATTATTCCTATTTTCCGCTTTCCTCTTAGGCCGGGTGCACACAGAATCAGACGCGACGCGACACGGCGCGGCGCGACGCTACGTTTTGCTTTACAACGCCTCGCGACAGCTTAAAACTGTCTGCTCGCGACAACTGATTTGCTGGCTGTGGGAATGGGAAACGGGCCTAGGCTAGATAATGGCGTCAATAAAAGAGGACTGTCTATATGAAAAATTCTATTGTATTTGCTTATTATTTCCTAAGAACGCAAGCTCCTAAAAATCTATACGATTGAAAGAGTCTTAAAATTAAAATGTACTGCACAAACGTCTTTTTTTTATGTTTATGACTACTTCACGACTCACAATAAAGAAAAATAATATATTAAATCAATAATGATGATAGTATAGAGCAGAGAATTAGACTTACTACAAATTACACTGGTCAAAAGTCATTTTGCGCCAGACATAAAACTAACAAATTCTTACTAATTTCGACCTCCTGAATTAATATATAACAAGCAAAATGTTCCATCACTTCGGGTTTTCGAGATGCACAATATAATTAATTTTCTATGCATTTTATTTAAAAAATCACCGTATTTCGTGCGTAACTATTTTGTTTTACAAATGTGAAGACCCATTATGTGAAAACAATATTAGTATAAGTAGGGCACCATGTTAGAAGCACTTGTAGAAAGGGAAATTATTTTATTGTCCTTCTACGAGTCTATTTCGAGGGAGTGAAACAGGTTCGCGGTATAAATTCACTTGAGTTTACCTGATTTTACTTGAGATGTGCATTTCTTTCACGGTGAGCTTTAATTACATTACTGTAGTTTATATTTTGCAATATATCACCATGTCAAAACCACCGAACAACAATTTACGAAGCGCCATAACAAGGCTAGCAGTTCACCACAAACTGTGCAGAAGATCAGAGTACCACGAACCTTCCCCCGAATGCGTGTGCAAACTGTGCTACGAAGTGTGTCCAAAATATCATTTTAGTAAATGTGTGAATAGAACGAAGTCACTAATGGAATATAGTAAAGAAAAGTAACTCATACCAAACTAAATTGCACGTTTGTGCGCACTTCTTTCTTATTAAAACCACTTCTAGAAGCGGAAATTGTTTTATTGCCCTTTTCGGTTCCATTTGGAGGGGAAGAAACAGGTTCGCCGTATGAAAACGTTTCAGTTTACCAGGATATTTCTGTGGTGTTACTATTCTGTGTAAGACGTGTATTTCTTTAAAGTGTGCTTTAATGATAATATTCAAAGTACGAATGGTTTATATGTGCGGATTTGAAGGTTGTAGCATTGCTTTTTGGAATGCAATTAGGCTACACAAAATTTTGCTACTTTCTGTACGAATTGGACAGTCGCGCTCGAGATATTTTATTTTTATTTTATTAGGTTATTTTACGACGCTTTTTCAACATCTGGGTTATTTAGCGTCTGAATGAAATGAAGGCGATAATGCCGATGAAATGAGTCCGGGGTCCAGCACCGAAAGTTACTCAGCATTTGCTCGTATTGAGTTGAGGGAAACCCCCGGAAAAAGCCTCAACCAGGTAACTTGCCCCGACCGGGATTCGAACCCGGGCCACCTGGTTTCGCGGCCAGACGCGCTGACTGTTACTCCACAGGTGTGGACTCGCGCTCGAGATAAGCATTATAAAATAAAACGACAATCACTAGAGCCAAGGAAGAAAAATATTATACATCAACCCCTTATACCTCAAAGCGAAGTAATTTTACCCCTTTTGCACAATAAGTTAGAGTTAATGAAGAATTTTGTTAAAGGGATAAATTATAAAACTGAAACATTTAAAAATATCCAGGAAAAATTTCCTGCTAATAATCCGTGGCGCTACACCCCGTGAAGAACCCAGACCGACCAGCCGGCTGCTGGCCTCACGTCCACATGCCAAAACAGAGGTGGACGATCATCCAACTAGAATGGAGGTATCGTGTGGTTAGCACGATGAACCCCCCAGTCGTTATATCTGGCTTTTGCAACCGATTTTCGCTACCTATCGTAGCTTCCCAAGTGCATCACGATGCTAGGTGGGCACCGGTCCCATACACTGGCCGAAATTTCATGAGAAAATTTCTTCCCCCATGAGGACTCGGACCAGCGCGCATTCCTTAACATTTCCTGCTATTAGTGATTCAAAAATAAAGGAGGGAGTTCTCAATGGACCACAAATTAGAGAAATAATGAAGGACAATCACTTCGAATCTTTGCAGGAAGGAAAAGAGACAGCGGTCTGGATAGCATTCAAGGAGGTTGAATTAATTTTCTGGATAACTGTAGAAGTGAGAACTATGAAGAACTAGTGAAAAATTTACTGTTGGCGTATTAAACTAGGGGTTGTAAAATTTCCCTGAAAATTCACTTCCTTCACTCACATCTTGACTTTTTTTTCCCGAGAATTGTGCGATTTTAGTGATGGGCATGATGAGCGCTTCCATCAACAAATTTCAACTATGGAAAAAAGATACCAAGGACAATGGAGTACCAATATGCTAGCAGACTATTGTTGGACTTTAGCTCGTGATGTACCTGATGCCCAGTGTAAAAGAAAATGCAGAAAAAGAAAGCTGTAATCTTCTGAACAGTGAATATTTAGCCTTAGGCCGGGTGCACACAGAATCAGACGCGACGCGACGATACGCGGCGCGACGCGACGAGACGCGACGTTTTGCTTTATAGTGTCTCTCAACTCCGCGCGACAGCTTGACACTGTCTCCTCGCGACAACAGCTGATCTGCTGGTTGTGTGGGTTTAGAAAACAGCATCGGCATAGAAAATGGCGTCAATGGATGAGGACGATGTGCTTTTGTGGTGCATTTTCACTCTTTTGGAAGAAGAAGAGCGGAACAAACGTAGATTTTGGGTAGATCCATGGAATGAGAAACGTGATCTAAATTGTCTCATGCAAGAACTGAGAAGTGATGAGAAACGTTTCAAAAATTTTACTAGAATGAGTATATCTACTTTTGATTATCTTCTTGCGTTAGTTGGTGAAAATCTGAAGAAAACAACTACAAATTGGAGGGAACCAATATCATCTGAAGCAAGACTGATGCTAACTTTGAGGTAAGTAGAGTTAGCCTACTATGTAAAGTAAACAGATTAGTCTGAATAATACGAATTTTAAGAAATCAGTGTTTAGTAGGTAATATTTTCCATGTAACTTTATTATCTGTACAAAGGTTCAGCTTAAAGGGGACAAGACTGTTACATACACCCCTTAAAATGCATTTCTCCGCGATAAAACTATAATTGTAACATACATTTCTATGTCAAGGAAAATCTCAAGCCATTCAACATTCAAACCGGTTGTGATATATTAATTCCAAGGACAGTTTTTTACTTGCACTGTATACAGTAAAACATTTTTTTCACTACTCACACCTATTTGCTACACGCTTGGAAGTCAAGTCTGGATATTCTTGCAGCTGTTACTATGTCAGAGAAGTCTTCGAAGTCTCTATTTTCCATATTGCACAATTCATATATTCACACACTATATTTCACATTTCGAGAACTTAAGCCAGAATGCATAATTACTTTACAAGAAATGAATAGATGCCTGGCAGGAGGGATAGTTGAGTGCACTTTCTCTTTCTCCAAAAACCTGGTGTGTGGACCTTTAATTTTGCCCCAGAGCTATAAATCAATGAAGCAACCCCCGATCATACCATCGAATATGGTATGTACAGTCCTAGTTAAAAAAAAAATTAATACAAACTTAAAAATTAATTTTGAAATTCACAATAACAATTTTCGAAAGAAGTGAGTCTTTTCACCTTTCAGGTACAAAACATGGTAAATAGGCGAACTTAGGCTCTATCGTCAAAATAGGCATTTTTAAGTTCTATAAAAGTACCAATTTTATGAATATGTTTCTATGAAATGTGTACTTGCAAGTTTTATATACGGTACTTATTATTTAAGGATTAGAATAGGTTTTTAACTAAAATCCGAAGTCTAGTTATTACAACAAAGAGTAACAATCTGTAAAACTACAATTCTTGTAAAAATGTTTCAGTGTCTCTGTAGTGGCTAGGTCCATTGCTGCTATCATACCATTGTTGCTGCTGTAGTTCACGAGGTGTAATTCGTTGCTGGGCCGGAGGTGAAATGATACATGAGGAAACTTCTCCACTAATACTGGAAGCTGGACGTGAATGTAGTTGTCCATTTTCTTCTTCCTGCTCCTCGACTAGTTTATTAACCAGCTGCACAATTTTTTCTTTCATAACTCTCTTTCTTTTGCCGTTTAGAGAGTCAATATCTGGTAATAGCCCTCGAAAAAAAAGTAGCATTGGATTTTCAGAATTATCATTCTTATTTATCTTGGCTCTGATATATTCTGATACAGGACCCGCAAGAATCTGGGATGCTGAAGGGGGTTTTCTTTTGTTGACTGACAGTGAGGCCCGACTGATATGTGAAGTAAATGATTGGGTATCTTCTTGAACATTTTCTACGTCGAGTTCGCCCTGTTCTTCGTCAAAAGTTTCTTGGCCAATAATACACTCTGTATTTTCAGAGTCCATGTTGCCAGTAGTTGTCCTATGTATACACATGTAGTCTTTTAGAAAAGACATAGGATCAGCAAGATACCATTTCTTCTTTTTCAATGCTGGAGCACCGCTGGGAGAACTTTTGATGGATCTGAGGTATCTGCCGTATGAGTTCCGAAGGTTCTTCCATTTCACTTGACATTCTTTAACTGAAAGTAAAGGAAATAATACCATAGTCCGTGGCTGCTGTAGCCTATTGTTTATTATTATTATTATTATTATTATTATTATTATTATTATTATTATTATTATTATTATTATTATTATTATTTGTATTATAGTTCCACTGCTTCATTTATTAACCTTTCCCTTAATCTATTTATTTATTTTTTCAGATTCCTTGCAACTGGTGAACGTTTCAAGTCTCTCTCCATGTACATGAGAGTTGGACACTCTACGTTCGGGGAAATAGTAATAGAAACGTGTCAGTCAATTTGGAAAATTCTGCAGCCTTTACACATGCCAGTGCCTACGCAAGAAAAATGGATTGAGGTTGCAAGCCGTTTCGAGTCGATATGGAACTTCCCCAACTGCTGTGGGGCAATTGATTCAAAGCACATCAGAATTGAAAGTCCTAAGCATTCTGGTTCTCTGTATAGAAATTACAAGGGCTTTAATTCAATAGTTCTTCAAGCAGTGGCAGATGCAGACTCGAGGTTTTTAGCTGTTGATGTTGGAGATCTGGGGCGAAATAGTGACGGTGGAGTGTTCAGTAATTCAGATTTCGGAAAACAATTTTTCAACAATACTTTGAATCTTCCACCACCTCGTACAATTGACGGAAAGGAATTTCCATTCGTGTTTGTTGCTGATGAAGCGTATCCTCTCACTACACAACTCATGAGACCGTTTTCTCGCAACGCACTAACTAATGACCGGAGAATTTACAATTACAGACACTCACGAGCTAGAAGAATCGTTGAATGTGCATTTGGAATATTGACAAAAAAATTTAGAGTGTTCGAAAGTGCAATCCTTGTTTCTCCTGAAAAGGCCACAATTATCACGCTGGCTTACTGTGTTTTGCACAATATGATAAGAGACAAAGAAGGTCATTTGGTCGACATACACAGATTCCTACTCCAGCCCAATGGTGTTACTATATGTGATCCAAGTAACGCACAGGAGATAGAAGAGGAGAGAAATCAACAAAGGGGAAGCACCAACGGGTATAGAGTGCGGAATATGTACGCAAGTTATTTTTTGTCTGAGAAAGGGACTGTTCCTTGGCAGAACCGTATGGCCCTAGTGGATGAAAGTTAAGCATTAGAAAATTGTGAGGGTGACAGTTAAAGCTCCCATTAATTTCAAAAAGCTGCTTCAATTAATTACGTTTCATTTCTTTACCATTTCTTCAGTTTCACTTTTATGTAAAATTCATGTAATTTACTCGTACTTAAGTGTTATTTGTGTTAAACATTTCGCCATTTACTATTAAAATTTGTGTTAAATATGCTTGTTATTTACCATTGTAATTATACTATTAATTTAGGCTATTTAATATGTTGCTTCATTATGTTCCATAAAATTCCAGTTCTAATGCATTTGGTTATTATTTCCTAAGGACGCATAATACATATAGGTTCGTTCCAACAACAGTCAGGAACCGTCCGTAACCATCGTGAGCATGCGCAGTACAGAAAAAGCGTTCCAACACAATCCGAACCAGTCCTGAACCGGAAACATGTACCTACTGCAGTCGGGAGTTACAACAAACTTTTGACACGGGTTCGGAATTCTATTTTCTGCAATTAGAATTAGCTTGAAACGAGCATCCCGTTCTTAGCAAATATGATCACAGTTATAGCATCTCTGGATTTAGTACATAATGATCCGCGAAAGCATTCCAACAGCGTCCAGTCTAGTTTCAATCCCATAGCAGCTGCTCAACTAGCGCATGCGCATAAGATGGTACAGGGACCGTGTATGAACTGATCCATGAACCGCTTGTTGGAACGAACCTAATGTTTTAGGTTACATGTTACAAATGCTTACATAAACGTCATTTTGTATGTTTATGATTATTTCACGAGCCACCATAATGAATTGTACTAAAATTCAATAAAGAATGATAGTATATATCAGAGGAGTAGAGCTAAGTACAAATTATTATTAGGCCTATTAACTATTACTCGCCTGATGCTTTCATTTCACTTGCAATTTCCTCCCACATTTTATAAACCATATTATTGTCATGATATTGTTTTAAGGTTGGATTATACAGAACGGGCCTTTCCTGTACTAGACAAACAAATTTATCAGCATCGAGCTCCATGATGAATGACTACTACGCAACAATAGTCAGTGTTGTCAACTCGATTCTTAAAAATCTGCTGTGACGCCATGCAGAAACCGCTAAATTGCTATATTATCAATGTAAAATTATATTATTTTGCCGCTGAGAGTGCTAAAAATACCCGTTAAATCCCTATATCAGCAATAGAAATTTCATAAATTTTTACCCGCTAAACTAACGCCGAAAAACGCTAGATCTAGCGGGAAAACCGCTGAATTGGAAACACTGACAATAGTATCTGTAGACAAGGAAGCTTGCTATCGCGGACGTGGCTATTAACGCATGCGCAGTACGCTTCAGCCATCAGACAGTCTCCTCGCGACGAACTTCAAGCCGTCATTCGATATTGTCTCTTCGTGTCTCCCCGCGACCGTCGCGCCGCGTCTGATTCTGTGTGCACCACATCATAAGAAAACAATGGGAGACAAGTACCACGAGACAAAATGTCGCGTCGCGCCGCGCCGCGTCTGATTCTGTGTGCACCCCGCCTAATTATATAAAACAATATTTTGAATAAATATAAATTCCAACATTTCTCAAAAACCGTAACCAACAACTGTTTTTATTGTCTTATTCGTATTCAGGAGGCTCAAATTATATAGAAAACATATATCACATGCCTAGCGCAAAAAAAAAAATGTTAACATTTGTTACGCAGTGTTATTATTATAAATTATTATTCACCTGGTGCTTTCATCTCATTTGCAATGTTTCACATATTTTTAGAAACCACATTATTGTCGTGATATTGTTTCAAAAATTGTACAGAACGTATCTTTCCTGTACTAAATCAACTAATTTATCCGCATCGAGCTCCATTATGAATAATGTGCACTACATAACAATAGTATTTTTTATAGATAAGGAAAGCGTGCAATCATAGCCACTACTAACGCATGCGCAGTACACTGCAGCTATCAGACTGTCTCCTCGCGACGAACTTCTAGCAGTCATTCGAAGTTGTCTCTTCGTGTCTCCTTGTGTCTCCTCGCGACCGTCGCGCCGCGTCTGATTCTGTGTGCATCGCATCATAAGAAATCAATGGGAGACAAGTACCACGAGACAAAATGTCGCGTCGCGTCGCGCCGCGCCGCGTCTGATTCTGTGTGCACCCGGCCTTAGTCTCCGCATATGATTCACATATCTTAATGTTGTCCATCATCTGATATATTTTTCTGCCTCGAACTTTTCTCCCGTTCACCATTCCTTCCAGTGCACCCTTCAGTAAGTAGTTTTTTTCTCAGCTATTGGCCCAACCAATTCCCTTTTCTCTTCCTGATCAGTTTCAGCATCATTCTTTTCTTCACCCACCCTTTCTCTGTCCGTTTCACATGCATATCATTTGAATAATAGTTAAAGAAAAATTATAATTCGCAACGTAACAGAGTGGAAATCGATGTAGCTAAGGCGGTAGGCTTGTTTGCCTACCGATCCGGAACTATATTCGGGCATGTGTTCTATTCCCGCTTAGGCTATTACCTGATTGAGTTTTTTCACGCGTTTTCCCAACTGTAAGGCGAATGTTAGGTAATCACATGACGAATCCTCGGCATTACCTCACCAAATACCATTTCACTTTCATCAGTCCTATAGGTTAGTAATGTCAATTGATGCCCATAGGCGCAAGCGCGCCCTTTAGAGCTCAGGAGAGCCTAAGCGCTTTAGAGCGGAAAGGAAAGAGACAGACGAGTGAGGTAGTATATGCCGCTTGGTCGAGCTATATTCAGGGATGGCCAGCACTGATTCAATGGATAAAGGGAAGAGAACTTGTTAAAACTGTATCCATGTTAATTTTTAGATTTGTCTGAGAAGTATAAGTGCATTATAAGAAAGTAAATTTTAATTTTAGTGGTCATTTTTCAGAAGTTTGTTTTTTTTTTATTAAAAAATATTTTCTCGACTTCTTTTTATAGAAAAGTGAAATTTTCAGATATGGGCCTATTTATTTAGTAGCTTTACAAGTACTGAAACAATGTTTTCGTAAATCTAATATACCGTAAATACGTATTACTGAAGATAGTGTATTGAAAATTTTGAGAATATTCGCATGGAAAATGTTTGTAAGGAAATCAATTTACAAAGCAATTACTGTTACAAACAAAAGATATGTGCTCATGTGTTGTAAAAATGTCAGCTCTATAGCTTCAGCAGATTTCAAGAAAATAATGTAATATTCTGATGATAGGAAGTTGCTCACCAATATTGCCTTAAAAGCATAATGCGATAAGAGTTTTGTTACGGAATATTAGTTACAGTTAAAACATACAGGTACCTCGGTAACTTTGCTTTGTACTATAATATTGTTTCGATTAGTTTATTGATTACTTTTTTAAGGCTAAAGATACCATCAATATCAATTTCAACTTATGTCATACTCAATCTCTCTCTCTTTTATTTTTTTTTTTTTGGGATATCACTTTCTTTATGAATTATGTGTTTCATTCACTTAGTACTACTATGGAATTTATGTGAATATTCTTTCTTAACTCTTTATTATGTTATTAACGTTTAAAACACAACTGCAATATTAAGAAATTGGTGTTAGTGCTTTTGTTTTACAGACAATATAGAAAATATCAAACAGAAAGAAGCCATATAAAAATAACGACATAAAATCTCACGTTCCGTCTGAAGTTTGTACACCACTGTTTTCTTAATTCAACAGACTGCTTATTCATATACATAATCCTTCCTCCTTCCATACCTAGCGCTTGGTGCCCTCGCACGACGTTAAGGTCAGAAAGATGCGCTTGCTTTGACATCACTGCTGTAGGTACTGAATAACGTAGTAATTGAAGCAGCTTCATTAAATAACCAACTAAGAAAACAAAGTAAAGGAACTTAATTTTTGTGAAACGCGTACATTTAATGAGGAGACAAGTGTAATTTTCGTAACTTTAATATTTCTTTCTCTTTTACTTCATAAGAACTTTTTTTTCTTATTAGACTTTGCTGGTAATTATAATGGAATTTTAGACACCAATCTACTGTATATTTTACATAGGATGAGTCTGACAAACTCCCTGTCTTAAGAACTACATAATGCAGGAAAGAAGGAAAATCTCGGCTCCATCCCATGGGTCGTTCTTGCACAAAGCCACGGGCTTCTTCCATCAGTTCCTGTAATTGAAAGTCCGGAGGGCATAGTTACCCTTCTACTCAAGCTTGTCGTCAGCGAAAGCGGGTAGTGACTACACAGAGTATGGAAATAACCTCCAGGGGAAGATGAGACCTCCCTTCAGAGTTAGCAGACCACTGCAGATTCCTCAAAAATCGAAACGGACCTCTTGAGAAACTCTGCGAATCAGAACGGGAAGAAAGATCGAGGGTGCTCACTCGTCCAGATCTCAGTTTATCCCAGAATGCTTTGCTGTTTGCAGAGGACGTGATATTTAATGATGTGATTCAACTTGCATGCTTCTTAGATCATCTTCTTCCACTTCTTTCGAGTGTTTAAGAGACTGTCCTTTCGCATTTCAGTTGTAGGTCGATTAGTTGTTCTTGAAAACATTTTACATAAGGTAATTAACAAACAATCCTTGTGAAATTCTGTACTGGACCTTTTCAACCATAAGATTGTTCAATAATTCCATACACATAATTATATTCCTTAGGCTTAAAGCTCTTACATTCCAGTGATAATTACTGTGGTCGTTAAATCAATGTAAAACAAATTCTTACACTAGGCCTACTACATATGAAGAGTCCACTGCAAGAATGATGGATGTCATTTGGAATACGTTTTGCAGCAGAAGCAATTGAAAGTTTGAAATGCTTAGCGCTCAAAGCTTAACTGTGATTTTCCGATCATTACTAGACAATGACTATCAGTTGTAATGCCATATAACTCTTTATGTACATTCTATATGTCTTAAGCTATGCATTCACAGTCTTGGTTCATTTTCGACAAGAAAGTGACATCCATCATTCTTGCAGTGGACTTTTCATATACATACAGTGTGGAAGTGAAATAGCCCTCCAGATTATCAGACCGAATAGCTCATGTTGTATGTAACAGAGAAGTGAAGTGTAATATCATATTGTTGGGACGTTCATAGTTTTCTCAGAATTTTTTTTCCGAAATGTTTAACAAGAGGAGTATAATACTATATTGATGGGAAGTTCATAGTTTTCTCAGAATTTTTTTTTTCCGAAATGTTTAACAAGAGAAGTGTAATATCATATTGATGGGAAGTTCATAGTTTTCTCAGATTTTTTTTCCGAAATGTTTAACAAGAGAAGTGTAATGCCATATTGATGGGAAGTTCATAGTTTTCTCAGATTTTTTTTTTTCCGAAATGTTTAACAAGAGAAGTGTAATACTATATTGATGGGAAGTTTATAGTTTTCTCAGATTTTTTTTCCCGAAATGTTTAACAAGAGAAGTGTAATACCATATTGTTGAGAAGTTCATAGTTTTCTCAGATTTTTTTTCCGAAATGTTTAACAAGAGAAGTGTAATGCCATATTGATGGGAAGTTCATAGTTTTCTCAGATTTTTTTCCCCGAAATGTTTAACAAGAGAAGTGTAATAGTATATTGATGGGAAGTTCATAGTTTTCTCAGATTTTTTTTTCCGAAATGTTTAACAAGAGAAGTGTAATACCATATTGATGGGAAGTTCATAGTTTTCTCAGATTTTTTTTCCGAAATGTTTAACAAGAGAAGTGTAATACTTTATTGATGGGAAGTTCATAGTTTTCTCAGATTTTTTTTCCGAAATGTTTAACAAGAGAAGTGTAATACCATATTGATGGGAAGTTCATAGTTTTCTCAGATTTTTTTTTCCGAAATGTTTAACAAGAGAAGTGTAATACTTTATTGATGGGAAGTTCATAGTTTTCTCAGATTTTTTTTTCCGAAATGTTTAACAAGAGAAGTGTAATACCATATTGATGGGAAGTTAATAGTTTTCTCAGATTTTTTTTCCGAAATGTTTAACAAGAGAAGTGTAATACTATATTGATGGGAAGTTCATAGTTTTCTCAGATTTTTTTTTCCGAAATGTTTAACAAGAGAAGTGTAATACTATATTGATGGGAAGTTCATAGTTTTCTCAGATTTTTTTTTCCGAAATGTTTAACAAGAGAAGTGTAATGCCATATTGATGGGAAGTTCATAGTTTTCTCAGATTTTTTTTTTCCGAAATGTTTAACAAGAGAAGTGTAATACTATATTGATGGGAAGTTCATAGTTTTCTCAGATTTTTATTTTCCGAAATGTTTAACAAGAGAAGTGTAATACTATATTGATGGGAAGTTCATAGTTTTCTCAGATTTTTTTTTCCGAAATGTTTAACAAGAGAAGTGTAATATCATATTGATGGGAAGTTCATAGTTTTCTCAGATTTTTTTTTCCGAAATGTTTAACAAGAGAAGTGTAATACCATATTGATGGGAAGTTCATAGTTTTTCAGATTTTTTTTTCCGAAATGTTTAACAAGAGAAGTATAAGACCATATTGACCATCATAGTTTTCTAAGAATTTTTTTTTCCGAAATGTTTAACATCCCCTTATTCGGTAACTATTGCGAGTAGGATCGTGATTTTTGTCCATATCGATATAAAATCTAATATAAAATCATTTATCCTTCTGGTGTTTTTCAGTAGCGAGAAGAGTTTTCGTGTAAATTTAATTAATAGAACCACCAATTTCAAGCCACTGAATGATGCGACCAACTTGCAACATTGTAGCCAGAAAATGAGATGGGAGGTAGTTCACTAAAGCAGACAGATTTGAGTTCGTTGATCCCTTACATCTGTATTACAAGAAGAAAGAGGCGGCGATGTTGCCAAACTGCTGAAACTTCCAACTCAGTGCATTCAATCACAAAATGTAACAAGGTTATCTACAGGATTGTTTCCGACCTCTGATAACGAATTTGAATGACGTCATGTGGATCACGAATCACACCGACAGCTGAATTGCGGCGAGAGTTGACAGACCAGTAGTGAGTGATTTCATAATCAGAGTGCACGGTGTATCACAGTAGAAATGCCCGAGAAAATCGTGTCTTTTTGGGAGGGGTAGATAACAACCCTTTCCGATGCCAAGTACAGTTACTAAAAATCATAGGAGCCTGCAAACAACGTGGTTTCGTTATTTCCAAGAAAGGCATCTTGTGTATACCTAATTAGACTGGCAAAGCTCGGATGGGATTAATTCCAGAGTGGAAAAATCAAGTAAATCTACCCCTCCCCCCCCCCCCCGTCACAAGTCGCCGCACCCCACGAGATGATACAAATGAATTCCATTCTAGAGCTTTACCAATCTTATTAAGTACACTGAAGATGCGTTTCCTGGAAATAACAAAACCTCGTTTATTGCAGCTTCTATTATATTCACTTACCTGTACTTAGCGTCGGAAAAGGTTGTTACGTACCCCTCCCAAAAGGCTCGATTTTCTTGGGAATTTCTGCTGTGAGTCGCCGTGCACTCTGACTATGAGATCACTCACTATTGGTCTGTCACCTCGCGCCACAGTTCAGCTGTCATGTGACTCCTGACGCACATGATGTCATTCAAATTCGTTATCAGAGATCGGAAACAACCCTGTACTCATTTAAGTGTACCCTACCGTCCCTTTCAATCTGCAGAATTATTTCACTTCCATATACAGGGTGTTTCCGAGATGGTGTTACAAACTTTCAGGGATGATGGTGAATGGCACATGTATCGATTTGAGATAAGGAATCCTGGTCCAGAAATGACCGAGTCGAAAGTTACAAGCAATAATAGTTGTGTGGAAATGAAATAATTTTATTCCTCTGTACACCTTATTTATGTGTTTTTATCTGTACATCTTACACGTACTGTATTCATCTGATATTGTTTACGATGTCTACTTACAGTATTCCATTCAGTACGCTGTCTGAGGGATGGGGACAGGAAACTATACTAAAGCAATGCAGATAGCGTAATGTGTAACGGACATGGTCGGTCCTGATATGCACGTCTGTAGACAGCAGTGTATGTGTACAAGTTGCAGTGTCCAGTCGATTAGTCCTAGTGAAATGGAGGAGTACACGAGAGCGGAATATGCAGACCTGATTTTCGAATACGGGTGAGCGAATGGGAACAGTAGACAAGCTCACAGATTGTATCGGGGCAAGTACCCACATAGGAGACATCCGGCCCATACCATCTTTCCACGACTGTTTCAAAGGTTAAGGGAAGGAGGGCACATGGTGCCAAATTACAATTCCATTTCCACACAATTATTTTTGCTTATAACTTTCGACTCAGTCATTTCCGGACCTTGGTTCCCTATCTCAAATTGATACATGTGCCCTTCGCCATTATCTCTGAAAGTTTGTAACAACACCTCGGAAACACACTAATTTTCGTACTTACCGCGCAAATTAAGACTTTCGCAAGAAAACATAAACTTCGCGTGAAAAATATTGTCATATATGAACTACATGTAACATTAAACATGTACAGTAGTGGAAAAAAAAAAACCGAACCGACGGAATAATCAAAGTCTCCGAAATGAGCCACTGCACATGCCACGCCCGCATTCACAAGATAGCGAGTAATCTATTGAAATTGTTGTAGTTTCGACTGCTGATGTAGCCCATTTCGAAAGCCATTAGAAAATAACCTGGTAAAATTCATGTCCTGGGAATAATAAATTAATTAAATAGTAAAATATCGCTGCAATCGAAAAATATTGGGAATAAATTTGAATAAGGAACAAAAAGAAAAAGTTTCCTTTCCAGGCAAGATTCGAACCACGAAAGTCTTAGTTACCAGTCTGTCGTGCTGTCACTGTGAACAAGGCTCTGAAATCAGCTACAAAGGACGGTCCGGTTTTTTTCTTTTGCCACTGTTGTACATACTTCTAACCACAGCTAAAAGTGATTTTTCGCTTTTATCCCAGTACCAAGAAAACACAGACTTGCCTATGGAGAAGTGTGTAGATTTCAGTTCGTGTTATGCCACTTTCTCAGGCACAAGATGACGTCAGTATTTCATACGCTCAATTAGACCTTCAATTAATTTACTTACGAATATGCACCCGTTATGGGTCTTGAACTCCTTGATTTCATAGCTCGTAAAATCAAGGAATATTCCCGAGAGCTGATACAGCGTCGTTAAAGTTGTGGGATGATGGCTATGTTCTCTGTAGAGGTACAGCATGAAGGGCGATTAAATCCCAGCAGGAATCCTAATTACAGAACTGCTCCCTGGCGGCGATGTAATGAACTAACACTTTCCAGACTCTAAGGGAGAGAGAGAGAACTTGTGCAAGAAGCTATGAGGGGAAGCATCATCATCAGCGTCTTCGGCGTTTGCTTGCGACTTGACCTTTTCCTTACTCCTCGTCATCTTCATTTCCTATCTACATCTCGTCTTCTTGATCAAAGTTTTCACCTTCATCTCATCTATGTATTTTAAATCCTCTTCTGAACATTAGGGCTAGGATTTTCATGGTGTAGCATATTTTTTTAATACTGTCAATGAGTTGCTAAGTACAGAGAAATACATTTTATGAAAAAAAACTAATTAAATTAAGGTATACTTTGTTGGAACATATTTGTGCATATTTGATAATTTTATCAACAGTAATCTCACTAGAGGTTTTGATTTATCTAGAGAAAATCAAAACTCGAGTGGGATTTAATTGACCATTACACGATTAGAAGAAAGTATATAAAGATTAGAAGTAAAGAAGTACTCCAATACAATAAAATATTAATTGACTTACGAAAATACAAAACTGTCTTCAAATTTGTACCATCTCAACATTATAAATATTACGCTAGTAGATGGCAGTAGTGTGTTATGAATAGCTGTTTTCTTGTTATCAGTTGTGCCAACTATGAAATCTTCATTGAACTCTGTGGACGGTTACTGGTCAAGAAGGCTTTGTTGATTCAGTTTCATTTTTATTAAAACAGTTGCATTCCACTTCAATTATCCCGATCCCAGTAATCGACGTCACTTGAAGATGATTTTCAATAAATCTTACTATTAAACAATTTCTGATACGTGACTATCCATAATATCATATAGCGAAGCTATAACATAACCTAAATAATATAAACGAGTGTTAGAAAAGTTTTAATTAGGGATGATAAAATAAACAAGAAACATTTTAATTAACGATGATGAAATAAAAAAATTAACATGAATAATTTTAAAAGAAACAATTATTGAAAGTAGGTACAATTTTCAAACTTAAATGTTTTAGTGGTTGGTGGCTCAGTTGATGTTATATTGGACGTGTGCGTAAAAGAAGTGGAACTCTTTGATGTACATGGTGTATCCCTCAACTTATTCAGGATTTCCGAATGGTGCTCTTCATTCATTTGTAAATAGGGTTTCTGGGAAGATGCATAGCTATGACCAGTGATCTTTATTAATTCTTGTTCTTGAATGCCAATGTGAGTCATATTTGAAAGTGCTGTGCATCGACTGGAGTGGTTTGTAATTTTCTGTTTTTTGACGTCCAGACCAGTGCAATTTGAAATGTTGGCAAACAAAGAAACAAATGCTAGAGTAGTGATAAAACTAAACAAATGCTAGGGACGCGATAAAATTAAACAAATGCTAGAGACGCGATAAAATTGTGCGATAAGCAGCCATGATTGGTTGAAAGACGTTCTTTCGTACCGTTTTATTGGTCAAAAGTAGTGTGACGTAGTAAAAGTGTAATAGTCCTGGTAAAGCATGTTTAAAAAATCTATTGTCATATTCAGCATATTATTACATTTTGAAGCGTTTTATATAGTACTCTTGTTTTTATCCAAAGTTGGTTCCCTTCGTTCTTTGAATTTTTTAGATTTATGTTCTTTCATATTCGTCTGGTAAAATTTTAATATTTTCTTCCACCCCTATTCAGTAGAATGTGCAAAATAGACTTAATTCTAAATGGTCACGACCAATACCTATTTGTCTATTGTTAATAGTAATAATAATAATAATAATAATAATAATAATAATAATAATAATAATAATAATATTTATTCTAGCGAAGTTAAGGCCATCAAACCTTCTCTTCCACTTAGCCAGAAACAGTCATGCAGATAGAGAAAGGGATGGCTATGCATCTCACTAGAAGCAACTGGATATGGAAGTAGGAAAAACCACTTTGTTGCCAAGTATTAGAAAAAGGAAGTGATATTCTTCATTTTAAATTTGCTTCTATTTTATCAGTAGAAGAAGAAAAAGCTTTTCTATATACAAAGCTTTGTATATTGTCTGCTAACAATAATTTTCATTTGAAAATTTGCTCAAGGTATTCATTCTACATTGCAACTCAGGTCTCGTAATATAGATAGAATGAAAGTTTATGAAAAGAAGTTAGCATTTTCTATTTTGAATAAAATTAATATGCTTTGAAATTTCTTAAATTTCACTTTTTTTTTTCTCTTGCAGTTATTCTAGGTATAGTTTTCACCTCTAAAGTAAACTATAAAAGAAAATATTTAAATTTAGTATGGCATGTTTTTTTTTATATTGCATAGCATACTTTTAGGTCATAATTGAATATTTTGGCCATTTTAGGGCACAACAATCTTAGTCCTACTCATCACCATTCCTTTCTTTCTCTTAGTTTTCAAAACAATGATGATGATGACAATAATAATAATAATAATAATAATAATAATAATAATAATAATAATACAGCAACTGGCGTAGCTCAGGCGATAGAGCGTTTACCTGCTGATCCGAGTTGCTCTAGATCGTGGGTTCTATTCCCACTTGGGCTGATTATCTGTTGGGGTTTTCCGAGGTTATTCGCAACCTTAAGGCGAATGTCAGGTAATATAAAACGATTCCTCGTCTCATTTCACCAAATACCATCTCGCTATTACAAATCCCAACGACGCTAAATAACCTAGTAGTTGATATAACGTCGTTAAACAACCAACTAAAAATATTCATTTATTCATAGTATTCTGCCCAAGGGCAGATCTTTCACTGCAAACCCAACATCCTCCAGTCTATCCAATTTTCTGACTTCCTCTTTGTCTCCGCTTATGATTCATATACTAGAGCAACGGTCATGAGCACAGTACACCCTCGGACTAGCGTCTCTCCGTGGCTGCTGGCGGGTATGCCTTCTTTCTATCCTTTCTGCGATACACTCCTTACCCGTTACCCATTTTAGCGAGTTCTGACGTCCACTGAACTAGGAAATTCGATAAGTAATGGCAGCAATACTGTAAATCAGGGCTTCTAGCGGTGAGATTGAAATCCTATATTATTGTAAAAGAGCAACGATTGTTTCATAAATTTGCAGTATTGAAAGTGTCGAAGTAGCCATACAGTGACTATTTCTGATTTGTAGTAAACAGTACAGCCCTAAAGGTACGAACAAAGGTGCGTAATAAAAGTCCAAGTTGCAAGAAAAAAACATGAACTCAATGCTTTAGGTCATTACAAGAAGCCTGTGGGAGAGAAGTCCTACCATACGGAACTATTGCAAGTTGAGTGAAAGTGAGACATTCGCTTTCAATCAAGAGTTGACGTACGAAGAGCTTTAGATTGATCAGTGAGAGACATATCCAGAAATTCTGCTGCAGATGGAGTCCGCCATCTTCCAAGACTTTGGCAGCATACTGTAGACATGGCAGGGGACTATATTTGAAGTATGTAATGTCAAAAGTAATTTGAATAAATTTAGTGTGAAACAGTAAGTATGTTGCCATTACTTTTGGAATGCTCTAGTAATATCTTAATGTCGTCTATAATCTGACATCTTAACTTCATTTATAAATGGTAAGGTATAGTGCGTAATTTTTAGTCTAGGCCCTATATATTTCTCAGATAATAATAAAATAATTAGAGTTGTGGAATTTTATCGATTAATCGATCAATTTCTATTGTAAGATTAATCGATCAAAAATATTTAATCGAATAATCGAATCGATTAAAATTAATCGATTCTATTTGATATTAATTATTATTTTGTTTGCAAACTCAAAGTAAAAATTCCGCAATATTCGTCTCTCAGAAATTGCTTACTTCAAGCACGATAATACCGTTATTTCATAACTGGAAAGCAGGTAGCAGATATCTTTGCACAAATACTTCAGAGAGAGATTAAGATATGAGAACAGTGACCTGTCTACCCCAATTGAAAGTTGAAACACAATGGGAAATCCTTATTAAGTTTGTCAGCTCGTCTTCCTAGCATATGAAATGTTTTTCTTGAGTTCGCCCGCCTCATCCCTTAGCCATGACTATACTGTGCGCAAGTGAGAGAGTAACCATCTTCTTCTCTTTCTAAAATTTTGTAACCCGATTACAACAGGGACCAGTCTGCTGTTGTGTTGCAGTTTCTTTATTGAGTTTCTAGATGAAGCTTGTGTGTTTAGTTTGCTAAAGAAAAAGAAGATAGTTTTCTGTAGTCTGTGAAAAAAGTAAAAACTCCATTATGTCATAGGGCTATGAGAATCTGAGAAGTAAACTCGATGAAACGTTTGGATTTAAATTGAACGATCGAGGAGAAGTGCTTGCCAAAAAAAAAAAATAATGCTTAGTGATGCAGGAAACATTGTTACTAAACATAGAGCAGCTTAATTCGGAGCATGTGAATGCACTCACGTGTTTAAAATCATGGATGAAGCGGTATTAACTAGGTGGGTCTTTATACGTTTTGTTATTTATGTTTGTCTAAAAAATCCCCTGAGAATTGACACAATAAATTATAAGCCTACATAATATTATGTTAGTAAATAACTAAAATAATATTGTTATGTAATACAACGATACAGTATATATATATATATATATATATATATATATATATATACTACATTTTATGCTTGTGCTTATCACTAGAGCTAGGATTCGTATGTAGTAAAAGCTAATATTTTTAGTCGGTATAGTTTATAAACATGCAAGTCATGCCCCCCACTCCTTATACTTGCCATTCTTGTCATTCAGTACTTCCAATAGTTAGCGCTAAGGGACTTTAATCCTCTTAACCACTACTTACAAAACACCCGGTGGGTTTAAAAGCTACATTGTTCAGTCCTTGTGACTTTTCTTGCATTTCGAGTCTTGTCAACCAGGCTTAAAACCTTCTTAACAGGCATCACATCGACTCAACTATACTCGGCGTCATTCTTAACTCTTACTACATATAAATCCTAGCTCTACTTATCACTAAACACATATTAAATTTGACAATAATTGTGTATTGGAGTACTGTATAGTAAAACTTTTTAAAAAATCCATCAAAGCTCGATTAATCTATTGATTAATTGATTAAATTCAAATCGTTAATCGATTAAATATTTTGATCGATCTACAGCACTAAAAATAATACAAAAATAAATTTGACTCACTCAGAATCTACGGAAGAAGTTGAGTATCCAATTGGATCTACCAGAGCCGTATGAAAACTGTGTCGATGAAGAAGGTTAGGTGAGAAGACAGAAAATAAAGGAAAATTATAGACATATTTTGCGCCTGCGCATTGCTGAAACTTACTATTCAGACATTTAAATTTCTTAGAGTTACTACAGCTAATATCTTAAAAACAATCCCATTGTAGAAAACAAACTAAAAGAAGAGTAAAGAAATAGACTCCGTTGACTCAACTCTATGCCAGTTAAGAAAGATAACTCAAGTAAGGACATCCGCATCACACATTTCCCGATAAGCGATATGGTCCCTTATTGAATTCTATGATACTGTGTGCTGAATAAATTAAATGATTGTAACATATGCATTTTAGAATAGGTGTACACTGCCGAGAGCGCATTTCCTGCACATAAAATTTTTACGACACAAAAGCAATTTCCGTTCCCTTGGTTACGATTAGTTCAGAACATTATGGTGGATCCAGGCTATATCAAAGCATATCCCCATACACGATTAGATACCCATAATTCCGCCACTGTCAGCGTGCGAATGGGTTATTAAATTACCGTACTTCGATAGAATTTATTTTAACGTAATAAACTTGGTGACTAAAGAATCAAATGAACGGTGGAATGTACTGTATTTGAAATGGAGCAGTCTTCCCCCCTTCCACTAGCAGCTCAAGCAGTGGCGTAGTTCGGCTGCACAGATAAAATGTACGACGAATATACGAGCAAGTATTTCTTTTATGGTAATAGTGTGATCAGAATTGATATTTTCGGTTTGCTATACGACGGAGTTTAGTTGTTTAATTTTCTTATATAGCCTACTAGCTAACTTTGTCCGACAAGTGCAAATAAATCCAGTAGTTTTTAAGTCCGGATCTAACAGGTTGATGTTTTAACGTTTTTGTTTCCTTAAGAATAGAGCCTTTTTAAAAAATCTGTTGTGGCATTATAATTTTATAGTAATGTGTTGCTAAATACGTCTTGAATTTTTTAAATTTTTAATCCGTCATTAGTCACTAGAGTAAAACTCCCTGGAGTGGTAGGATTTCTCTCAAAGTAATTATTTTCGTTACTATGGCATAGCTAATATTACTCGTATTATTCAGCGTGATTTTGAATTCTTCATTGCTCCGCAATAATTGAGAAGCATACTTTCAAAATTTCACATGTGCATTTTCCGAAAATACACTTCAGACGCCAAAAACTTACATCGCTGCAATGAAAAAAAGTATTTTCTGTGGTGAAATGTTAAAGATATTTTTTTTACTATATATTCTTATAAAATTTTGCAATAGAAAAATCTTCGTTTATTACATAGACATATATTTGTAGTATATTAAAAAAATATATACTGTATATGTGTTAGTTTTAGTTTATGTATTTTGTTATGTAAAATAAATAATTTTGAAAGTAATAAAAAGGACTACGAATTCATGCAGCAACTTAATAGTTCGGCAGTTTTGAAAGACTGGAAGTATGGAAGATAAAAAGAATAAGAAAATATTACTTTGACCTAGGATAACCCAACAATACATAGGTGCATGTAGAACGTATTTAAATAAAACATTTTATTTTTTTTAATGTACGAGTAATAATAATAATAATAATAATAATAATAATAATAATAATAATAATAATAATTCATTCATCCATAGTGTTCTGCCCAAGGTCAGATCTTTCACGTCATACCCAGCATTCTCCAATCTTTCCTAGTTTCCGCCTTCCTGTTAGTCTTCGCATACGAATCCAGGTATTTTAGTGCTGTCTATTTGATATTTTCTTCTGCCCCGAACTTTTCTTCCGTTCACTATTCCTTCCAGTGCATCCTTCAGTAGGTAGTTACTTCTCAGCCAGTGACCCACCCAATTTATTTTTCTCTTCCTGATCACAGTCTTTCTTCACCCACTCTTTCCAACACAGCTTCATTTCTTATTTTGTCTGTCCGTCAGACGCTCCATTCTTCTCTATAGCACATTTCAAATGCTTCTAGTAGTTTGTCTTCACTTCGTCGCAAGATTATCTACATGTTTGCCAATTTTGGCTACATAAATTTGGTAAATTATTATAAATAAAATATTTTATATCTTATAACACATTTAACAAAAGCATGAAGAATTTACTATTGAAATTGTGGTACTAAATAAAAACAATAGAATAGTATGCTGAAGGTATTAATAATAATTAAACATACAGAATATACTAAATATTAAAATATAAAATTAAGTTAAATACATTGACCCCCATATGAGTAGCCTAACACTCGTGTTCGGGATTTCAATATTGAAATACCGATAGGAGAAAGAAGAAGAAAAAAAATAAAAAAAATAACTGAAACAACATAGTATATATTAGGCCTACAGAGAGAGAGAGAGAGAGAAATAAATCGTCCGGCCTTAATTAAGGATGACCACGAGGATCCGGAAATTAATAGCAAATAAAAATATAATTAATTAAATATGAGTATTGTTATAAAAATAAAATATAATTAAGCACCACTGATTATCAATTACTCGTATAAAATAAAATGTTAGAAGATGACTTTAAAATTATACTTATAAATAAGCGATTTTATTTAAAATTAGTATATCCTTAATTAAGGCCTTCTGAGTGGTATAAATGAAATTGTATAATCTGCAGGGAATCTTTAAGAATTTGCTAGATGATTTTTTTAATTTCAAAAGATGATATTGATCATTGTTTTTAAAAATTATATGTAAATTTTGGTAAAGAACTCCGAGCACCAAAAAATAAACTGACCAATTGAAGTGAGGGATGTTATGCTTGGCACTAAGGTAGGGGATACAAGGTTCATAAATGGCCCTCTTTTCCTGATCAACCTGATGAGCTTGGTTTAGATCTCTCTCCATGCGTATAGTTGGATCTATGTTAATAGCCTTTTGTTGTTGCCTGTTTATTGCTATTATATCCGCTCTTCTGTGAGAGTCGTCTTCCGAAATACAGTGGACCTCTTCATGAACTTCCCAACCCTTGTTCCGAAGAAGACAGGCAATAAAATATGATAAAATAATTAATTACAATTGCAAGTAATACTAATGTTCATAAGTAGGCCAAATTAAATTAGTGATAAACAATTAATTATCCACAGCAATGTCAATTTTACTTATTTTCTTTCATTTCAATATGTAACTTCACTGTACTTATATTTTCTGAATTAAAGTATTGAGAAATGAAATTCTTATATACGTAGTTTTAAGCCGTAGTTGGAGATACTAACCACATTGCTTTATTTTTTCCAGATAACGGGAAAACATTAATTTCTTTATAATACGACTTCAAGAACGTTTTTCCCCTAAGTTTAAAGAACTGGATTAATAAATGTTGTTTGGCGGATTCTCTCGGCGTACGCCATGTCTATTGCCCAAGGCAATACTCTCAAAGGAATTCAACGTTTGACTTATTTCTGTGTGTAAATAGTTGAACGAGTTTTTTATGCATCAAAAGTATTTCGTGGTTACGCTAAAAAAGACCTATCAGCCAATCTGGCATTGTCCAAGAATATTGCATGATCAACTCCATCAATACTTACACATAACGTGAGCAGAGTCACGTGATCAATTATTTTAATTTGTAGCATCCAGCCAAAAAATATTAACTATGATGGCACAAAAGATAGGTCGTAACATGCGATCAATTTATACAGGGGAAAAAACATAAAGCGACTGTCACATGTTTCCTCACAATTATCGATCGTTTTTCTTGTCTCTCAAAAGCAGATGAAGGACGAGATGCGGTTGCTATGGGGACAACTTTAACGATTAGATATAATTAAGAACTTTTGTTTTTTTTATTGCTATGGAGTGAGTAACATGTCTTTTAATTGTAAGCACCGGGTTAGTTTTAAACGGTACAACAGTTCTATTCCACTTTTAAATGTATGTTCTTTCTCTAACGTCTTTTTTTTTTGCGGGCATGAGATCGTTCTTTGTCTTTCCAGCTTCTATTTTATGGTACATAGAATTTACCGCAGTCATTTCATTTTCTGCCATTCTCTTTAGATTTACTCAAAGAATGCCGTAACTCCGTTTTAATTACCAACTTCATTTCTAGGAAATCTTTGTCTAAGATGGCGATGCTTGGATTCTTTTAATGAACGATTCCTTCTGTTAAATACACTGCCATAGACTCAATAAAGGCACGGAAATAACATATTTGTTGCAGTTTTTACTGTCGATTAAAGATAAGATGTAGGCAAATGCCTATTGTTTAATGACGCTCCAGGTATTTATTCCAGTGTATTTATTTAATGATACCCATTATACAGGCTAGTTAAAGGCATAGCTACAAGAAGCCAGAAGATACAGATAAACATTAAATTGATAGACGCTCCGCCAGAGTGCACTGGTGATGAGGTGATAAACAGACCTCCCATCGGCACAAATTCACTGCATACTTGATCGTTACATTTTATTTTTCAGTTTATCGCTTTTTCTCGGCGGATTTATGACGCTAGTCTTTAGTAGTTGTTAAGAAAGTCCAGCTTAGAGATTCTTAATTATAAAACTGAGATAAGGATTACAAGCATTTGCGTGACATCAGAGGCGCGTTTATGTCCAAGTTTGGAGTTCTAACACCCAATAGGTCGTTCCTTTACTTTGACAATGGACAGCAAAAATACAATTCATTAATGTATTCGTTCTTCACTACAGTGGAGTCCAAATCTACTGACGTTTTGCGAGAGCCAATAACGTGCAAGCTCGACGTTATCAAACCTACAGAGCGGGTGATGCGTGCTTCACCGAACTCGTTTGGCGGGAGGAGTGAGGGGCCGGTAGGCTGTTGGAAACAAATTGCATTGTCAATAAGAAAACAGTGTAATACAATAATAAATAATACGATCATACAATAATCAAATATCATACCTTTAAAGTAGTGTTGTGGGATTTAATCGATTAATCGGTCAATTTCTGTTGTAAGATTAATCGATCAAAAATATTTAATCAAATAATCGAGTCGATTAAAATTAATCCGTTGTAGTTGATATTAACTATTATTTTGTTAATACTAACTCATGCTAAAAATTCCTACAATATTTCTCTCACGGAAATTGCTTATTTAAAAGCACAGTAGTACTGTTATTTTCTAAGTGTAAACCAGGTAACGTAGGGAAAATCTTTGCACAAACACTTCAGAAAGAGATGGAGATATGAGGACAGTGACCTAGTCTACCGCTATTGAAAGTTGAAACAATGCGAAACCCTTATTAAGTTTTGTGGTTTTCCCAGAAAACTTCCACCTTGTTGTCAGCTCATCTTCCTAGCATATGAAATACATACTTTTCTGGATTTGTTCCCCTCATCCCTTATAAAATAGCCATGTTTACACTGTGTGCAAGTGAGAGAGTAATTACCTGCTTCTCTTTCTAAAATCTGATAATTCGATTACAATAGGGGCCAGCCTTTTCTTTCGACCGCTGTACTTTTGCATTTGCAGTTTCTGTACCGTACTGAGTTTGTATATGAAGGTTGTGTGTTTAGTTTGATAAAGAAAAAAAATCAGTTTTCTGCGGATTTTGAAAAGTGTAAACTCCATTATATCATATGAGAATTTGAAAGGTAAACTCGGTGAAACGTTTGGATTTAAATTGAATGATCGTGGAGAAGTGCTTGACAGAAAAAAAAAAAGTTTTTTCGTGTTTAGTGATGCAGGAAACATTGTTACTATACGTAGAGCGGCACTTAATTCGGAACATATGAATACACTCACATGTTTAAAATCATGGATGAAGCAGTATTAACCAAGTTAGTCTTAATGTTTTTTGTTATTATTTATATTTGTCTCAAAAATTCCTGGAGAAATTTACGCAATAAATTATAAGCATCTTAATAAATATGTTAGTAAGTAATTAAAATAGTGTTGTTTTGCAATATAACGATACAATATATATAGATATACAAAATTTAATATTTATGCTTATCACAGAACACAAGTTAAATTGAACAATAATTGTGTATTACAGTATATTAAAACATTTTTTCAACTCGATCAACAACACTATTTTAAAGTGTTGTTTGCAATTCCAGGGGAAAAATGAATGGTGTGTTTTCGAGGCCATTTAAATTTAAATTCGTCACTCTTTTAGGTGTACTTAGGGATACCATCTGTCCGGCAAAAGGAGAACATGTCCTGTTTTTTAATAATTTTATCCTGTCCGGCAGGCATTTAAAAAAAATTGAAATGTCCGGCATTTCGTATTTCAACTAGAATTAATATGAATATTGAATAATGTGCGATATTATGCATAGACTATCTAAACAAATGGTGAAAAGCTATGAAAGAATTTAACTGCTTTCAATGGTTGAAGCTGTAGCATATAAAAAAAAACAAATTACGATGACCTATTGACATGCATTGAATTCTTACACTCTAAAAACGTCACTATTCATGATTCTAAGCTATTTTATAAATTTTATTCTGCAATGTACAAAGATATGCCAATGAAGTTAATTTGGATAAAGATTTAAGTTTAGATAAACAATGATGCAAATTCTTCAATTCCAATAGTTCTGCGAGCATTGAAACTTTCTCAGAACTCTTAAAAATATGCCAATTCTATTTATTTATCCCAAGTCACAACGGAAGTGCTGAGAGAGTATTTTCCCTAATATCTGCTCATTGGACAAAAGAATAAAATCGCATGCTAACGGAGACAGAAGTATCATGGTGAAATATAATTTCAAGGACATGTCCTGTGAACAGTTCCATAGTTATTTGTTACTAGATATAAGTTTGTCTCTTCAGGCTCTTGTGCACAAAGTGGGCTTCACCGATAAGTAGGGCACAGATGTAATACTGATGAGCAACTAGTGAGAAAACTAAGGTGAGCCATTGTTTTTATCTTTAATTTTGTTCATACCAATTTTAAAAAGTTCTCCTTTTTTCAGCAATGTCCTCATATTTTAGATTCCTTGTCCTCCTACAGAATTTCTTCTCATGGTAGCCCTAGATATACTTATTAATATCTTTCCTAGGCGAGACGAACAGTTTCTTAGCACCATGTGTTTCCGTTTTTTTTCTGCACAGTTCTGCATACACGTAACATAGTTGATACACTAATTGAACATGCCTTGGCAGTTCTAGCCATTAGAAAAGTTAAGATTTTACGGTTTTCTTCGGACGAATATGTTCTGAAGACACTGTAAACATTAAATATAATTTTCCGAACTTTTCTACTATATCCACTGGAGCTATTATTTTCACTAGTACTGGTCTTGCTGAATGACATAATTGAATTATATGTTACTAATAAACAAATAAAGCAATAAACTGAAAAAAAAAATTGAAAAAGGTTGTTACGAGGGGGCGGATGTTGATGAAATGTCATCTTCCTATTTTTCACATTAGGACGATACCTATTAATATAGAAATCCTGACTATGTTAATATCAATGTAAAAAATTAATTTCTTATATTGCATTTTTTGCAGTTTTTGACGTTTTTGAACTAATAGGTCATTTTTACATTTTTTTCGACATTTTTTGGTCATTTTTAATATTTTGAAAAGCTTTTAGATAATTTTGAATGTATTTTACTTCCTTCTTTACATATAGGCCTGTTAAATCTTTTCCTAAGCAAACAAATCAGTAGTAGGTCCTACCAGTAATTACCTACTGAATAAGTGAATAACAGTGAAGTTTGAGTTTTATAGTTTGGAACAAACTCTAAAGTCAGTCTCTCATTCCACTGAAGGCTTCACCTCACACAACAGAAGTATATAAAATGCTTAGCAACAGCTTAGTTTAAGTGAGGACTTTGACCGCTACTGTTCTTTTGTTGGTACGAGGGTGTCTTTAGAATTTATGTTTGGAAGGGAGAAAAATTTCACCGTTTCCTGGACAATAGGACGTTGTGTTCTCACTATGGTTCGGAAGGGATGTACAGCAGTAGACAGTATTTTTTAACACAAAGATTGCAAGAATGCACGCTGCGCCCACAATTTGTTTTGTCATTCACACTCCCCACTTGGAAAGTCTGGTAACAAAAGTGAAGAGCAGGAGGATGGAGGATGGAGGAAACGGAGAATGAAGGCAATGACATGGACCACCCCTGATTGAAACATATTGTAAACCCTCATTAAAATCTATAGTTTTCGCTTAAAACTTTCATTTTGTTGCATGTTCTTTTCCTTTATCTTAGTAAAATTCCAGGAAGTTGCCTCCTCTCTCCGACATTTACTGGGCAGTCATTGAAACAAGGTGACTAATTTTTAAGAAGTTCTGGTGCGAGTACGGTGAATAATATTTAAATTTCTTTTTCTTTTTATTTCATGTCATTTTTTCATTAGTTTAAGGGCATTTTATTAATCATTTTAAGTAGATTTTTAGTTCGTCAACATCCGCCCCCTAGTTATTGCAAAATAATTATTCATTTCACTGAGAGACACGTCGAATACCTGCACATAACGCAAATAGAAATCGAACTGGCACACTCAGCTCTCGTTTCATAATTATTTTTTATCTAATGCTTATGTAGCTGAACGGCTACTGTTTACAGTTATAGTCTTGGTGCTTCGAAAGGCTTTCTTATCGTCACTCAGCTGTGTAAGCGTCACTGGTGGAAGACCATAAAAACCATGAATCAGCTGGACGCGATTATAACGCATAAAATGCGAACCGCTTGGCGTAGAAATGAGATTCTTGTTTCTATATATTCAGAAAAATAATTTAATTCAACCTAATCACTTGTAGACACCCTGGACATACTGCGTAGTGATTCAACCGGAAACCCTCAGGTCTTCTGGGGCTCCGAAGATAAGTCAATGGGAACCGCGAACAATATAATAATAATAATAATAATAATAATAATAATAATAATAATAATAACATATTTTATTTATTTATTTACTTATATTTAATGTGCTGTACAACAGCTAGTGGCCAATTACAGTTCAGCACAAAGAATATAACTAAAACATCAGCAATGATATACATTACAATAAAAGTACAATGAAATAATTAAAATAATGGCAATTAAATAATATAATAATTACAAATGAAATATTGGAATCATATAAATGAAGAATGGAATCATATAAATAGTACGTATTACAAAGATATGCAAGATGACGAGAATATTATAATACAACGACAATAATGACATTGAATGGACGGAATAAAATGGGTGACTAAAATACATAAAATAATGACAATTAAAAGTAATTGTAATTGGAAATAAAAGGATGGAATCATGTAAATGAATAAACAACAAAATGATGTAAAAGGTAGCGAGAATAATATTAAAATACATATTTAAACAAAAGACATAAATTAAACTGATATAAAACTGCAAAGTATATACTACACCTTAAACGGATCCAAGTTAGATCCATGCAAATTATCATATTTTATACATCTGCAGATCGGAGAGAGAGATTTAGAATTTCTGTTGTAAAACATTTTATGAAATCTTAAACCCTTAGCAGGAATACGAAGACTGAAATTGTTTAGGAAGGATTCACAATCAATATCACCCTTAAGGACTTTACAAAATATAAATAATCAAGATCTTGAAGTCTGGCAAATAAATTACAGCAATTAAAATATTTGCAGTTAATCTCATATTTATAATCATCAGAATTCGGTAAAAATCTATATGAACAAAGGAAATAATGTTTTTTTTTTAATATTCTCCAACTTATCCGAGTCAGTGGAAGTAACGGAGTTCCATACTAATAATAATAATAATAGTAATAATAATAATAATAATAATAATAATAATAATGATAATAATAATATTTTAACGTGGAACGTGTAAGTGGGCAACTGTTCGGGAAATATGTCCATATCTGTAATACACAACGCTCTCTTCTTAGCTGGAGCACGCCGATGCATTCCGCAACGTATCATTGCTTCTTAGCGGCAGCGGATGGATGCAAACGCACAAAGTGCTATTATTGAAAAAATAAATGAAGTTTGATTATTATCGTATATGTGGACTTTTACATTAAATATATTACTATTAGTGGCTTGAGCAGCGAATAATGCATTTATTTTATAAATACGACTTTTAATTTCGAATCAGAAGATAATTCTAATACTTCTAAGAGTCTCTCTTCTTTTTCGGCGAGCAAAATGTTGTTTGTCTACATCTACAAGATAACTCCTTAAAACGAAACAATGACGAAATATCGACCACATGCATGCAGTATGGTTTGTTTCTACCGCATGTTTACTTTTTCTCCTGCATAATTTTGAAAGCGCTACAATCACAAAAAATTCAAACTGCCACTGAACTCTAGAGACTTACCTCAATGCCGAAAGTGATAGTACTTACTTTCGTCCATACACGAGGAGAGTTGCCTGTGGGTTTACATTTTTACAGACTCTGCATGCATGGGGCTCTTTAGAAACACAATACAAAACATTTGACGATCCGTAGTTAAAGAAACGGAATAGAAGCCATTCAGCTGTCAGGTGTTAGTTCTAATATTTTAACTATCATTTTCAACCCTCGCAACTTAGTTGCTCTAGAATTTCATGCTACTTATCTAGAGCCTTTTTTGACCCCAAGCTTATTTGTTGTAAATAATTATAACATTTTACAGATTTATGCATTTTATATATATATATATATATATATATATATATATATATATATATAATACATGAGGAAATTCAAAGTTTTTGTTGGACCTAGAGTTACTCATTATGCTTAAACAATTAATTTATTTATTATTTTTATATTGTAATGGCACACTAGTTAGTCTGTATCTTTGTTTCTGTATTTTTTCAATTATCAGAAAACACTTTCACTTTCCTTGAAATAAAGCACAAAAAGAAAATTAGTTATTGGATCAAGTGTTAATTATTATGTTTAGACAATTTATTTATTTATTATTTATTTGTTGATTTATTTATTTATTTATTTATTTATTTATTTATTTATTTATTTATTTATTTATTTATTTATTTATTTATTTATTTATTTATTCTCATCACCTTCTGCAGTAGAAAGTACAAGAACCTTATTTTACAAATAGAAGTAATTGCTCTTGAACCTAGAAACTTTTAGCCATAGCCTACATAGCATATTATTTATACTGTATTTGGATTTATTTCTATCAGTAACTGTTATAAGTAAAAGTTTATTTGGAAAATAAATATAATTACAAAATAAATACGTGTTCTATAAGTGGGGACGTCCACGACCACAGTATATAATTATGAAATAATAATTTTAAATGTAAAGGAAACTAAAAGAGGCCTAACCAAGGAATGCATTTCTGTCTTACTGGAACGTTTCGGAGCATATGTATGTAGATATTAACAATAAAATATGATGTGGGGTCAAAAAAGACCCAGGTAAGTATCGACGGTTAATGTATTTATTTAAACTTTATATGAAGGTGTAAAAAATCATATATACATCTATTGTCAATGCATTTGGAACTGGCGGATCAAGGTCACTTAGACAGACAGACAGACAGATAGACAGATAGACAGATAGACAGATAGACAGATAGATAGATAGATAGATAGATAGATAGATAGATAGATAGATAGATAGATAGATAGATAGATAGATAGATAGATAGATAGAACGCACAAACCACGTACGAGTCACTGAATTGTGAACTGAAGCACTAATAGTCCTGGCTGTCCCAGCTGACTTTAGTTGAAGAGAATGGTCCAGGTTTGGGGGCAAGCACACGCGTCAAATGTAGTGCATTGCTTGTCCTTGATCCGCCAGTTAGAAATGCGTTGAGTATAGACATTCTATACCAGTGGTCGCCACACTCGCTGAAATGGGTAGAGTACACGGAGGGAAGGAACTCTGCTCCGTCGTGGACAAGGGATAGAGAGACAGCATACCCGCCAGCAGCCGCGATTGCACGCTAGGGCTGTGTCTTGTCCGCGGGTAAGAGACGCTAGTCCGAGCGTGCAGTGTTTTGATGACCGCTGTTCTAGACTCTAAAATAACTTTACATCATTCGTGGTTCTTACGGCACTCGATGAATAAACTATCAGTGGCATAAAGTTTAACTTTAGCCACTAGTTATATAAATAACTTACCCCCCCCCCCAGCGAATGAAAGCTCCGTTATACCGCTGATGTAAAGCATGTCCCCCGACCCCTCGTTGTAACGGGGCTTTACTGTAGCAACATTGTTAACAGGGAGGTGATAAATAATACATACTTTGCTACAAAATACTGTAACATTGCCAAAGCAGTGTGACAGCAGAGAATAGCGTAGTCATTAAGGTTTGCGCGCGGATGTTTCCAGCGAATCCACTTGAAGGGTGCCGGTACAATTGGTATCGCGTTTCGAGAACCATCGGCTTCCAATAGCAAACTGTGAAGAGGATGGGGGTTACAACCACAAACACTCGGTCCACTGCAAACTTTCCACTTTGCAGCACATGTATCTACTATTTTCCAATAATTGAATGGCTACTTGAGTGCACGCGGTGTGGGGGAGGGCCCCGCGCCTTAGTTTCCATCACTGCAGTCAAGATACAAGTTTAAAGTCTGATCGCATAAACTCTGTGTTCTGTTGCCAGGGTTTATGTCTGACAAATATTGTACGTAGTACTTATTACAGCTAGTTTTTAGCTAATGGGTTCTTTTATAGACCAGGTTAACCGCGGACAGAGTGCTACTTGAGAGCAAAAGGGGTTCACGGAAATTTAAGCATGGTGTATAATATGCATATTACTGTGTAGTCAGTAGTGTGTGTGTCTATGTATGTATGTATGTATGTATGTATGTATGTATGTATGTATGTATGTATGTATGTATGTATGTATGTATGTATGTATGTATGTATGTATGTATGTATGTATGTATGTATGTATGTATGTATGTATGTATGTATGTATGTATGTATTTTTTTATTGAGAACATCAACTGCATGCCCCATTACATAGTAATATTACACGCATTATTCTAAATAATTTACATGTGTAATTACAATATTATGCTACAATTTGCTTTTTCGTAATATGAGAGTTGAATTTACACATCACCTTAACTAAATTTAATCATATACTTATAAGATTTTAATTTCTATATACACGCCTGGGTTAATTTACATTTAAAATAACAATATTGTGTCATACTTTGCTTATAATAACTATTCCTAATGATTATCTTACATGTTTCCATAATATGAAAATAAAGTACAACTTAACTTAGTTAATGTTTATCATATAGCCTATCTAAAAACTTGAAATATTTATTTTATACCTAAAGTGAGCCATATGTACATTTTTATTATTTTTTCACCATTAGATTGTATTTGTTTGTAAGACCAACTACCTGAATTTTATATCTACTTAACCATCTCTTTTCTTATATTCTATATTTACAGTTTGTTTATCATATTATTTCATAATTTATTCCATTATTGTGTATCTACAAGTTAATTGAGTATATATATTTACAAAATGGTCTCAAATGAAAAGTTATGAGCTGCTGGTAACTGGCCAAGTTCCTCCATTTTTTTGTATCTCCGATATTAAAACTGATCTCTGTTGTCGTGTGTCCGGACATTCATAGATTAGATGATTTACAGTTTGCCGGGTGTTATTATATGTACATGTTGGATCCTCTATGATGTGAAATCTATGTAGGCATTCTTTCGTTTTTCCATGGCCCGAGATGATTGCTGTGAAGTCCGGTGTAAGGGGTAGTTTTATCTTAAGTCTTTGTTTGATGGAAGGGAAGAAGGATTTCGAAAGAGCCCCCTTTGTTTGTACTGCTCCATCTGTTCTGCCATTGATGATATCATGTTTCTTGTATCTTAGTTTTAATTGTTGATTTTGGAATTTTATTATAAATGCTCTGTAGTTCTTCATCTTCAGCAGCTGCTTTTGCCAATTTGTCCGCCAACTCGTTGCCCATAATGCCTACATGGGCTTTCACCCATGTGAAGTGAATTTTCCATTGATTTTTTTCTAAAGATCTGATTGTGGTCAAGATGTCCTCTACTATTGTGTTGTGTTTCTTGTTGTTTTTCAATATGGCTAGGGTTACTTTACTATCTGAATATATGGCTGCAGTTTTTCCTTCCTTTGGCAAGTCAGTGATGGATCGAAGTTCCTCAAGAGCTTTCAGTATAGCTATCTGTTCCGCCTGGTTGTTGGAACACTTGCCATCTAGCCTATATTTTAACTGTCGAATGAGTGTTTCATGATGAAATATCACTGCTGCCGCTCCCACCTTCTCTCCTGTTTTGCTGCCGTCCGTGTATATTTGTAAAGTATAATCCGCTTCAGCCTCAGTTTCTTTGATTTGTAGAGTTTCTGCCGGATGCTTCCAGTTTCCAGGTTTCAAAGGTGCGTCGTATTCCCTTTGTCCATGTGTATATTTGTAAAGTTGAATTTGTCCATGAATTGCAATGTCGATGAGTTGAATGCCAGCTATAACACAGGAAGGATCATATGAGATTGTCCTATATGCCTTTGTGATTTTTATATTGAACAATCTCTGAATTCTCTGAATTTTCCTCAAGTTTTTCTGGTTATGTAAATCTTCCCCCCACACAGGCTCTCCGTATGTCAAAATAGGTTCTATTGCACCTCTGTATATCGTATGCAGCGCTTTATTCCCCAGTCCCCAAGTGAGTTTAGCTGCTTTAGATAAGGCATGTATTAGGTTTATAGCTCTGTTATGTATTTGGTCAATATGATTATCGAATCTGAAATTTTTGTCAATCCAAATGCCAAGATATTTGAGTTCATCAACTTGTTCTAAAGGTTTGTTATTGAGGTAGATGTTGACCATCTCATTCCTTATGTTCTTCTTTCTTCTTATTAATAATACTTTTGATTTTGAGTCATTAAACTTAATTTTGGATTCCTTAGCCCAGTCTTCAATTTTTTTAATGTCTTGATTTGCAAAATTTTCAGCATCCAGTGCATTCTTCCCCTTTGTCATGATTAACAAGTCGTCTGCAAAAGCAATAACTTCTGTCCTGTGGGTGAAGTTCATATTAAGCAAAGAGTTGTATAAGACATTCCAGAAGTCTGGTCCGCAGCAAGAACCTTGGGGGCAACCCTTCTTGACTTCATTTTCTGATCTGTATTGATTAGTATATAGGCTTGCTGTTCTGTTCTGGAAGTAATCCTGTGACAAGCTGTATAAATTCTTGGGGCATTTTAATTGTCTAAGTTTGTCCAGGATACTAGGCCACCACGCGGCGTCAAATACTCCTTGGACATCGAGGCTTATTAAAATAATATAGCCATATAAGCGTAGATTTTCTTGCACAAACTGTTTCATTGCTATTGCTGCATCTATCGTACTCTTCTGAGGCATGAATCCATACTGTCGCTTGTTGAATAAGTTTCTTGAATTTATGTGATGGAGGATTCTTTCTGTCATCAATTTTTCCAAAACTTTTCCGCTGACATTTAGTAGACTAGTAGGCCTATATTTTGATACGCAATCAATTCAATGTATGTATGTATGTATGTATGTATGTATGTATGTATGTATGTATGTATGTATGTATGTATGTATGTATGTATGTATGTATGTATGTATGTATGTATGTATGTATGTATGTATGTATGTATGTATGTATGTATGTGTGTATGTATGGATGTGTGTATGTGTGTATGTATGTATGTATGTATGTATGTATCTATGTATGTATGTATGTGTGTGTATGTAATTTAATGTAATGTAATGTATGTATGTATTTTTTATGATATTTATTTATAGCATGCCCCATTATATAATTTTAGTAATACTACATGCTTTGAGTATACATATCTACTCATTTACACGCTAGTGATATATGAGGGGCTCACAACCAGAGTGGACCAAGTCCACCAGTGATCAGTTTGTGGATTAATACAATCTCGGATGAAGAGAACTTAGATTTATTGATTGCCATAACAAACAAAGTGCTTAAATTGATTGCCATAACAAACAAAGTGCATAACTCATTTGTTACTTTACAGAGGGCAGCATTTCCTATGGAAGGTGAAGGTTGCTAAGCGTGAGCCAGGAACTTTAAGACTCAATATCCCAGAACTATTCCAGATGGACTTGGTCCACTCTGGTTGTGAACCCCTCATACACATGGGTTTCTGACAAATATTGTTCTGATGACTTAGGTGTTTAGTTCACTGCGTTAGATTTGAAGAATTTGTTTTTAGACTTTTTCAAAATCTAGTGAATTGATAAAATGGATAAAAGGTTTCAAATAATTTTGTACTAATACACTATTGTTCACTGGCCATTGTTTCGAATACGAAACTCTTGTTTTTAGATTTTGTCATTTGTTCTCTAGGATAGGACACTCGAATAATAAATGTTCAATCGTTTATTCGCTTGTATCACAAACACAAATGCGATTTTCAATTATTTTAAAACGCTTTAAATAGGCTCTTGTTTTCCCATATCCTGTTATAATTGCTGCGATATTAGGAGTGATATTGACATTTGTTTTTAGTCTGTCTATTACGCCTGGGAAGACTGTTTTCGTTGTTCCACCTTTCACTGTCATACTCCATTCATTCTGCCATATGTATGTATGTATGTATGTATGTATGTATGTATGTATGTATGTATGTATGTATGTATGTATGTATGTATGTATGTATGTATGTATGTGTGTATGTGTCTATGTATGTATGTATGTGTGTATGTGTCTATGTATGTATGTATGTATGTATGTATGTATGTATGTATGTATGTATGTATGTACATATGTACATAATCATTACCTACAGATGTTAGGGACTGCCTGATCTTAAACTCTTTGGCCGTATTTATAGACATTCTTAGCGCGATGATCAGCGAACTAACGTTTTTCGTATTCATAAACCAGTGTTAGTGATATGATATGATATGAATCCTGTACAAGTAACCAGTCGATAGCCGGGGCTAGTTTAGCACGCCCATAGCGCGGGCTAGCGAAATATCTATGAATAGCACCCTATAAGTCGAAAGTGAAACGTCTTATATTTTGTTTCGTAAAATGTCCCAGAGCATATTATATTATAATTTACAATGTAACTAGTTTATTAAGTAGTCACGTAATTTAATTCGTCACCTAAATTAATTTAAGTAGTCTATTTATTTGAGTTCGATATTGTACTGGTATGTGCATGTTTTCCTGCTTCGATTTTGTCTTTGGTATATAATTTTCTTTTATGCAATCCTTGCATTGAAATATGCTTGTTATGATGCTATAAATAGTGTACAATTTATTGGCCTAATTCTGGCACTGGTGCCAGAAAAGTTTATCTAGCAACTAGTACTCCATGACGTCATCACCGCCTTCACAACACAATTTTATACGATGTACCTGTAAGGCTATATTGAATGTCAATTCCTATCTCTCCAAATCCTTGTAGTGTTAGAGGATGTTATATTAGGTATTTCCTATAAAGCAAATAGCATTTCTGAGAAAGAATGAGGTTCATGTAGGTATGCAATCTGTTCTTCGGATGAGAAAATATGTACGAAGAATTCGCTAGTAATTATTTATCATTGTTTCAATTTTTACAATTACAGTAAATGATTTAAATTAGGTCTACCAACCTCGATGCGAATAATGTTGGCGTCGCAAGAGCCTTGTCCTATGTGCTGGAAGACATCAACATTTATAAAACATACGAAATATCATATGTACTTCGGTACATTAAAATAATATATTTATAAAACAGTTCAATTAATCAACTTATATTTGCCTTCAACAATTAACTTTCTTTTTTCTTAAATGTATCACATCACATTATATTGTACATGTTTATTGTATTCAGGACCCTTGTGGTCACTCAAAATTCTTTGAGCTGATGTCTATAATTTAGAAATTTATTTACCGGTTGTTCTGTATAATTGTGAAACTTAGATTCTCACTTTGAGAGAGGAACAGGGGTTAAGGGTGTTCGAGAATAAAGTGTTTAAGAAAATTTTTGGGGCTAAGAGGGAGAATGGAGAAAGTTACACAATTCAGAACTGCACGCATAGCATTCTTCGCATAACACAATTAGGAACACTAAATCCAGACGTTTGAGATGGACAGGGCATGTAGCACGTATGGGGGAATCCAGAAATGCATATATAGTTGGGAGGCAGGAGGGAAAAAGACCTTTGGGGAGGCCGAGACATAGATGGGAGGATAATATTAAAATGCATTTGAGAGAGGTGGGTATGATGGTAGAGACTGGATTAATCTTGCTCTGGATAGGGACCAATGGCGGGCTTATGTGAGGGAGGCAATGAACCTTCGGGTTCTCTAAAAGCCATTTGTAAGCAAGTATTTTCTTACTTTTATCTAAATCAAATTGTATTTTTTGTAGCTCGTAAGCTCATATATTTGTATACTTCTTGCTGGTTGAGTGGAAGAGAAGGTCTTACGACCTTAACTTTGTCAACTAAAATAAATTATTATTATTATTATTATTATTATTATTATTATTATTATTATTATTATTATTATTATTATTATTATTATTATTTCGACTTTTCCGACAGAAAAATTTACTTAAATCTTATAAGTGGGATAATATTAACAAAGTGTGACAAGTGGCCTTTAGGCTAGGCGATCACATAGATTAAGATGAGTCCCAATAGCCCATCAAAGAACGAGATTATTTTCCTGTATCTCTTAATTGATATTTCATTCCTTTTTTTCCCTTTCATTTATTCACTCATTCGTTCGTTGAAGTGGTTTTCGAAGTAATCGATTCAATTATAAAATTTTGTTTGCATTATATAGTTACTGTGCATTTAATTTAAATGAAGACAGGTTCCATCTTCATTAAATTTATTATATTTCATGTACATAATTTCCGGACAAATTGACTTGTAAATAGTATGAATAAATCCGTACAATATTTTAGAAGAAATTCCTGTACACAGGTATGCAGACAACATATCGTGAGTCAATTTCTAGGCATAAGAGTTATTGCAATCGTATATTTGCATGATAGGCCTACTCTTGTAGTGTTTCTTCCTTTACAGTAGTTATACTTCGTAATAATGATAAAGTAAGAAATTAGAGAAAATTGCCTTCTGCTGTTCGGTCGTGGTGGCAGCAACTTCGCACATTAGCACCAACTTATCGGTTTGCCTTTTCGAAGAAGAATGTTTTGTGCGCACGCGTTAGAAGTTTATCTGTTTTCAATAAGTATTGACAGGGACACAATCGTTAATTATTTTGGAATATCGGTGCAGCCATTACCCCAACAGCTACTACGCATTACAAAAGAGCGGGAGACTTACGGCTTCGATTTTCTAGCAGTGCTAAAGTGTCACTGATAACGACTCGTGCTACCAACTGAGAAAAATGAAAACCACTAGAATAAAGTCACATAAATGTGTGTGAGATATTCAGAGATGCTTCCCGAATTGTAACATTATTACAAATGCTACTTTCGTACGATGTGCTAGTCTAGTCAAAATGTTTTAACACTTTAAATAAGAGTGCAATTATTTTGAAAATTGTGATCATTTCAAAGATAAATTTGTAATTTTCCACACTAGATACAAAATTTTTTAAAAGTAATGTTATCCTTTTTATCAGCCACCGGCGTAGGTCAGGCGGTAGCACGTTCCTTACTGATGCAGTGTTGCGCTCGGGCGTGAGTTCGAATCTCACTTGGGTTGATTATCTGGTTGGGTTTTTTCCGAGGTTTTTCCCAACCGTAAGGCGAAAGTCAGATAATCTATGGCGAATCCTGCACCTCCTCTTGCCAAGTAGCATCTCAATATCACCAATTCCACCGACGCTAAATAACCCAGAAGTTGATACAGCGTCGTTAAATAACCATGTAAAAATTCACTTTTATCGTCAGAAATACGATATGGAGAGCATGGAAGTGTAATGGTACAAAAAATCTGCTTCGAAATTTTCGCGGAAATACGCATCTTCAGCAAACTATGATACCGAAAATGTGTTAATGCGGGTATCGTCTATCTGTCTGCCTGCTCTATCCGTTTGTGAATGACAATTTCCTATAAACTATTGGATTTTATTCACACTCAGTAAGCCAGTAGGCCTATCTATAAGTCAACTTCTCATGGAATTATGCACATGTAAGTGGGTCAATATTTTTAGTAAAAATTGGGTTTTTATTTAAGATTAAAACATTGCCGCTTCAGACTAAAAAAATCAAATAATTTTTTTTCGTCATTCCTGTCTTAGGTAGAATATCAGTTGAGACGGAATACCTACTACATTGAAACATTTTGCCAGGAGAAATTCATCGTCATAATCATAATCTTTTATTTTTATTCATGTTCAAGATTTGAACCTTTAGATCTTTTTTAACCCTGTAAAATACTATGAACTATTAATTAAACAATGAAGTACAAACTGTGTAGCAGAATTAAACTAAAATACATAGAATGTTAACATATTTCAAATAATGTTAGATAATAGGAAGAGATTATTCAGAGACAATTTTGAAAATACAGCTCTATCAGGATGCATATCTAAAGAGAGAAGTTACCATATAGTCAGTGACCGTTAAGTCAGTATAATTAGAGTGAATTGTTGAGAAGGTTATCTTTTAAGCTATTTTTTAAAATGTTTGTCTTGAAGCCCCTAATACTTTGTGACAAGGAATTCCATTGTCGCGAGGTGGATACTGTAAAATATGATGAATAACAAAATGTTCTATGAAGAGGTATACTGGATCTGGTATTTACGTCGTGCTTAGAGTGTAGATAAGAGAAACGAGACGAAAGATAATTTGGTGTTGAGGTGTGCAGAATTCGAAAGAGTAAAGACAAAGAGTGTAAAGTTCTACGTTCTTTGAGTCGGAACCACGAAAGACTTGCGAAGGGCGGTGATATGTGATCATATTGTCGGATGTTGCACACGTATCTGAAGCACATATTCTGAACTCGCTGTAACTTGAATGACAGTCCAGAACTTAGGTTACTTAACAGAACGTCACAATAATCGAAGTGCGGCATTACTAGGGTTTGTATTAGGGTAAGTTTTATTTGCTGGGCAAAAAGTTTCTTAAGCGACTCAAACAGTGAATTTTTTATTGTTTCTTTAACTTGAAAATTGCAATTTAGATTATTATTGAGAAAGAAACGAAGATTTTTTTCGACAGATGAATAAGGGATTAGTATGTTAAGTGTAACAAACAACTGGAAGATTTACTGTTATTAAGAGAGTTTACACTTTTTCTCTACATTAATTTTGTTCCATACTCTAGTTTCCTTATAATTCCCTTTCCTTGACTATAACACTTTTATACCCTCACTATGATGTTACTTTTAATTAATTTATTATTATATTTTCACTTTATACTTTAATCACAGTCTAGTATATACAGTCACGAAGCTCAATACGTAGGAAATATGCATCCATAGTAGTTGCTAACCACTAGGATCGCTACTATCGCCTCATCACAGACAATGCGAAATAGTACCGGCACAGTCTATTGTTCCTAGTACCCTCAACAACTCAAGCTTCGTGACTGTATATACTAGACTGTGCTTTAATCTTATTATTCTTCACTTCACTATTTTATCTCACTTTATTCACCCTTTTTCAACCATTCTTTCTCCCTATTGACGTTTCTGCGACTCTTATAGATTTAGATGACATGGAAATAAATAACCTACTACAAGTGTATGACGAACCGTATCTATGCATATCATTATTACAGTCTAGTATATACAGTCACGAAGCTTGAGTTTATGAGGGTACTACGAACAATAGACTGTGCAGGTACTATTTCGCATTGTCTGTAATGAGGCGATAGTAGCGATCCTAGTGGTTAACAACTATCTGTGGATGCATATTTACTACGTATTGAGCTTCGTGACTGTATGTACTAGACTGTCATTATTCAGTAAATGATTTTGTGCGAGATCGTGCGTATTTGCTTGGTTTTCGCACAAAGCCAATCCGCGGAAAGTCTAAATTTCCACATTCAGTATTCCCAACCTAACACACATAACAATTTCACTCTTCTTACCGCCTAAGTGACATATTGATTTTACTGCTTTAAGCTTTTAACATATTATTTTTAGAGACGTTCAATATAGTAATAATTATAAATTGGAAACTTACCACTGCAATTTCACCTAAATTGCACTGTTAATTATTGTTTTTAAATATTTGCAAAAATTAAGTAAACTCTACAACTCCACTAAAGTTACTGCATTCTTGATGCATGTAACATTAAAGAAGCCGTTTGTTTAAAGTTCGCATTTATTTATTTAATTATTTATTTATTTATTTTATTTATTTATTCTGGTGTAGTTAAGGCCATCAGGCCTTCTCTTCCACACCACCAGGAATACAAATACAATAACAGAAATAAAAAGGAAGAAAAAAACACTATAAACGAAGTAAAGTCACACAAAAATATACACAGGTTGCAGTCACACAAACTTTAAATGAGTGATTAAGTATAATTAATTGTATCCTAATTAACTGAAATAAACAAGAAACTGGGGGAAAAAAAAGACAGACGTTTATCACGGCCTGCTGGAGTATAGTAAACACAGAAAACATTTTAAAGCAACAATGTTGAAGATAGATATTTTTGTTTTGCAAATTTGCCGTCATTGAACAGAAACCAAGATGGAGATTTCATTGCAACTAATTATAAATTCCTCTTTCAGGTATGTAATAAACGATCTTCGCACAAAATAATGTACGATACACGAGCGGTATGTTTTCTTTCAATTCTCGGGAATTGAAAAAGCTCAACTACGTTTCGCTTTTTCAAACTTTTCCTCGAACATGAAAACTTCAACATACCGCTCTTGTAACGCATATTACTATTCTCTTTGTACGAGAAACAATAGAAGACTTTTGAATTTAGCTCACTTTGAAGCTCAACTGTTAATACAATTATTCTCCGTTGTCATGGATATAACACTTCATGCCTTAAGAATTTCAATTGTTTTACCTGTGTGAAATATAAGCTTGGAAAAGTATTGTGGGATGCATATTTTACAATCTTCTCGAATGTATATTGAAACACGGGGCGCGCTGCTATAGCTAGAGTACGTCTATACAAGGCCATCAAATTTGCATTTATATGACGGCTTACCGTAGCCGGTATAAGAGGCATCCGGCTTTGCAATCGTCTCTATGCTTGCAAGACAAACGATTTGGAGCTGAAGTGTGATCCGTCGAGGGCGTTTGCGTAATTGAAAATTTTGCCATAACAATATCATAAAAATGGTAGCTCACATGGCTCATTCACAGTTCAAACCAATTTCCCTTTCACTTTTTTGTACCTTTTTAATGTGAAGTGTTAAATTCAATCTATAATGGTTTCCTATAATATGCAGTTAACTGTTTCTGACTTGTTGTGATAGCAAAGGAAGTTGGTTATAGGCCAGGGTTGTCCAAATATTGGTAATCTCTCTTATTCAGTGATTTGTTAATTTCATATTAATTTGTGGCCCGTTGAGGCGATAATGTAGACACGTTTTTCTTTAATTTTTTTTGTGAAATAATCTATAGCACGCACTTATAAAGTTAGTCTTAAGACGATATATAGTAAACATTAAGTAAAAATGCAAAAAAAAAAAAATTGCTTAAAATTGATCTTCAATATGTGGACAACATATTGCGTTTCGTTCTATTATAAATTCGTCAATCTTCGATGCTACTTACCTATTAGAGTTCTACGAAATGTTTATTTGGCCATTTTTCAGTCTATTTTTCAATTCGGCATTATTCTTTGGGGTGGAAGTACAAAAATTAATCTTAGTCCGTTAAATTTACTACAAAAACGAATAATTAAAATTTGTTTGAAGTTATCGAACTAAATTAATTTATTCAGAATATAATGTATTTAATATTGAACAAATTTATAAATATACTCTGTTAAAATTTTATCATAAAAATTGTAGTAAGTTTATGTTACGGGCACATAATCATGACACAAGACGAAATAATAATTCAACATTAGTAGAACCTAAATGTTTCACATCTGCTGGTCTAAAGCATAGCATTCATTTTGGCCCTCGGTTATATAATTCTTCAGCTAAATTACACCCAGAACTTCCAACATGTAACCCACTGACATATAACAAGAAAATTAGAAACGTGCTAATGTCTTCAATTTCATTAAATACATTTATAGCCTATGTGTATGAATTAATCAGCATATATTATATTTATATTCTATAATTTCTGAATATATATTTTTCATAAATTGTCCTAGTTTACATCACGTACGATATTATCCTTCTTTATGTTAATATTATATTATATAATTTCATAGTAGCTGTAATTTTGATTTTAGTTCCAATTTTATTTTACTTTCTATATTCCTCTTATACAGGGTGTTTCCGAGGTGGTGTTGCAAACTTTCAGGGATGATGGCGAAGGGCACATGTATCAATTTGAGATGGAACCATGGTCCGGAAATGACTGAGTCGAAAGTTATAAGCAAAAATAGTTGTGTGGAAATAGAATTGTAATTTGGCACCATGTGCCCTTCTTCCCTTAACTTTTGGAACAGTCGTAGAAAAATGGTATGGGCCGGATGTCTCCTACGTGGGTACTTGTCGATACAATCTGTGAGCTTGTCTACTGTTCCCATTGGCTCATCCGTATTCGAAAATCAGGTCTGCTTATTCCGCTCTCGTGTACTCCTCCATTTCACTAGGACTGATCGACTGGACACTGCAACTTATACAGTAACATGGCATGTGGATTTTCAGCATCAAAACATGGTTATTGCCAGAGTTGAGATGATATCCTCCGGTGAACGAAGCGTTCAGTGAACTAGCGGAAGAAGTAAACACGTGGGATAAAATTATCCGGATCTAGTTCTTGTATTTGTTGTCGATGGTAGAAATACAGAGAAAGATTATATAAGACAATTATAAAACTATTATAACATATGTATCAGAGTCATGGACTTTAACAGACAAGTCAAAAAAGCAACTAATGACTTGGAAAAGGAAAATACTTCGAAGAATTTACGGTCCAATATATGAAAATGGCATATGGAGAATTCGAACAAACTCAGAAATTATGAACAAATATAATACACCAGACATTGTGGCAACAATAAAATCAAGAAGATTGAGATGGATGGGACATGTACAAAGAATGAGCCAGGATAGAGTGTGAAGAAGATTCTAGAAGGAAAGATGGGAGGTAGTAGAAAGAGGGGAAGACCCAGGCTTAGATAATATGGAAAATGATTTGAGACAGCTGAAAGTAAGAAGGTGGAGAAACAAGGCTTTGGATCGAGACATATGGGCATCTATCACAATGGAAGCCAAGGCTAAACTCAAAGGGCCGTAGAGCTATAGGATGATGGTGATGGTAGAAATACAGATTCTCATCATGAAGGACTTGTCGGACCCTGCAGTGGTTGTATACCATACCATGTACCACTACTGAGGTACTTGTCAACGGCTGGTCTGCAACTCGAGCAAGAACGTCTTCCTCAAAATCTTGGCTTTCGTCTGGTCTTCGGAGCGCCTAAGTTGCCTTTGTCGAATGTTTGGGAAACAAGGTATGTGGTGGTGTTGGTCGATTGAAAAAACGCTCATGGAGCAGAGAATGGGAACCCCTTCAACTACCCCCAGCTGCGCCGTATACCAACATTGTGTCAACGTATTCTGCACAGCCATGCCAGTCCAATGACGAAGAGGCAATGAAATGAGCGACAGCACTGTTGTTATGACTTGCCACCTGTCCACACCATTGTGAGATGCAACATATGTCAGGCTAGTTAAACGTAAACAAAAGTGTTTTTGATGTGGATTCATGGACGAAAAGTCATGAAGCATGACTCCCCTACATATCCGAGTAGTATATAACGGGAATTCATTTACACCGAGTATTTTATTGTTGAAAATATAAAAATGTTTTAATTTGGTTCATAATAATATTGCCACATTGTGAAAAAATAATTATTCGACGACGCTATCTCAATTGCGTAGATATGTACTGTCAGTGGCGGTGGGTCAATAAGGACACAAGAGCACGTGAACACCTTGTTTCCATTAATGCACGATTAGTTTTATTATTTAATACCGTATTGACGTAGTGGGGATGTATAATATCAGAATCGAGTGTTTTAAACTTCCCGCATCTTGCATAAACTTCTTATGTAAACTTGGCAACATGCGTTCACATACAAGTCGTGCTCTTTTCAAGGATTTTACAGGAATTACACGCATGCGCGGGAGAAAATTGTCTTTCGCTGGCCGCTTATGACTCGTCAAGAGCACAAAGCGTTAAGTGAACAGTGAATCTATCCTACAGATGACAGCTGCATCGATTCCTATCGTTCACGCTCTGTATCTCGAGGACGAAATTTAATGGTCTGTATTTTAGCCTGTAGGTGTCAAGCATTTCTCACTGTCGGAGCGTTTACTTTGTGTGGGTGTGTGTACAGTGCTGCTACCAGAGTGCAGTTTTATGAATTACTATACTTTAGTGTTAGCATAATAGCATAGTTCGGTAAATATTTATCCATAGTTTGGCTTTCAAACACGTGCTGGCTGAATGTGATAGTGGTATGAATTTAAGTATCTGTATGGTAGTGTATAATATTTAAGAATAATATTTACTGGCATGTATTCATAGTAATCAATCTGTGCGAATGGGATTATAGTACTGGTGTAGGCTATAGTGTATCAGTGTGTTGTGAACCAAAATATATTACTGAACACACGCTTTTGTAAATAACGGCACTGTGGTATGTAGATTAATTTTTAACAAACGTAAACAATGGACTCTGTTGAAGTAGGCTAATTTTGAACAGTAAAGAACTGGGTAAACTGACTTACCAGAAAAAAATTGGAAATAAAAAGACTTGGTTTCATTATTATTATTATTATTATTATTATTATTATTATTATTATTATTATTATTATTATTATTATTATATGTTTTGAATTTATATACGAATTTTTTCGATAGTGAAACACTGGAATAATGACATTTCATGTTAGGCTAAACGTACGAATTCAAATTCTTTTCGGTTTTGGAACACAAAAGTATGACGGTTTTGGAACACAAAATTGTGAACACACGTAATATTTTATCACGAGCCGCCACTGTAAGTACAAATATTTTTGACGAGATTCCGACGATTCGCCATGGAATTAACTAGTATTCGCTTCACAGTTGGGGAAAACATTAAAAATATAATTTAAAAGACATTTACAAAATAAATAATTTAATGTCCAGAGACAATTTTATAATATACCTGATCTCTCCTCCCATTTTCCCTTTTTTCAATGCGTCATTCCACACAGTTCCTCTTGCTCAGTTATATAATTATTGGATAAAGTGTATTTAATACTATCACATTCTGGATGAAATTTTAATGTTGAAAATTCATCGTTACCTAACTTTAAAATTGCATATCAAGAATAAAGACGTTTCACGCACTCCAAAGGATTTTATAAATCTTCTGTAACTTGTTTATTTCGTTTTTCTTCTTACATCAGCTTTAATTTACTTAACTTTTAATTTTCTTTCTTTGTCTAGTTCCTTTTTTCTTCCTTACTTTCCCTTTAATTTCTCTCTTTCATTTTCTATTCAATGTTATATTCTCTTTTATTTTCTTATTTCTTCTTTCCTTTTAAATTTATTTGCCATTTCTTTATTTCCATCTGTCTTATCTCCCTTCTGATAATTTATCTGCTTTCATTGTCTCTATTACGAGTATTTACTCTTAAGTTCCTTTTTATTTGTTCATCTTACTTTTCCATCTTCTTTTTTATTTCCATTTTACAACTCTTTTACTTTTATTCTTTCTTATCTAATCTCTCATTTCTTCTTCCGTTCTTATCTTTCTTTCCATTGTTACACATTTCTTTTCTTTTACCCTATTTCTTTCATTCTTTATTACTTGATTCATTCTTCTATAAATTTGTTGCGTATTTTATTTCTTACAACCCTTTATTTCATTGAATCTTTCTTTCTTTCTTGGGAACATAGTTATAATAACCATTTTAATGTGTTAAAATAAAACTAAGTTTTATAGGCCTTATTACCTAGTTGACTAGTTTCAGCTTTGTATCAGCCATCATCAGTACTAATTCCTTTCTTTCTTTCTTTCTTTCTTTCTCTTTCTTGTTTTCTTTCTTTCTTTCTTCTTTTCTTTCTTCCTTCTTTTCTTTCTGTCTTCAGTTTCTTTCATTCTTTGTTTCTTTCTTTCTTTCGCATTTTAATTTCTAATCTACCATTTCATGACAACTAGTTTCTTTCTTTCTTTCTTCTTTTCTTTCTTTCTTCCTTTCCATCTTTCATTCTTTCTTTCTTTCTTTCGCATTTTAATTTCTAATCTACCATTCCATCAGAACTAGTTTCTTTGTTTCTTTGTTTGTTTGTTTGTTTGTTTGTTTGTTTGTTTGTTTGTTTCTTTCTCTCTTTCTTTCTCTCTTTCTTTCTTTCTTCCTTTCTTTCTTTCTTTCTTATTTTAATTTCTAATCTATCATTTCATAACAACTAATTTCTTTCTTTCTTCCTTCCTTCCTTTCTTTCTTTCTTTCTTCCATTCTTTCTTTCTTTCTTTCCTTCTTTCGCAATTTAATTTATAATCTACCATTCCATCAGAACTAGTATTTTTCTTTCTGTCTTCTTAAGTTTCTTTCTTTCTTTCTTTCTTTCTTATTCTTTATTTATTTATTTATTTCCTTCTTACGCAGTTTAGTTTCTAATCTACCATTTCATCAGAACTAGTTTCTTTCTTTCTTCCTTTCTTCTTTTCTTTCTTCCTTTCTTCCCTTCTCATTTTAATTTCTACTCTACCATTTCATCAGAACTAGTTTCTTTCTTCCTTTCTTCCTTTCTTTCTTTCTTTCTTTCTTTCTTTCTTTCTTTCTTTCTTTCTTTCTTTCTTTTGCATTTTAATTTGTAATCTACCATTTCATCAGAACTAGTTTCTTTCTTTTACATTAACATTTTTAATCTACCATTTCATCTGTTCTTCTTTCATACAACTTCCTCTTACTCTTCTTCAATTTTTCTTCTCTGCTTTCGGTCTTATTTTCATTCATTCTTTTCTTTCTTCGTTCGTTTCTTATATCTCCCCTTTTCTTCCACCCTTACTTTGTTTGTTTGTTTTTTTTTTTTTAATATTTATGGACAAAGTTCTTATTCTCGCAGTAAATTTACAGAATGGAACTCCTATGCCTTGACTGGGATATAAAGGGAAGTTGGTTGTATGCCAGGGCTATCCGTAACATCCCTCGTTTTCACATTCTATAAATATGTCTGGGAGTCGCGCAGGCATAATGTTAGTCCATTCGTCCGCCTACCCGAACCTCTATACATTACTGTATTCATTTTTACTTTCCCATTTCACGAAGTAAAAAGGGAAAGTATATCAAAATAAAATAAATAGTAAACAAAGATATTACAGTAGCCAACTCGTATATTTTACTCAATGTAAGATATATTTTAAGAAGATTTGACGCTTTTAAATAATATATTCACTAATCACACCTCAGAATGAGAAGAAAATTTAGATATAGGCCTAATAGATACAAAAGACAGAATTGTGTCGGTGCCAACCGATGTGAGGTAACACATACTCAGTGTCCACCGCTGGTGGAGTAACGGTCAGCACGTGTGACTATGAAACGAGTGGGTACGGGTTCAAATCCTGGTTGGGACAAGTTACCTGGGTGGGGTTTTTTGCGGGGTTTTCCCTCAACCAATTGAAGCAGAATTGCTAGGTAATTTTCTTCGTTGGACCTCTGACCATCATTAATTCACATATCATCATCCATACCATAGCCCGGGTTCAGTTCACGGTGCAGCGTGCTATATTTGTACAAGAGCGCGGCCGTTGGCTAACCAGTCATTCACAGGATAGGAGTGGTAAGCACAATAAACCTCAAGCTGCAGTGCAAATTTATAACATTAAGAAAATTGGCCTGGATTGGAAAGAGAGAAGACTGGTCAGTAATCTTTATATGAAACAAGGAGTAAAAGTCGGGATAGGAAAAGAAATGTCAGAAGGAAGTGGTGGAATTGGGAGAGGAGTACGTCAAGGATGTCCTTTATCACCTACCCTGTTCAACATCTACTTGGAGAATTTACTAAAGAACTGTTTTCAGAACATGGGAGGAGTGATAGTAGGAGAAAGAAGAATAAAGTGCATAAGATTTGCTGATGATATGGCGTTGTTAGCAGAAGAGGAGATGATACTAAAGGATATGTTACTGGAGCTAAATGGCAGCTGTGAACAGTACGACATGAAGATAAATGTAAATAAGACGAACAGCATGGTAATAGGAAGAAAAATACAGAAGATAAACTTGCGAATTCTAAATGAGACAATAGAACAAGTGGACAGCTTCAAATACTTGAGTGTACTATAACCAGTAACATGAGCTGCTGCCAAGAAGTCAAAAGGATAGCAATGGCAAAGGAAGCTTTTAATAGAAAAAGGAGCATCTTCTGCGGACCTCTGGAGAAAGAACTAAGGAAAAGACTAGTGAAGTGCTTTGTATGGGGCAGAAACTTGGACTTTACGACGAAGTGAAGAGAAGCGAATAGAAGAATTTTAAATGTGGCTATGGAGAAGAATGGAACATGTGAAGTGGACAGACAGAATAAGAAATGAAGCTATGTTGGAAAGAGTGGGAGAAGAAAGAATGATGCTGAAACTGATCAGGAAGAGGAAAAGGAACTGGTTGGGTCACTGGCTGAGAAGAAACTGCCTGCTGAAGAATGCACAGGAAGGAATGGTGAACGAGAGAAGAGTTCGGGGCAGAAGAAGATATCAGATGATAGACGACATTAAGATATATGGATCATATTATGAGGAAACAAAGAGGAAGACAGAAAACAGGAAAGACTGGAGAAAGCTGGGTTTGCAGTGAAAGACCTGCCCTTGGGCAGAACACTAAATGAAATGAATGAACACTGTTTGAGTACTAAAACCCATTCTTGGCAAGCATTACGTTCTATAAAGACTGCACATTTTTAATGCTTCTCTTGAGCAACAAAATTCATCATATAAACAATCATCATTTAAGGCAAAATCAAATGTTTAGAATTAGAATTAAATTAAATATATCAAAAACACAAGCCATATTATTTAGCAGGAGAAATAAATTCAATAGACCGGGCATAAATCACACAAAATTAGCCATAAATGGATCACAAATCGAGTGGAAAACTTCAGTAAAATATCTCGGAGTAACAATAGACAGACGGCTCAATTTCTCCGAACACGTACTACAAAAACTCAGACTTTCCAATGCTAGATTGGTGGAGCTTTATCCAATATTAAATAAAAGCAGACATCTAAACATACACACAGCTCTAACTTTGTATAAAACATTAATTAGGTCAGTAATACTATATGCTTGTCCTGCTTGGGGACATGCACCTATTACAGTCCGTAAAAAATTACAAGTTTTCCAAAACAAAATTTTAAGATTCATCACAGGACTTCCTAGAGTAACTCATGTTAGATTGATTCATGAAGAACTAGAAATTCCGACAATTCAAGAATTTATTTCAAATCAAGCCTTCTGCACGTACACCAAGTCGTACAGCAGCACAAACCCACTAATTTCTTCACTAGGAAATTACAACCCTGCATTAGACAAACATAAAAGACCTAAGAGCGTACTCCACCCTCTAGCTTGGAACGACAACGTACAAGACGAATACCAACTTGAACACTAAATAACCACTTGACTCTACACACAGACAAGGCTATTAAATCACTAATAATGTTATTTCTCTGTTTCAGGGTCATCACGTTATTGGCAGAATAGATGCATTGTTCTAATTGTTAACACTTTTTTTAGGACCTTTAATGTATTTGTATTTTGAATAATGATTAAATCAAAACCTCCCACCTGAAAATATTCCGACCATACTATAGCCAATTGGCTTGTCGTCAGCACGACATCTCATCCTGCTATAGGTTTTTCCGTGGTTTCCCTTGAGCAATAAGACAAATGTCGGGATGAGCCCTAAAAGAAATGGGCCACGGACCACTTCCCTTCCCCCACTCTTTCTCTTCTATTATCACAAAGAACTTGCTAATTTCTTAGATACCAACCCTGAATTATGATAATAGGGGAACATAAATATATTGTAAGTTCACAGGGCTAAGGGCTTCGAAGCTGGGTACCTGGTTCTAATGAAGTGCACTGGTAGCAATCTAAAACATGGGGGCATGAGATAGTTACTCTGCCTGCCATTAAAAATTCACTTCACTAAATCCCCAAGGTAAAAAAAAAAAAAAGAATTACAATTTTTGCATTATGCAAAAATAAGGGAGAAAAATGTTCGAAGAAAAGAAAAGACGGGAGCCGAGAGACTTAAAAATTAGGGGAAAATACGGGAGATCCCGAGAAATACGGGAGGTCTGGCAACCCTAGTCGCTATATACTATATTGGGTTCGGTCCTATAAGTATACTTTGTATGTAGTTAGTTCTGTTTGCAGACGTTTTCTGTAATAACATGGCTTATAGACTTTTGAATTTAGTGTCATGAGAGGTGTACCTATAGGCTTAGTACATGTACCAGCAGACAGCTATCTGAATCGTATCTAATATGATTAATAAAGATGCGATTGTCAGTATTTAGCGTGATCATCGAGGTGAATATTGCTACCGGAGAGAGATTTCGATGTAATTTCCGCTACAGAAACTGCAACCGGCGTCAGCTGTGGCAACCATATTGCTCAACATGTACTTTATATTAGCCCAAGTGAATGATTTTGTGTTCAAATGGACTTTTCAGAGCCCAAAACACTCTTGGCATTGGTGGATCACCTAATAGAATCTGGAATTGATGAGGAAATCAAAGTCTTTATAAACACACCTATTTATATGTCATGGAAACGTAGAATATTTACCGTAAATTCCATAAAGAAAACTTTAAAATATTAAAAGTATAATTGATTTGAACTTTTAGCTGCAGAATTAAACTTATAGAGGTGGCCAAATTATTAGACTAAAGCTATTATTAGAGGTAGGAATTTTAGGTGCTGCATCTTAATTCTTTTTTGCTATTAAAATGACCAAATTGGCTTGTTTTGCAAAGAAAGCATAAAATAAACACTCCTAACTTATTTCTTTTATTATTCAAATTTAAATATACCGATTATAGAATATAATTGCAACAAAAGAAATAGAAATAAAATAATACAATCAATATAAAAAAGAATATACAGTAATATTAACAAAATATGAGGACCGAATGAGCAGCGCTCGTGTTCGGTCACAGTTCAGATATATTAATAGGCTTATAAGAGAATATACAAAATGAAATAAAATACAAACTGAAATTAAAATTACAGCTACAGTGAAATTATAAAATAAAATAAAATTGGAACTAAAATTAAAATTACAGCTGCAATGAAATTATATAATATAATATTGACATAGAGAAGAGTATTATTATACGTTAATAAAGTAGGACAATTTATGAAAAATATACATATTTATATATTCCAAAATTATAGAATACAATATAATATAGGGTGATTAATTCATACACATAGACTATAAATTTATTTAATCAAATTGAAGACATTAACACGTTTCTAATTTTCTTGTTATATGTTAGTGGGTAACATGTTAGAAGTTCTGGGTGTAATTTAGCTAAAGAATTGTACAACCGAGGGTCATAATTAATATTATGCTTCAGGCCAGCAGATGTGAGACATTTAGGTTCTACTAATGTTGAATTATTATTTCGTCTTGTGTCATGATTATGTGCCTGTAATATAAACCTATTACGATTTTTATGATAAAATTTTAACAGAGTATATTTATAAATTTGTTCAATATTAAATGCATTAAATTGAGAATAAATTAATTTAGTTGGATAATCAAAACGTTTCTCCAAACAAATTTTAATTATTCGTTTTTGTAGTAAATTTAACGGACTAAGATTAATTTTTTGTACTTCCGTCCCAAACAATAATACCATATTGAATGATAGACTGAAAAATGGCCAAATAAACATTTCGCAGAACTTTAATGGGTAACTAGTATCGAAGATTAACGAATTTATGAATTGTTTTACGAAGCCTCTTACAGAGATGAGTAATGTGATGAGGCCATTTTAATTAGGTTGCACCTTTCTTGCCTTTTTTCGAATGCCAGCGCCTTTTAGCACCTTCTGTCAATGTTAGAACTTCTGCGAGTGTCCACCAAAGCTTTTCTGTTTATGAATTTGTAATGACTTCATGGTGGTCCTGTTATCTACTATAGTGTGAGACTCGTACCTGTATGACGGAACGCCAGACTTGTAACGGGCACCAACTGAGCTCTCTTCTCCAATGTCATACGATGTGCCTGTATGGGCCACTTGCTACCACTGTAAAGAAAACATTCCGTAAGTTTCATGACAATGCTACAACTACTACTAGAAACATTTTTGTTATATAATTTTGAATTTGTACTCCCTTTGCTTACTAGCTAAATAAATTTAAAATTTCAAATACATTAATATATAAAACATTTATTAGCGATTTACAATAGGGAGTTCCTTTCCGCCCACCCTGTATATCTTTCGAATAATTGTTTAATAAAATGAACTATCCCATAAGAAATAAAAAATTATTTTCTTAAATTCATTTGCATAGTTCGTAAAGTGGCTTCCAAAAGAAAAAGGTCATCAAAAAATGTCCCCACCAACATAATGTCCAACCAAGAAGGACCCAAATCAAGTAGTCCCACATTTAATGTCCCACACATAATAGGGTCAACATAATGAAAAGGACCACAACAAAAATGTTCCACGTAGCTGAAAGGTCCACAGGTCGAATAGTCCCACATAAAATTGGTCAAACCAGACGAATTAAAAAGTCTTTCAACTAAATGTCCCACACACTTAATTACATCGCATGTAATAATGTTTTCAATAATAATCGTTCATCGTTGCCATAGCATTCAAACATGGAATGTTAAATTCAAATGTAGAATGTCAGAATGGCTAAAATTATATCTCTAGTCAAAAAAAGACAAACCAGTGTTATTACACCACGATAATCTATGCAATTATCATAAAAACAACCGAAAAGGTAACAGAAAATATTGGAGATGTTTTGATCGGAAGAACTGTAATGCGAGATGTACGACTAATTCAGATTTGGGAAATCTTATAGTCATAAAAGATGGTACAGAAAACAATTTGCGTCATCCAAAAGTCAGAGGGGTACGAGTGAGGGAGGTTCTGAATAACACACAAAAGGCAAAGGGGGTAACACGTAGGACATTTAAAAACCTGACGTAATAGGGATATCTTATGCGAAGTTTTACCGTTAGGTGGCAGGAGTGTTGCATGCGGCGCAACATGTTGTAGGGTTATATTATGTCTTATGCTACAGTTTATTACGTTTTCCTGCTTGTTGGTTTTCTATGCGTGTCAAAATTATATTTACAATTATTTTGTATAACCTAGTGTAATTTAATATAATTCAGTATTTTCTTACCTCACAATTTAATTTAATTTACAATAAATAGTAGCGTAAACCTGTATAATATTGAGCGATGCCCCTTAAAGGCCCATTCACAATGAAAATTAAACATAAACATAACGTAAGCATAAAACCTTGTGTCCATGTTATTTAATGAAAGCATTCACAATGAATAACATAGGCATAAACTTAATCTTAATCATAAGACGTTAACATGAAAGTTTGCAAACTCCAAACTTTCATGCTTATGTTTATGCGATTTGGAAACAGTATACAAGCGGAAAGCGTGTTTTCACTTTTTGTTTAACATCTCATGGGCTTTGCCTACAGGCAATATTTTGATCTATTGGCCGTGATGATAGCTAGGCGCGCAACATGGAATCATATGACGAAAAGTTGATTATTTTACATCTCAGTTTCTTTGATTTCAAGTATTGAAAGCCATATACTGATGCCATTGTAGTTATTAGAAACATAAATTGAATAGCTACATCGTCAGTCATTGTGCAATTCTCCATTTTTATGTAATAGATTCTGTAGTTTTGTTGATTCGGTATGTTTGTTTCCACACACGTGTTATGTTTACGTTATGTTTAATTTTCATTGTGAATGGGCCTTGGCAACTTAAGTTTGTGGCATATGTTTATGTGCTTATGTTAATGTTTACGTTATGTTTAATTTTCATTGTGAATAAGCCTTAAGAGATTGGTGGGGAAATCTGCAGTATGCAGTAGATACGAGTAAATTGAATGTTCGTGAACCTAAACGAAAACTTTGAGAACGAGGTGCAAGAATAAAAAAATAGTAACTTTGTCGAAGGTTAGTATTTAAGTACCGTACGCTAAAAACAGGATATGCAGCCACCAATGTGTTTTTTTTTTTTATAGAGAAGGGAGTATCGAGATTGAATTTCTCGTATTTTTTCTATAGTTGCAGAAAGATGAAGTGCAATGTTTGATAGGTTGATATAATATGATCACAGTAGTATCACGATTATTCCTATGTTTTGTAGGTTAAGGACATGCAGTTTTGTATACTATGTAGGATGATTTTGAAAATTTGAAGTTAAAACATGGTTTTAATAATTAGTCTACATTAAAAACATCATTCGCGAAATAGATTCCACTACGGATCATCCTGGATAATAAACATCCTAGTTCATCGAGAGTTTACTGCAGGCGTAAACTTCGGAGACTCCTACAACTACTGCATATAATCTAACTAAGCTAACATAGCTCGCTGTCGAGGTTGCATATGTTTTTATTAATTTTTCTTCTCCTTCTTCCAAAATGAAACTGTAGCCAGCAATTCCTTACTTAATACTTTCGAGGCGGAATTTCATTAGTTCTATTTTTTAAGGTTGAAAGCATATATTCAGAATATTTCGGAACTTGAATGAAGATAAAAAGCTTTCCCTGGTTTTTACATATAGGAGCGTAACAAAAATTTGGTATTTTGAGTTGTTTTTAAGAATATTTAATATACTAATTCACTACGTATATCCTCAATGTTTATATACTGAAAAACAAATGCGCACTCAAAGCGCATCCCTCAAAGTACAGATGTGGTATCTGTTGGTGCTAGTTTAGGATATCACTATTGAATACTGACTTCTCCGAAAAAGGACATTTTATAAAAGTGGTCCTGATGAAACACTGATCATTTTAGTAGGCCTATGTTGGACCTTATAGGCCGGGAACATTTAACTGTAGGACCTATTGAACAATAGACATTTTTTAACGTGGACATTACCAAATGTGGGACCTTTTTGCATATTGATCCTTGTAGGAAGGAACCATATATCTGATAATCGCAACGTGATAAACAATATTGAATTATTCTGAAACGCGTAAAAGGAATAATAGGAAAGCATGCATCAACTTCGTGGCACTATAGTTTATTTTTCTTTTTGTTTCTGTTTTGTTTTTTTTATTTGATTAAAACATTGTCATTGTTTCTTCATTGAATTCATATTTCAGTTATTGCTGGTTACATTCTCTCCCTCATCACTTAATTCATTTTTCTGACATTGCTTGTCTTTACAATCTAAGATATTTTGTCCTGTGTGCTTTAAATCTATGGTCAGTCACCCCTTTGTTTTAATACCCATTCGCAGAAGTCATACTAAAAATTTTATCGTCTTAAATGTCCATTGTCGAGTCACGAACTTTGTAAAAGAGAGACCTTTGCAAAGGATATTACTATAAAAACAACTTATTATAAAATTCCATATAAAAATATAAAAAATAGCATCTTTGGAACAACTATTTAAGGAAGTACTTATTTTCTATTTACTTTTTGCTATGATCTTTATTTCCATGCATGTAATACATTATCCCTTCGTTGTTTAAACCGCAAAACATGTTTTCTTGCAACTGTAATCCGCTGGTAACATAAAATATAACTAAAGAACAGTGTAAAATGCTGTTGTAGAATTATAAATTTTCAAGATATATTTTATGTACTTTAGAATATGACCTACAGTACTGCTAAGTGAAGCCAGTAGTACCAATTCAAGGGAAAATAACTTCCTTTTATTCGTTTTATCTTCCAGCATCGGAGAAAATAAACGTAGCAAAGAATTTTTTCACTCTTTCTTTGAAGTTATTGGGTATAAATCTATGACTTTATGTGCTTTTGTTTCCCATTGTAACCTTCCTTTATGCTCTGTTCTGTGCACAATTTATGTACCCTGCAAGAGATGTCAGGCGAAGAATGAAATATTAAGCATCAACCTGGCTGCATGAAGTAATGGGTTCGCAGTACTTGAGAACAAATACCTGACAAAATTAACAGACTTGAGTTTAAATGTAGTCAGGTGAAAAATATAACAAACCGGCTAACTCTGGACATACACAGCGATATCCAAACAAAAGCTTAGGAGAAATTGCAACAGTTTCCTTATTCTTGTTCGAATCAACCTTAGCCTATGCTTTATATGAAGTGTCTTCCACATTCCAGTGGCCTCACAGCCACATATCTCAGCAGAGTTGAAAGATCACCCAACCAATACGGAGATAACGTGCAATTAGTACGACTAAGTTTATTACACTTTTACTACATCATACTACTTTTGACCAATAAAACGGTACGAAAGGACGTCTCTCAACCAATCATAGCTCCTTATCGCACAATTTTATCGCGTCCCTAGCATTTGTTTAATTTTTATCACTGCCCTAACATTTGTTTATTTTTATCACTACCCTAGCATTTGTTTCTTTGTTTGCCAACATTTCAAACTGCACTGGTCTGGACGTCAAAAAACAGAAAATTACAAACCACTCCAGTCGATGCACAGCAGTTTCAAATATGACTCGCATTGGCATTCAAGAACAAGAATTAATAAAGATCACTGGTCATAGCTATGCATCTTCCCTGAAACCATATTTACAAATAAATGAAGAGCACCATTCGGAAATCCTGAATAAGTTGAGGAATACACAATGTACATCAACGAGTTCCACTTCTTTTACGCACACATCCAATATAATATCAACTGAACCACCAACCACTAAAACATTCAAATTTGAAAATTGTACTTTCAATAATTATTTCTTTTAAAATTATTCATGTTTATTTTTTATGTCATCATCCTTAATTAAAACTTTTCTTGTTTATTTCATCATCCCTAATTAAAACTTTTCTAACACTTGTTTATATTATTTAGATTATGTTATAGCTTCTGCTATATGATATTATGGATAGTCATTTATCAGAGATTGTTTAATACTAAGATTTATTGAAAATCATCTGTCAAGTGACGTTGATTACTGGGATCCGGATAATTGAAGTGGAATGCAACTGTTTTAATAAAAATGAAACTGAAACAACAAATATATATATATATATATATATATATTATTTTAATGTACCGAAGTGCATATGATATTTCCATGCAGATATTCTGCGTCATCATATGAGAGAATTTTTCTCCGTTCCATTACTCTTTCATCGTATGAAACAACAAAGCCTTCTTGACTAGTAACCATCCACAGAGTTCAGTCACAGTCTAGTATATACAGTCGCGAAGCTCAATACGTAGTTAATATGTAAACATTAGATAGTTGCTCACCACTAGGATCGCTAATATCGCCTCATTACAGGCAATGCAAAATAGTACCGCCACAGTCTATTGTTTCTAGCACCCTCAAAACTCAAGCTTCGTGACTATATATATAGTAGACTGTGGTTAAGTGAAGATTCCATAGGTGGCACAACTGATGACAAGAAAACAGCTAATCATAACACACTACAGCCATCTAGCGTAATATTTGTAATGTTGAGATGGTACAATAATACTAAACAGTTGTATTTTCGTAAGTCAATTAATGTTTTATTGTATTGGAGTACTTCGTTACTTCTAATCTTTATATATTTTCTTCTGATCGTGTAATAGTCAATTAAATCCCACTCGAATTTTGATTTTCTCTATATAAATCAAAACCTCTAGTGAGATTACTGTTGATAAACCCCCAACTGTTATAGCTTGTGTAGGAAATCGAATTTCGTTACCCATCGTAGCTGCCCAAAGTCATCACGACTGTGGGTGGGCACCGGTTCCATACTCCAGCTGAAGTTGCATGACAAAATAATGTTGTTAAGAATTTGAAGCGACTGAAATCGTACAAGGCAAAGTAGCGTAGAACGTGGTTGCAACATTTTTTGATACATCAAAGTATAAGCGATATAACACTTCGTGTAGATAGTTTTTTAAAATGATATGTATTTTGCTCTTATTTGTAATATAAATTAGTGGTAATGAGTAGAGCTAGGAAGTTAATACCAAAACTGTTAAGTTGTGTGAGCTTGGACTATATCTCTACCGAGTGAAGAGTAATAGAGCGTCTCTCGGTGTCAGTGAAGCGGAACGACTAACATGTACAGCTGAGTGGTAACCAAGCATGTGCTCCAATCGTCCACAGCCTTAGAAAAGAAAATAATATAAAAATAATAATTTGTAATTATAAAGTTCGTAACTCATTTACCCATATATATATATATATATATATATATATATATATATATATATATATATATATAACATACAAAGTATACAATTATGATTATAGCTTCATTATAACAAATAACAATGAATATTTTCATTTTATCAAAGAAATACTCCTTTTAGATTAAAAAAAGAACAATATTTGTATTCTGAAATATTCGTTCTAAGTCACAAGACGTTACTGGAGCAAATCTGAAATAAGATACAGTATTTATTACTATCATCTGGTGAACAACTACTTTGTGAATCTAATAGTGTATCTCGTATGTGGGACGAAATATTAAACCCATAATTATTGTTTTAAAGAACATTTTTCATTTCTATTGTAATGACAGCTAGGAAGTTCGTATCGTAATTCCCATGTTGAACTTGGACTGTAACGCAACCGAATGCATAGCAGCACGAGACGTCAACATTTAACGAAGAATAATCCGGAAAAAAAATAAACGTGTTACACACTCCTGTTTGCATAATTATTTAATAACAGATGAGTTTACTTTTTTTGGAATCATACATAATATTTATATTACGTAAATAATACAATAAGAACGGCATATCTCACTTTGTTCAGAACTTAAAATATTGTTATAAATTAACAGTATTCTTCAAAACTCCACCTATGAGTAATTATTAATTAGTAATAGATAATATTTCATGTAATGAATTAAGAAATAATTATTGTAATTGCCCACATCTAACACTTTCCACACAAGTCAAATATTTAGGCATTATTATAGATCAGCATTTACGTTGGGATAAACAAATTGATTTTATGTGTACAAGTAGCCTATAAGAAAGAAAATTTATAAATTCATAATACTTAGAAATTTTATCACTAAGGACGCATTGAGAATAATATATTAAACTTTAGTACAATCATTAATACAATATGGTATAATAAATTGGGGTGGAGTAACATCATCTGTACTTAATCCATTAATCTTATTACTAGGGAACGGAATTTGGAGTAGTAAAAGCTAGTATTGGCATCTACGCAGTCATTTGTTTACAACCCTTTATACCAAGTCCTCCCCTTCATGACATATTCGCAGATATCTACACGTCAACAACAGGTGAACGGGACAGTTGTCGCATAAGAACTTCAACATGCAGGTTTGCAGTTCAGCGTAGTAAAGTGCATGTACAATGCCGAAAGTGAAACCAACTAACAATACAGAATTGAAAGACTATATTTGTAAAAGCTAAGATCGAGTATTAAAATTCAGGAAACAATTCCCTAAATTATCGCTTCCCCCATGTCCAGTTCTTTAGAGATGGGGGTCATGGTTAGAAGCTTGCAATAATTATTATTACGCTTATCACCTCCAATCTGTGAAGAAAGTGGTCCAGTCTTTCGATCTTGATGACGCGATTCAAATATGCCAGGAACTGCTAAGTGATAGAATAATCAAAAAAGAAATCATGGATATTAAGTCAAATTTTTTATATTTACCGGATGCCATTATTCGATTAGTACAGTCAGGAGTAGAACTAGTTGAGCAAATAAATATTACGAGTACTATTGTAAATAAACTGAGTGCAGTAGAAGGTGAAGTAGGAAAACGTGTTGGTGAAAAAATGAACAGAGTTTTTATTAAAAATGAAAGGTATAGTATTCTCAGTCGGATTTCAGATGCACTAACAAACACGTGTCCCAATGACGTCATTCAACATGTGAATTTAATTGACGTATTTTGTTTCAAATACTCTCCTATTGTCTCTGCAGATTTAGAGCAGAGTTTTTCCATGTTAAAACATTTCCTTCCTTGCAAAAGAGCAAAGTTGTGTTTAGAAAATTTGAAAATGATATTTACAATTTATTATAACAATGCACAGCAGGAATAATTGTTTCATCACCAAAATATAGCATTAATTGAAAATACCATTTCGTTTGGCTCTACATTTTGTTCAACATTTAATGATATTCTATTAGGCTATGTTGTAAATATTGTAGTATTATATATATATATATATATATATATATATATATATATATATATATATATATTCTAAATACTATAGTGTACGTTGTATACATACTCGTATTATAATATTTCATGATATTGTAAATAAAGGTTTTAATTTAACACGCTCCTGGCAGAAAAACACACATATTCAGAGTCGAGTTCCATACAGAAGACAACTATCAGCCATCAATATTTCCCCTGACACGCGAGGACGCAGAGATTGATATTTAATTATGTATATTTTTAATGTTGTTTATTGGTGTCTTGTGCGTTGCCAAGAAAAACACATGTAGTTCAAAGTGAAATGCAGATTATGTATGTAGGCCACTATATGTCATTAAACTATTCCATTTGTTTATTCTGAAATACGTTTACAGCACGTTGCGTGCAAGTTTCTATGAAGTGACCTGTACTCGTCCATGCTCTGTGACGCAGCTCGCTTGACAGTCACTGATCATCGAATATCTATACTACGTTTCACCATTCTTTATAATTCTCCAAATCCCTTTCCCTACTTATTACACAGAAGATTAATAAAAATTTGTCTTACCAAAAATATGGATTACCCAACAAATTTAATTTATACAGAATTTGAAGTATTACCTATTGAAGAAATTTATAAATATAGTTTACTAACTTACTACCATAGAAATTAAATAAAACAAATCTAATTGACATGAATATCGTACTCAAAGACAAAAGTCTACTTTCCCATTAATTGAGCCTGAATGTCATACAAGTGCAGCTCTTAAACATGGTGCTAGTTTCGGTCCAAGACTTTATAATAAAATTATAAACCATTTTCCAAATTTGAAATATTTTAAAATTGAAGCTTTTAAAAAAGAAATTTATAAAATTATTCATGATATATAATATTAACAAATCTGTGTATTTTTTACCTTTTATTTCTGTCGACTCTATTTATGTTCTTATTGAATATCACTGGCTTCTGTCTGATTGTCAAATTATATTAAATACTAGCCGTACCCGTGCGCTCCGCTGCACCTGTTAGAAATAAATATAAAGTAATTACATAATTAAAATAGGACGTTTGATCCAGGAAACATTCGTGTTTGATAGAAGGATAAATCGTTTAATATGTTACTTAATTTAAATTGTATTTAAGTAATTAAAATGCGGTCATTTTGGTCCAGAGACACTCATTTGGTGCAATGACAATTCCTTTAACCTGTTTCTTAATTTTTATTACATGCAACCATAGTTTAATGAAGATTGACATCATTTAGATTTAATGTGTATATTTTATTTTACTTGTTATAAGTTTCCATTGAATTATGGTAATAATTTAATTTTAACCCTTGTTTTCTACGTATTCAGTAAATGGCGCTTGGCCCAATATGGTTGTGAACCCTTCAAATAACTTAAATTATATTATATTATATTATATTATATTATATTATATTATATTATATTATATTATATTATATTATATTATATTATATTATATTATATTATATTATATTATATTATATTATATTATATTATGTTATGTTATATTATAAGTTACTGTAATAACATTATAGCATTATGTCCATCTAGAGAAACTACACTTTCCAATGGTGAAATAATAATTAATTACACAAATCGGTTAATTTAGCTTCCGATATTACTTCATACAAGCACAGAAACATTTTCTGTAGGCTATGATTCATAGCTTTCGATTGTTGTTGACCAAGGCCCCTTATAGACGAATTCATTTGTTTATTTCATTACTCCGCCTTAGATGGCAGTTATTTCAATTTTGAAACTCATTTATCTCCTTAAATATCAGTCCTATCAAAATTTTTCAAAGAATAAAACTTATCGAAAATGATTTTTAAAGAAATTTGTGTTTTGTAACATTTTTCACAAAAATCAATATTAAGCGAGATATTTCGATTTATTTAATTCAGACCCCCTTATAACCCCCCTTTTAAATAATGTATTTTGAATACCATATTGCCTAAAATCTAAGTTACAACGAACTTAATTTATATTCCAATTTTCATCGAAATCGGTTCAGCCATTATAGCGTGAAAAGGTAACAAACATACAGACAGACAGACAGACAGACATACAAACAAACATTTCAAAAAAGCGATTTTCGGTTTCAGGGTGGTTAATTATATATGTTAGGACCAATTATTTTTGGAAAATCGAAAATTACCAAAAAAATTTCGGCTACAGATTTATTATTAGTATAGATGTTCTTTCTCTCTTTTTTCTCTCTCTTTTTTTTCTCTTATGTATTATTTATTGGTTTGAATTAAGTTACTGTATTTAATAAACTGTCTCTGTAAATTTTATGTTATATTATTGTCCAAGACCACACTGTACACGAGACTGGCTCTTACGGTAGTGGTTAGAAACCTTTTTATTTTATAATTTTAATCTGTACTCAGCTAGCTAGTTAAATAAATAAATTTAAATAAAATAAATAAACTATTCACGACTCTACACAGCTCCACAGAATGCCACTATGCGTTGTTTGTGAACATACTGCGTATCATCTGTAGTGAGCGGCAGCAGGCCGAGGCGCGGGTAATATCCCAGATTACATATATTACAGATTGCTCATCCCTATGTTAAAATCGGTAGCACTTTGAAGAGAACAACCGCCAGGATCGCCACCCGTCCGCCGTAAACAACACGAGATGGCAGTACAGTCGCTAATGCAATTCAAATGGGAGTTATGACGTGATTCCTTATGTAACAACTAGATGACAGCATAGTAAACCTGACAAAAATTGTTACCGTCAAAGCCTATAAGCAATCTGGGTATATATTATCTAGGGCAGTGGTCATCAGCACTCGCTGAAATGTGCAAAGGGTAAGCGGTGCCGTCCCGTGTGCACCGTCGTGCAGCAGGAAGAGGTAGAAAGCATACCCGCTAGCAGCTCTCCGCGGGCAAGAGATGCTAGCCCCAGGGTGCTCTGTGCTGACGACCCCTGATCTAGGGTGATATCTGTACTTCTCGCTGTAGGCCTACTGATCTGAAATCTACTGCTTTGGTGCAAACTTCCTAGCTCTGATGAGGAGTGACCGTTCAAGATATCCTTTTTCGAATATATTGCAAGCTTACATGGATTTTTTTTTTGCGATGAAACGCAAGTTAAAAAAAAAAAAGAAAGAAAACTTGTAATATTATTACTAAGAACATAATAACTTGTGCTGTAGATATTTAGATAATTCAATCCAAATTATTTGAAAGTGAAATTGACATTTGGAATCGAGCGGCCCAAGTTTCTAGGAAGTACACATTAGGAATAGTATAGGATTAAAATTTACTATCTTGGATGATATAACAAACAAGTCAGATTTTACAGTCATTTAAAAATGATGCAAAAATTCAGAATCCCAAAATGTGTGTTAGAATGGCCGCAATAAGACATAAGAGAGCGAGTTCTACAACGTGAAAGCGTAATATACGAACAACGATGAAGAAATTACACCTATTGTACAGGAGAAGGTGATGATATGGGACAGTCTTTTTCCACAATCTCTAATTTGAAAAAAAAGAAGTTAAAAATGGGATTTGATGTGATACCTTATAGGAATATCATTTCTCCTTATGTGTGCAAAGTCATAACATGATTATATCAAGGAATCAGGTATTATGTTTTAGAAAGTGCTCATGCCGCATAATTGCACTTCCAGAAAATAAGGTTGCAATATGGGAAAGACAAACTGCCTGCGTAAATTCTAAAAATTAAGCCTGAAATCACATATAATGCTTAAGACATCAACACTGGCAACACATTGGACACAGAACTCATTGGTGAAATCATTGCAATAAGGGAAAGTCTCAGGAATCTTCTATGCCACATCAATAAATTTAGGAATGCAGTTATATTGTCAGACTGCAAAGCAGCTATTCTATCAATAGTCTCTAAACACACACCTTCATCTCAAATAGCAGAAATAACTAAAATGCTCCCTCAATTAATATCACTCAATAAAAGAATTGTATTCCAATGGATACCATCCCATTGTGGAATCCTGGGAAACGAGAATGCGGATGCTTTAGCAAAGAAGGGCAGCACTGCTACTTACAGACCTGTTACTAAATCTACGTATTACTCTGTGAAAAGATTTATTAAATCTACATACTTAGACTTCAACAAACAAAATTTTATAACACAATCCCAAGGGAAAAAATGGAACTCTCTGCATCAAAATCCACAGTTAATTCCCGATTTACCACGAAAATCGTCTGTAGCTGCATTTAGATTGGCAACAGGCCATGATTGTTTGGCCAAACACCTGCATAGAATTGGAATATATCAGTCCCCTAACTGCCCATTGTGCAACTCAAACCAAGAAATGGATTCGGAACACCTCAAAATCTGTGCTTCATTGGCTGGTCATGATAATATCTTTGAAAAATATTGGAGTGCAAGAGGTCAAATGACTTCATTGTCAAATGCCTGCCATTAGAAAACAACAACATACCATAATATAAAACTTTGGATAAATTTAATTTTCAGTGACATTAGATTTCCATGATGCTGGGCATTACAAATCTATACCTTTTTTACGCATAAAGATGATATAGCTACCTTAATTTGTTACTGCAAAACAGACGAGAAAAACACCCTCTGCAAAAACTTTTTAACATTGGCGTAATGAACATTACTCCCTTTCATGCATAACTCTCATTCGATGGACTTACTTCATCCCATTGCAGATAAAGACTACCTTACTTACTTACTTACTGGCTTTTAAGGAACCCGTAGGTTCATTGCCGCCCTCACATAAGCCCGCCATTGGTCCCTATCCTGAGCAAGATTAATCCAGTCTCTACCATCATAACCTACCTCCCTCAAATCCATTTTAATATTATCTTCCCATCTACGTCTCGGCCTCCCCAAAGGTCTTTTTCCCTCCGGCCTCCCAACTAACACTCTATATGCATTTCTGGATTCGCCCATACGTGCTACATGTCCTGCCTATCTCAAACGTCTGGATTTTACGTTCCTAATTATGTCAGGTGAAGTATACGATGTACAATGCGTGCAGCTCTGCGTTGTGTAACTTTCTCCGTTCTCCTGTAACTTCATCCCTCTTAGCCCCAAATGTTTTTCTAAGAACCTTATTCTCAAACACCCTTAATCTCTGTTCCTCTCTCAAAGTGAGAGTCCAAGTTTCACAACCATACAGAACAACCGGTAATATAACTGTTTTATAAATTCTAACTTTCAGAATTTTTGACAGCAGACTAGATGACAATAGCTTCTCAACCGAATAAGAACAGGCATTTCCCTTATTTATTCTGCGTTTAATTTCCTCCCGAGTGTCATTTATATTTGTTACTGTTGCTCCAAGATATTTGAATTTTTCCACCTCTTCGAAGGATAAATCTCCAATTTTTATAGTTCCATTTCGTACAATATTCTGGTCACGAGACATAATCATATACTTAGTCTTTTCGGGTTTTGTTTCCAACCCTATCGCTTTACTTGCTTCAACTAGAATTTCCGCGTTTTCCCTAATCGTTTATCGATTTGCTCCTAACATATTCACGTCATCCGCATAGACAAGAAGCTGATGTAACCCGTTCAATTCCAAACCCTCTGTGTTATCCTGAACTTTCCTAATGGCATGTTCTAGAGCAAAGTTAAAAAGTAAAGGTGATAGTGCATCTCCCTGCTTAGCCCGCAGCGAATTGGAAAAGCATCAGATAGAAAATGGCCTATACGGACTCTGCTGTAAGTTTCACTAAGACACATTTTAATTAATCGAATTAGAGATAAAGACTACCGAGGAGGAAATTTTGCCACTGTACGTAAAGATAGCGCCACTAATTTCAGAAAAACAGACGTGTCCCATTTTACAACCCCGTCCATATTATCACCTTATCCTTTACAAGAAGTATAATGGGACTATTGCTACCGCAGAGGAGAATGGAGAAGGCCTATCCGAAGATATGTTTCACATAATAAAAAACATTGATTGATTGTTCCAGGCCTCATAACGGAAGCCGACAGAGCAGCTGGTGACAGAGAAAGTATCGTTTAGCGATAAAGAGATGAGATGGGCGCACTGTATAATATGATAATGAAGTAATGGTTTGACTATAAACTTACAAAGCAATCGCAGAAATCCTCTCCTGAAAGCACTTGGTCCACTTAACGCATCAGGAACGTTCTCAAGTGCATTTCGATAAAGAATCCGATATCCTGGCGACGAGCGACCCACCTAAATTTTTAAAGTTTTAAGTAAGTCTTTTTTCAGAGAGAGAGAAAGTTTATTTCTGATCCATTATCATCCAAGCGTTACATTAAAATCAATTTATGGCACGTATAAATCGATAGGATCTCTCGAAACAAACATTCCAGTGAAGAGAAGTCCTGGAGTAACCTTTAAAAGTCTATAAAACAGGTTATACTGTTGGTCGTTCTCATAGAAACTTTGGGATGCAAACAATGGAAGTCTGAAATTCTTGAGTCTTTGACTAATTTACAATGGAGAAGAACAAAGACGCACGGTTATATCTTGTATATGAGCTATTGTCGTGAGTTTATAGCGGGCCTGATTGCTATAGCAACGTCCACAAAGCTTCCTCCCCCGTCCTGAAGACATCGCTAGTTGTATTGAGAACTGAATTTACAAAACTGATTTGTTTATAATTTTACGAGGTATAAAACAAAGTATTGCAGTACTTAACCCTCCTGCTACCAAAGTTTTTCTCAGCATACTACTACAGGGACATCATTTTATTTTTACTATCATTTTTAATATTAACTTGCCTATACCTCTGGATCAACGCCGTTTGCTACCCCCTTCCACGACTGGAGTTCGATGATACTGGCGTAATATACAAACAAATCACTTTACTAGGTATAGGAGGGAAGAAAAGTAGTTCATCCATTTACGTAGGGGAGAGTCGGGTAGTATCGAACATCGGGTAATATTGGACAGTGAGTTTCTTTCATCTACCACACGATGATAGTACCTGATTGACATGGTTACGTTTCTGTGATGTCGCATAGAGAAACTTAACCATGTCATTCAGGTACTACCATATGGTAGTAGATGAAAGAAACGCACTGTCCGATACTACCCGACTCTCCCCTAAACTAGGAAATATTGCGCTTTTGAGTTTGATCATTTTCATTAGGTTTTTGTTTAATCAAAATGCAGTACTGTATTAACAATAAGTGTTTTTACTCACGAACTGAGCTGTCCATGTGGACGTATTCATTATGCAGTGTATATTATACTGTCTGCAGCACATTAGCGTACAATATAGTGAATGAAGTTAAATTAAAAAATAATCATAATATGGATATTTAAACACATTTTTTAAAATGGTGGCCGTTCATTTCGATACAGGCTTCAGTTCTAATGTGCATATTATCACACTATAGACTATTGTACCTAATCCCATTACCACTTTCGTTCTTCGTACTAGAAACTCATGTTGAAATAATTCTGTACCTACTCTATAATAGTAATATGCGTTACAAGAGCGGTATGTTGAAGTTTTCATGTTCGAGGAAAAGTTTGAAAAAGCGAAACGTAGTTGAGCTTTTTTAATTTCCGAGAATTGAAAGAAAACATACCGCTCGTGTATCGTACATTATTTTGTGCGAAGATCGTTTATTACATACCTGAAAGAGGAATTTCTAATTAGTTGCAATGAAATCTCCATCCTGGTTTCTGTTCAATGACGGCAATTTTGGAAAACAAAAATATCTATCTTCAACATTGTTGTTTTAAAATGTTTTCTGTGTTTACTGTACTCCAGCAGGCCGTGATATACGTCTGTCTTCCCCCTCCCCACCCAGTCTATAAATGCGAACTTAAAACAAACGGCTTCCTTATTGATACATGCATCACGAAATACAGTAACTTTAGTGGAGTTTTAGAGTTTACTTAATTTCTGCAAATATTTAAAAACAATAATCAACAGTGCAATTTAGGTGAAATTGCAGTGGTAAGTTTCCAATTTATAATTATTACTATATTGAACGTCTCTAAAATAATATGTTAAAAGCCTAAAGCAGTAAAATCAATATGTCATTTAAGCGGTAAGAAGAGGGAAATTGTTATGTGTGTTAGTTGGGAATACTGAATGTGGAAATTTAGACTTACCGCGGGTTGGTTTTGTGCGGAAACCAAGCAAATACGCACGATCTCGTACAAAAGAGTACCTTATGTACTGAAAATTCAATCTTCACTTCTGCCCGATCCGAAAAGATAAAATTACTGAGACATGTCGTAGAAAGGGAGGAAATCACGTGGCAGTTAATTACTTAACGAGGCCCTTTTATTTAAGTTATTTTAAGCAGTTGTGTAATATTACGTAGACGTCCAATTCCTAACAGAAATTAATGTTTTCAGAACAGAGCTAAGACAGCCCAGCCACTAGCTGGCGAATAAAAGCTGGTGGGGGAAACCGGGATACGACGTAGGAAAATGGACGACAGTACCTGTGCGAAAATGATTCAATATTGAAAGCTCTTTCGTCACTGGAAAACGCGAACATATTTTTGGAACGTACTGTTTACTATGACTGTAAGGTTACTATGACTGTATATGCGGTCTTGGATCTGTGTGGAGGACGGTTGAACTTCATTAGTAGAAGGGGTGGGAGTGAAGTACATTCAAAAACTCAGGTACAATAAAAATTGAAGTAAAAATAAAATGATGTCCCTGTACAATTACCCCCATCAAAATCACAACCGATCTTTGTTAAGCATTTGAAATATAGACAATTTATGTATTATTGACTATAAACTTACAAAAAATGTAAAAATATAAAATAATCATCCTGTTTTAAAAAAATACAGGGTGATTCTAAAGTCCTGTTCCATTTTGTTGAAAACGTACACCAAAATTAATGATCTTTGGACATGTTACCGGCGATATTATGAGGTAACATACAGGCCTACAGTAAGTTTAAATGTGTCTCTCTCTTCCGTTCCAAGACAAACTGCTCAATGCTATATAGTTTTGATATGGTAGAAAATATATTTACAAGCAATGAGAATCACAGTACTATAACATAAATTGGAAATCATTTCAGTTAATTCTTGAAAGTCCACCTGGTTGGCGAGTTGGTATATTGCTGGCCTTCTATGCCCAAGGTTGCGGGTTGGATCCCGGGCCAGGTCGATGGCATTTAAGTGTGCTTAAATGCGACAGGCTCATGTCAGTAGATTTACTGTATGTAAAAGAACTCCTGTGGGACAAAATTCCGGCACATCCGGCGACGCTGATATAATCTCTCCAGTTGCTAGCGTCGTTAAATGAAACATAACATTTAATTCTTGAAGTGTAAATATTAGAACACCATATACAACCATGAGCATCTAAAAAACATTTGTTTATAATAAAACAAAATAAAATAAGTTTTTTGAAGTTGTAAAATAAATAAATTAAAATGTAAAACTAAGGCCGGGTACACACAGAATCAGACGCGACGCTACGTTTTGCTTTACAACGCCTCGCCACAGCTTAAAACTGTCTGCTCGCGACAACTGATTTGCTGGGTTTGTGGGTATGGAAAACTGGCCTAGGGTAGAAAATGGCGTTAATGAAAGTGGACTGTCTATACGAATATTTCAATTGTATTTGGTTATTATTTCCTAAGGACGCTTAATACGCCTAAAAATCTATACGATTGAAAGAGTCTTAAAATTAAGTACTACTCATGTAGTGCACAAACGTCATTTTCTATGTTTATGACTACTTCACGGCTGACAATAAAGAAAAATTATTTATGCTCGACCATGCCGAAATGTAGTAATTATACACCTGGTAGTAGCCCTTTAATGCACCTCATTAAAGTACACCTATTCATTATAGTTCAGTTGTTCAGCCAATTAGAAATCACCATTGTAGCATTATAAAAGCGCAAATATCGGTTATTCTCGGATATGCAATCGAAAGACAACTAGCGAAACGTCACGGAGGCTGGAAATCCAATACTGTCGCAGAAGGTTATGTTCTGCTACTATAATAATTAGCGTTAATTGTAAATAATATTCAAATAAATTCAATTTGTCATCTCGTTTTTCAATTCTAAATCAATTTCCAGGTTATATCAAGATTAATGTTCATGTTGTTCTCTAGATTATATCATGGTCAATGACATTCGCTCCTCGGAAAAAATCAATACTTTCGCGTCTGCGCACATCTCACAATGTAGAAAGATCAGTTCTTCTTCTCACTTAGATAACCATAACATGAATACTTATGAATAATTTCAAGTTATAAATATGGTCGAGCATAAAAAGTCGTATGAAACTTGTCTATAATGGTAATTAAGACGCTCGTTTCATAAACAAACATACTCGCGTCTTAATTACTATCATTATAGGCTCGTTGCATAATGTACTAATATTAAATCAATAATGAATGATAGTATAGAGCATAGAAGTAGGCCTACTACAAATTATTATTATTATTATTATTATTATTATTATTATTATTATTATTATTATTATTATTATTATTATCATAATTAATATTATTCACCTGGTGCTTTCAACTCATTTGCTATTTTTCCACTTTTTTTTTAGGAACCACATTATTGTCGTGGTATTGTTTCAAAGATTTTACAGAACGTAAATTTCCTGTACTAAAATAACTAATTTATCCACATCGAGCTCCATTATGAATAATGTGCACTACACAACAATATAGTATTTGTAGATAGTAAAGCGTGCAATCATAGCCACTACTAACGCATGCGCAGTACACTATCAGACAGTCTCCTCATGACGAACTTCAAGCAGTCATTCGATGTTGTCTCTCCGTGTCTGCTCGCGTCCGTCGCGCCGCGTCTAATTCTGTGTGCACCACATAATATGAAATCAATGGGAGACAAGTACCAACAGACAAAATGTCGCGTCGCGCCTCGCCGCGTCTGATTCTGTGTGCACCCGGCCTAATAAATCAAATTTTAGTTCTTTGTTGAAATTCAAATATTCGAGCACCACCTATACTACAGTTAGCATCTAGGAAAGAGGCTTCAATTCGACCCGGTGCTGTGGATTGAACTTTGGCGTAGCTCAGTGGTTAGAGCACTTGGTACGTAGAACCAAGGACTCGGGTTCGATCCCTGGGGCCGGAGCGAATTTTTCTCCTCTAATAACCATTGTTACCGTAACAGATAAATACTGTAGGACCAGAAATTAATCTTTACGTAGATTCTTCGCCGGAAAGTGCATATACTGTTGAATCTCGGCCATTAAAGTCACTCAATTGAGTGCGCTCCTTGTATAATGACAGTTGACTTAATAAATGCCAACATATATGTCGACCATGGAGTCAGGCCACAAAGAGAAAAACACTAGAGGAGAGAGATTCGATCCGGTGCTGTGGATTGAACTTCAGCGTAGCTCAGTGGTTAGAGCACTTGGTACGTAGAGCCAAGGACCCAAGAGTTCGAATTTTTCTCCTCTAATAGCCATTGAAAAGTTTTGTTCATTTAGCTTTTATAATAGCTGGGATATAAAAAAATGAATTTCACTAAATTTTTGCAGGCCAATGGTGTACCTCCTCTCTTAAAATAACAAAATATAATATGTACTTTCTTTAACATTGTAGTGTATTTTATTTGATAGTCATGTAGGTCCCTACAGTACATAGGCCTGTATAATTCATTACAGCTTTTTCAATATTTACATGATTATTTTGTAGAAAAACTCGTAGCACATTAAATGAATTGTTTATTGTAAAAACACTACAACCGACATTTTTTTACAAAATGCGTTTTTTGTGAATTCTGATTGCCAGCATGAATGCGCATCTTTTAATATGTAAGCCCTGCCCTGCTTTGTACTGTAATATTGTTTTGATTAGTTTATTGATTACTTTTATAAGGTTAAAGATACCTTCAGTATCAATTCCAACTTATCATGTCATACTCATTCTCTTTCTTTTGAATATCACTTTCTTTATGAATGATGTGTTTCATTCACTTAGTGCAGTATAATTGTACTACTATGGAATTTGTGTGAATATTTCTTCTTAATTATTTATTATGTTATTAACTTTAAAACACAACTGCAATATTAAGACATTGGTGTTAGTAGGCTACTTTTGTCTTACAGATAATATAGAAAATAGTTTGTACACCACTGTTTTCATCAGGCTTATTCATATACGTAATCCTTCCTCCTTCTTTATCTAGCGCTTAATGCCCGCGCACGACGTCAAGGTCAGAAAAATGCGCTTGCTTTGACATCACTGGAGTAGAGTAACAAATTTGTAATAGATTGCTTTTTTAAATGCACTATGTATCACCAATTTAGAATCCCTTCAGCAATAGAGGTGATATTTTCGGGCAGGGTTTAATTGTTAAGAATTGCGTGTCTTGATCTCGTCTCTTAAGGCTGGTTCACAATAAACCGGGAACGAGAACCAGAATGAAAACGAGAAGCACAGGACGTGAATATGAAAATTTTTTATTCACAATAAACCGAGAACGTAGACGACTATGCATATCGATATGCATGTCAATAACGATATGTAAAGTCAATATTACGCATACTTACTTACTTGCTTTTAAGGAACCCGGAGGTTCATTGCCGCCCTCACATAAGCCCGCCCTATCCTGACCAAGATTAATGCCTCTATCATCATATCCCACCTCCCTCAAATCCATTTTAATTACGCATTCTGATGCTATTTGTATATAATTGACCAATGGCGTTCTCTCATGGGTACAAGGCAGCCAACATAAACACAGGTTAACCAACTTCGGAATTTCAACTGACACATTTCATTAGGTACGGTACTATAAATATGCCCATGCATCTTTATTATCACAACCTATATTAAGTCTACCATAACGTAAAATAATTAGAGAAGAAACATTTGTAATAGAACAAAAATGAACACAACAGTAGTTATTGAATTGAAGCATGAATATGTAATGTGTAATGCAACCAATGCAGTAATAAAATATGATTCACTTACGATCGGTGTTCAAAGATGCAGCTATTGAAAGCCACGTATTCTCCTTCATTTTCTCATCTTTATGCGAGGCGCGCCGCTTATCGTAAACGTGAGGATTTTCCTCGACACTCAATATTAGACTCTCATGAAATAAACCTTGCTCCATGATGCGCAGCACAGAACAAAATAATGCATAGGTTATGTCACGGTCTTCTTGCTACAAAATATATGACGACAAAATAGCTTTTAGATGGCAATAGAATGAATCTAGTGGGCTGTGATCGGAAACGTGAACGCCAAAGTTGAAACTTGGCCAACTCTCCGTTCCCGATCCCGGGCTCCGGCAAGCTTTTCGTTAATTGTGAATGCTCACATTTAAAGGTACACATTTTAACAATTTTACCGTTTTCGTTTTCGTTCCGATTCTCGTTTCCGGTTTATTGTGAACCAGCCTTTAAGTGACGAAATTTGTTGGTGAAAATTTTCTACACCCTGTAGGCTACATATGTCTTCTATACTTCTCTTGATTTAAATTGAATTTATTCTCTAATCCTTCATGTCCCCTTTATATCTGTAACAAAGTCCAGTGCCCGTTTCTGTTCTGTGCCAGGTTGTAATTCAGAACCACGTCGAGTCCTCAAGGTCCCAGTGTTCATCCTCGTGTAACCATAGAGTCGTCTGGAGTATGTCAAGACAATGGAAGCATTATAATTCGCTGTCGTTTGTTTTATATTTCTCCATGGTTACCTGCTAACTCGCACGCCCAGCTACACACAATGCACTTCAGAATCCTCTCGTAACGTTGACAGACTAAGTTACATTTGTTAGTTTTTCGCACCCTTACACACAAATGGCTTCATTTTGAATTCAGACGTTTTACTCGCCTGAAGCGACAATGCAGTTCGTTTTGTCTTCCCTTCACTGTCTAGCTCTCTGATTAAAATTAAATCCCGTCTCTTCGTAGTATTGCTTAATCGAGAATTCTAGAAGTTTTGCATGTAACTGTGATTCTCTATTTAACGTCTCAATTGGACTACAGATTTTGTTGAGAGTCGATGAGGTGATAATTATTGTAATTATTTATCTAACGACCCTTCTAACTACAAAGGCTTTCAAATGTAGAGTATTGAGATGATAATTGAAGGGTGTAAATAGCAAAAGTTGTAAAGTGCGCAGAACAAAATTTTTCAGGTGGGACAAAGAAACGCTTCTTGCACCCCAATCATCTGGTAATATCTGTGATTGCATACATTGAATTTCAACAATTATATGAACATTATAAGAGGGATGAGCAAATGCTGGGTAACTTTCGATGCTGGACCCCGGACTCATTTCACCTTCATCTCATTCAGACGCAAAATAACCTAAGCTGTTGATAAAACGTCGTAAAATAACCTACTAAAAAAACATTATAAGATTATTGGGCTTCACATCGGCCTCAGTAGCGTAGTTGGTATGGCGCTAGTCTTCTATGCTCGAGGTTGCGGGTTCGATCCCGGCCCAAGTCGATGGCATTTAAGTGTGTTTAAATGCGACAGGCTCATGTTAGTAGATTTACTGGCATGTAGAAGAACTCCTGCGAGACAAAATTCCGGCACACCGGCGACGTTAATATAACTTCTGCAGTTTCGAGCGTCGTTAAATAAACCATAATTTAAATTAAATTTTTTTGGGCTTCACACGTGCAAACTTTTTTTTTAGTTGGTTATTTAACGACGCTGTATCAACTACTATAGATTGGCAAATCGAACTGAAACCCTGACCGAGTTACTACGCGAGCGCTGGCTGTCTTGGGGAGGAGCAAGTGAGAAAGCACGGGGGGAAGGGAGAGAGCACTATGCACTATGTACTTGCCAGGTCCACTCAGTTTGTCAAACCTGCTAACAAAAGCATTAAAAGGTTGACTAGTTGCCTGCAATGCTAGCATAATGGAACCTTCCTAGCCGACAGTCGAGGCAAAAATGAAGAATCCGTTATTGTGGTAATACTGGAGAGTGGTTCTTCTATTGGTCGCGATGCCCACACACACCCTCTCAGATATTTACGTGGTGATTGGTGACTGAATGACGAGGAGCGAGGAAGAGAGAAGAAAGAAAGAGAGAGATTCCAGAAGTTGGCGTGTTTTACGGGGTTTCACTTCAAGTTGTCAAACTATAGGTCATTTAGCGTCGATGAGAGTGGTGATAGCGAGATGGTATTTGGCAAGATGAGGCCGAGGATTCGCCATAGATTACCTGGCATTCATCTTACAGTTGGGGAAAACCTCGGAAAAAACCCAACCAGATAATCAGCCCAAGGGGGGATCGAACCCGTTCCCGAGCGCAACTTCAGACCGGCAGGCAAGCGCCTTAATCAACTGAGCCACGCCGGTGGTGACTAAACTCTATTGAAAACCCCTTAAAAATGACAAAAATGGCTCTTAAAACCTTCATTGCTTACACTCTTGAATTATGTTTCGTAATTCATTGTTAGGGGGAAAGGAACTGGTCAACTTACCCCATTATCTCCTGGCCTAGGTGCCTCATAAGTGGTGCCTTCTTGATATCATTTGTGAGGTTCAGACCTGTCTTCGGACAGTTGAGTAAACATAATTCATTGTTAGGGGGAAAGGAACTGGCCAGCCTACCCCATTATCTCCTGGCCTAGTTGCCTCATAAGTGGTGTTTACACACTTGAATTATGTTTCATAATTCATTGTTAGGGGAAAGGAACTGGCCAAACTACCACATTACCTCCTGTTAATTATGTAAGTCTGTGCGGCTTACACCTGTTTCGGTGCTTCATCACACCATCCTCAGAGCCTACTAGATCTTGGCGTCATCTCGAACTTCTCTGCCTGTTGTGTGGGTGCGTTTGATTGTTGAAAAGTGTTGAAAAGTGGAGTCAAATAGTGTGCGTGTGCGTGTGCGTGTGTGTGTGTGTGTGTGTGTGTGTGTGTGTGTGTGTGTGTGTGTGTGTGTGTGTGTGTGTACTTTTCAACAATCAAAACCACCCACACAACAGGCAGAGAAGTTCGAGATGACTCCAAGATCTAGTAGGCTCTGAGGATGGTGTGATGAAGCACCGAAACGGTTGTAAGCCGCACAGACATAATTAACACGAGTAAGTCCGCTAGTTAATCAATTGCTTATATTAAAGTGTTAAAAGTAGTGTACGCAAAATTCAAAATGGAACAATTCATTGTTTTCCTTTATCTCAAGAGACTGTTTAGAAACGCTGATATCATAATATTGTAATTTCAGTTCCTTATTTAACGTTTTCAGTTACAGGAACTACTAAGACACAATGAGACGGCAATGTACTATCTAACTTAGCTTTTAAATAAACTAGTAAGACAATGAGATATGGAAATATAACTAACTTCCCTTTTCTAAAAAAAAAAATGTAGGCAAATTACATACAATAGATGATAATTTCTGTAGTTTCAGTTCCAAATGTAACGTCTCATTAACTACAGAAATGAAATACTAAGGCAATGAGACGGAAATATGACGGTCTAAATCTCTGTTCTTAAAATGTATAGGCTACTAACAGAGAATGAGATTATTTGTAGTTTCAATTCCATATTTAACGTCTCATTAACTACAGAAACTACTAACAGAAAATAAGACGGAACTGTTAACTCCCATTTTTGACAAGTATACGCTACTCACAGATAATTAGATAATAATTCTGGTTTCAATTCCTTATTTAACATCTCATTAAGTACAGAAATTATTAAGCCACAATAAAACGGAAATATAACTGTTTAATTTCAAACTTGTGAGAGACAATGAGACTGAAATGTAACTCTCTGTCTAACTTCCATTGTCAAACGTAGTATTACATCTCTTAAACAACTTTAATTCCAAGTCCAGCTTACAACTACGTCTGACTGAGCTGCGACTAATTTCTACTTGCCTCGACGCTTTCCTTGCTTTCAGACTGGTCCTTGGGACTGAACGCGTTAGAGCAGGGCTGGGCACATTACGTGATTCTGAGAAATGAGCGCTATGTGCTTTAAAGAGCGAGTCTTGCGAGCGCTCTGACGTATGCATACTGTACGTCATTCAGTGTCGGTGCAGTGGTGATGGCGAACTTTGAAGACAGAGCTTCCGCTCACACTAAACCGTCCCGCTATTCCCAATGCGTTTAATGAGGAGTTCTTTTTGGTAGAGAGCAGTCGATTAGCAAAGTGTTTAATTTGGCATAAAACACTCCAACTGATTAAGAAGTTCAATATCCAACGACATTATTCTTTACAACATCCTACTGAATATGACAAAATATGTTGGTAATGAACGCTATAAATTAATACAACTTAAAGAAAATGTTTCTCAGGTACATTATATTAGAGTATCTATTTGATATTTACATTGCATTATAGGTTATTATACATTTAGTATATAATTTTAAATTATACAAATATTATGATATATCATAGTATAGTATATTACAGTTCATGATATATCATATTATATATCATGAACTGTAATATACTATACTATGATATATCATAATATTTGTATAATTTAAAATTATATATTACTAAATGTACTATAATAACTTATAATGCAATATAAATATCGAATAAATACTCTAATATAAGATACCTGAGAAACATTTTCTTTAAGTTGTATTAATTTATGGTCATATCATATCATATATCATATCATATCATATCATATCATATATCATATCATATCATATGATATTATATTATATTATATTATATTATATTATATTATATTATATTATATTATATTATATTATATTATATTATATTATATTATATTATATTAACAGAATGACAATAATGCACTTAGTGAATCGGCTATGAGAATTAGCTACAAAATTTGTCACGAAATTGGAAAGGAATTGAAAACATTCAACGAAGGTAAATTCATCAAGCGATGTTTAATTATATTGGCAGATGAACTCTGTCCAAAGCAAGTAGGGGAAGTGGAAGCCATACGCCTGTCTCGTAGAACCGTGGTGAGGAGATTGCAGTATGTGCGTATGGGTTATGTAAATAAGCCTAATGATTTGTGTGTGTGCATAGAGCGAAGTTTATTTCATTAAATTAATAAGAGTGTTATAAAGTCTGTAATGTACAATGGATTGATGTAATACTCTTATAAACTATTATGTACTGACAGACTGAATGACTAGAACAACCGTGGCTCTTGTTACATTAATGCAGGGAAGGCAGCTGTAATGCGGGTCCGCCACTGCGTGAGCGTTCTGCTCTGGCTTGGAATTGAAGTGCCTTGCGGAGCGAGAGCAGCTCTGGCAAACTAAATGGAGCCGCTCTCATGCCCGGCCCTGCGTTAGAGACCACTGCTTTAAAGGGTATTTTTTCACAATGGAACATGCAAGTAAGTTATTATTCACATTGTTTAATAAAAACTGTATCAACAGAAGTCAGACATCCCATTTAGACAGACAGACAGACAGACAGACAGATAGATACCTGGGTGGGTGGGTAGGTAGGTAGGTAGATAGCTACTTTATTGCTTGGACATAAGTACCTTATGCACAACAACGTCAATATAGGCTAAATAAAATCATACAAAATTATTTGCCAAGTTAAAATATTCGTTAATGCTATACAAACTGTGTTCATACAATTTTCTTTTAATTAACGATTTGAATGAATCATAATTTAAATTTTTAGTTGAATTTGGTAAGCTGTTATAAAACTTCAGAGACATATAATAAAAACTGTGTTGTGTAGTCTTGTATCTGCATAAATCAAGTCTTATATCGTTACAACTTCTCGTATGGTGTTCGTGAAAATGCAAGTTCAAAGGGAAATTATCTAGGCTATATTCATTTTGGTATATAACAAACACTGCAATACGGTACATATAGCGATGGAAGAGTGAGAATTTTACAGGATTGAAATAAAGGTTTACAATGCTCTTTTGGTCCAACACCACAAATAATTGCCATTGCTTTCTTCTATAATTTAAAAATATTAAAAGATGGACTATGATTCCCCCATAACAAAACACCATATTGAAGACGGCCCACTGCGTATATTCCTTTATTGGTAAATAATTTTATATTAATAATTTATTTATTAATTCTGTGTATAATAATTATAGTATTTTAGTTAAAATATAGTTATTTACGTAACTAGGACAGAAAGTGATGCTTTTGCATACCAGCGAGACGTTTCGAAGCCAGTGCGTGAAAGATACTTTCGTACTAGTTACGCACAATATTTTTGGCACAACTACATGGAAATTATATTATGTTAATTAATTAACTTATTAATTCATCATAGACTATAGAGATGTTTTACACTAATACTGCATTATCTTTATAGTAGGTATGTCTAGTTACGGTACAATATTATTATATTATGTTACTATGACATCTTTGTCCCGCGCCGTGGCGTCGCGGTCTAAGGCATCCCGTCTAGGACTCGCGTTACGGAATGCGCGCTGGTTCGATTCCTCATGGGGGAAGAAATTTTTTCATGAAATTTCGGCCAGTGTATGGGACCGGTGCCCACCCAGCATCGTGATGCACTTGGGGAGCTACGATAGGTAGCGAAATCCGGTTGCGAATACCAGCTATAACGGCTGGGGGATCATCGTGCTAACCACACGATACCTCCATTCTGGTTGGATGATCGTCCACCTCTGCTTCGCATGTGGGCGAGAGGCCAGCAGCCGGCTGGTCGGTCTAGGCCCTTCACGGGCTGTAGCGCCACGGATTATTATTATTATGACATCTTTGCGGTATTCGTACGGAAAAATTAATCTAACAATGTTTTTCCCGTATGCGTACAGAAAAGAAGAACTTTCTAACCAATAATGTGTTATGAAAACAGCAATTTTCATGTAGGTGTGCCAAAAATAATATTTTTGTTTCATTTGTGGTTAGCTACCTCAGGTTCATGTTGGGGATGGCTCTGGGGCATAATAGCTTTAAGCATATAATGAGATTGCGTTTTTTCCACGACATCGATTGTTTCGGCTATTATACGACATTCTGTTCGGTGGATAATTTAGGTGTCTGTCAAAATTTTCAAAAACTATATTTAACCACAGTTTAATATGAAGATTAATTGCTGTTTTAACAGTTGAAAACGTTTCTAAAATGATCTGAAAATTATTTCTTCAATCTTCCAACTGCTTTAACCTCATGCAGAGATGAAAACCGTTCTGACGTCTATTAAGACCATGATACGAAATAAAATAACAGTCCTGTATACAGAGCCATCTATTGTGTCGAAATACAAATAAAACTAGATCAAATATCCTATTCTGTTTTATAGACCCCTTTTCATCGCCTGACAGCCCTCACGCACCGCAAGGCCCAGGGGAATCGGGACGGAAGTGATTTTATAAGTGCGTCACGGATTTCTCGTAACATGTAATTTTTCGACACAATTAGAGAATTGAAAGCGCTCCCCTGCCTTCATTTGTCCATTCTGCTTATGTATGAGAGATTACGCGCTCGGTTTGAGTGACAAAATGCGACTATTATTGTTGCCTTTACGATCCAGGGGGCTTTGCTTTGTACTACGTACAGTCTCTTCGGCTGTACTATTGAACTCTAGAAGGTTGGCGTGGTGGATTCTATCTTGTATTCAGTAGTCAACCGGCGTTGATCAAGAGATAGTAAGTTTCGCTCTGTTCTAAAGGCTACATTTGGACATGGGTCTAAATCCCTCTTGAGCTGAGTACAGGGCGTAGTTTTACCGAGGTTTCCCCAAACTCTAAAGCGAATGCCACGTGATATCAATGGAAAATCCTCGAATTTTTTTCCTTTCGGTTCTCGTTCAGTACCCAGGTCCTCAATGAGGTCTCCCTATCTTTTCATTGCTCATTATATCATTTTGTTTTCCTTGTTTTATTATACAAAATAGAGAGATATATAATAGTACATTATGCAAAGACCCTATAATGATAGTAATTAAGACGCGAGTATGTTTGTTTATGAAACGAGCGCAAGCGAGTTTCATAATTTTCATACGAGCGTCTTAATTACCATTACAGGCAAGTTTCATACGACTTTTTATCCTCGACCATATTTCTAACTTGAAATTATTCAGAAGTATTCATTTTATTTGTATCTGACAGAAGATCGGAAGTGGCCTTGTTCATAGCTCTTAAATTGTGAGATGTGCGCAGACGTGAAAGTATTGATTTTTTGCGAGGAACAATAATGTCATTGACCTTGATGTAATGTAACATGAACTAATTTTGATATAACCTGGAAATTGATTTAGAATTGAAAAACGAGGTGACAAATTGAATTTATTTGAATATTATTTACAATTAACGCTAATTATTATAGTAACAGAACATAACCTTCTGAGACAGTATTGGATTTCCAGCCTCCGTGACGTTTCCCTCGTTGTCTTTCGATTGCATATCCGAGAATAATCGAAAACCTGAACTTTAATGAATAGGTGTACTTTAATGACATGCATTAAAGGACTGCTACCAGGTGTATAATTACTACATTTCGGCATGGTCGAGCAAAAATAAGTAATGGGTCCTTTCTATTTCATTAAGGAGGAGAGATCCAAGGCCTTGCACCGCATCACGAGGGTTATTGCAAGGAAAATTGAATATTCTGTTTGCCTTGGGATATTGTGCTTACCATTTCTGTTTCACGGAGGATCGTTGAATTACGTAAAACCGAATTCTTGTAATTAATTACTGAAAATTTCTTTATTTAAAAGCTTCCAGGAGTGACAAAGTGACAAAGCGAAACCAGGTGGCCCGGGTTCGAATCCCGGTCGGGGCAAGTTACCTGGTTGAGGTTTTTTCCAGAGTTTTCCCTCAGCCCAACATGAGCAAATGCTGGGTAACTATCAGTGCTGGACCCCGGACTCATTTCACCGGCATTATCACCTTCATCTCATTCAGACGCTAAATAACCTGAGATGTTGATACAGCGTCGTAAAATAACCTAAAAAATTGACGAAGTGCGCAAGATATTTATGTATATATGCCTACAGAGTGAACCGTGAGTAATGTCATTAATTTCAGAGCGTTATTCTTTGAGATATTTCAAACAAAAAAGTTTAATACAATTTTGCTTGTTTTTACTTTTCGAGAAACAAAATATTTTATATGAAATATTGCATATCGCATTTTGGGAAATCTATTGAATTAATTCATGGTATGCTCGGTGAATTTAAGAGAGCAGTGTATTATGACAATAAATGATTGAAAAAAATAGTTTTGTCCTTTAAATGTGCAGAAACATAATGCGAACAAATGTAACTTTTCGTTCTGCAAAGGAATTTTACAATATTACATTTGTTTGGATCAAATTTCTGCACAATTAAAGAACAAAACTAAAATTCTTTCAATCATCTATTATCATAACATTATTATTCTCTTAAATTGACTGATCATAGTGGAATTAAATCAATGGCTTTCCCAAAACAGGCTATGAAATGTACGATTTTTATCTCGAAAAGCAAGCAAGAACCAGCAAAATTGTATTACACTTTATTGTTTGAAATATCTCAAGAAATAACCCATTGAAATTAATGACATTACTTACGGTTCACCTTGTATGTATATACACACATACAAAAGAAACATGTACCGTAACTGAAGAAAAAATAGAAAAGAAAGAAGTCAATGTTATAAAATATAGTAAAAAAGTATAATGGACTAATATACAGGAAAGGTACGGTAATTGTTCAGTCAACTGTCCGAAGATAGGTTGCAACCTCGTAAATAACACCAGAAAGATCATTACACATGAGGCAACTAAGCCAAGAGAAAATGGGGTAGAGTGGCCCGTTCCTTTCCCTCTCCATTGCATACATCGCTGACTAGTAACATATTTCATTAATCAGACTTATTATATATTCAAACAAATTAAGATATGTGCGTAAAAAAATATATCCCTAAAAATGGAAAATTTCCGGATTAGTACTGCTAGGGAAACTAATTATTTACTAGTAATCTGATACCTGGAAGCATCGTAGAGGTTATTATACCCCATCAAATTTCTTGTGTTTATTGCTGTTGTCTTAGGCCTATATCATTTTCAAAACTCAATTTTTTTTTTCCTATTTTAAGGAATGATAATTAGACCGTTTTTGTGTACATGTCTTCAGTTGTCCTTCCTCTGACACATATCATGAAGTGAGATGTATTGCTTTATAATAGATGTACCTATCAGCCAGAACCTCAATCAGAGATGACAGAAAAGGAATAACATACACATTTCAAACGTTACCATAGGCCTATTATGGTTTCGTAAGAGCCGAATAGACTCCATTAAGACACCAAGGCTATTTTTCTCATAGTTCTGTTATTCAGAACTAAAACTAATACAAAACAATACAATAATTAAGTGTAGCGGTAAGATAGGACTTAATTTGTACAGATCTTTACCACACGGCGTTTTGCAGAACTGTGTCCATTTGCAAGACGTTTATTTTTATGTTTGGCGTAACCTAGTCGTGTGAGCAATTATTTTCTAAAATTAACAGTAAAAAAGTCAAACGTTCTGGCTTTTAAAGGTAAATATCCAATAAGAAGTAAAATCTGTATTGAAAACAGAATTCTAGAACAAGTGAACACATTTAACTATTTAGAGTACCGTCTTTCATATGAAAAGGAAAAGGATATCGATACTAAAATAACTAATTTTGTAAAAGTTATCGGCATTATTAATTCATACGATGAAAGAGTAATGGAACGGAGAAAAATTCTCTCCGGCGTCGGGATTTGAACCCGGGTTTTCAGCTCTACGTGCTGATGCTTTATCCACTAAGCCACGCCGGATACCATCCCGGCGTCGGACAGAATCGTCTCAGATTAAGTTCCAACTCTTGGGTTCCCTCTAGTGGCCGCCCTCTGCACTACGTCATTGATGTCTATGAACGTAGGACCGAAGTCCACACATGTGCTGAGGTGCACTCGTGATTTAAGACGGCGCTTATTCCGACGGATCCCGGCCAACTAGTCACTCATAACGAGTGCACCTCAGCACATGTGTGGACTTCGGTCCTACGTTCATAGACATCTATGACGTAGTGCAGAGGGCGGCCACTAGAGGAAACCCAAGAGTTGGAACTTAAACTGAGACGATTCTGTCCGACGCCGGGGTGGTATCCGGTGTGGCTTAGTGGATAAAGCATCAGCACGTAGAGCTGAAAACCCGGGTTCAAATCCCGGCGCCGGAGAGAATTTTTCTCCGTTCCATTACTCTTTCATCGTATGATGACGCAGAATATCTGCATGGAAATATCATACTTCGGTACATTAAAATAATATATATTATTAATCCAGTTTTCAAACCTAATTTAGTAGAGAAACATACAAGATTAAAGATGTACAACATTTTAGCACGACCTACTTTAATCTAGGCCTATAGATCAGAAGCCTAGACTTTGACAAAAAAAGATGTTCAACATATAACTACCAGCGAAATGAAATTCAAGAGAAAAACTACACGATACACACTTTTAGATAGAAAACGAAATAGAGGAATTTTGGAAGAATTGAACGTCCAACCTATATTAAATTTCCTTCAGATCTGTAGAGTTAATTGGAAACAGCATGTCGAGAGAATGCCAACAGAAAGATGGCCAAAGGCAGTGCTACATTACCGGTCTTCTGGACAACGATCTGTTGGAAGACCATTAAAAAGATGGCATTAAATCATTGAAACCGCAACAGACCAATAGATCTAATTGGATAATGATGATGACGATGATGATGATGATGATGATGATGATGATGATGATGATGAACAGTATCAAAGTCGTATCGCGCCTTAACGTAAGGGATTTTCTCTTGGTTGTTGCTTTGAGATCAAGTTCATGTGTTCTTCAACTGGATATTGGCGAACTAGCGAAAAGGAAGAGATATCAGTTCATATATTTTCAGCACGCCATAAAGATGAATTTCAATGTATTTATTGATTTAAAAATCCAAAGGAAGATATTCTTCCTTTTTTTTTATTAAAAATAATAATTGAAACAGTGTTATATTTCGTACGAGGTAAAAGCTATGTAATGTTATTTGTTAATATCAGGTAGATAATAGTTCGTGTTTTGGTCTTAATGTGCATTTCATAGTTGGATATTATCATTTACGTTATTTTTACGCAGTAAAATGGCACAAGTACACTGACAATATCAATATAAATCAAGCCTGCTACTGATAGACAACTGACAAGTGAATCGATGTAGATAGAATATTTCTTACAGTTCAGAACCACGCATATACTGACTGAAGATCTATATGTCTTAATCCATTTTGCCTCTTTTTTTAAGCTTGTTAATTTTTCAGTGGTCCACAATATATTTGACTTATGTCACTATTGCTCTGAGGCGTGTTTCAATGTTTTGTATTTCGAAATGGCTGGTAATATTTGCCGGAGTAAAATGGGATTTGTTCAGTAATTACCCGTAATAGCTAATTTGTAGGTGACAATGGGGAGTGCAATTTTTTTCGTATTTGTTTTCAGCGTAAACCAGTAATTTAATTGAGTAAAGATTAACACTTGTTAAAAAATACAAAGCATCGAAATGCGTTGTGCACAAAGCCACGGAAATACTAAAACACAGAGCTGTGAAACGTAGAGGTTTGTGTGAACTGTGTAGGTTGAAGAGTAATGGTATAGGTATTGTTCTTTATTTAACTGATGAACTGAACTTATTAAAAACGTAAAAACAACAGACAGATATTACCAGTATTTGATTTATATGTATTTGGTAATTAATAAGGCTAACGATTAATAAAATTAATAGTCTTCTTCTTTTCCCCTTCCAAAGATTGGATTGCTGAACCATTTCGAGACTTGTTTAGTAAACTGTCCGAAAACAAGTTTGAACCTCAGAAGTGACACCAACATGGCACCACTTATGAGGCAACTAGGCCAGGAGATAGTGGGGTAGGGTGGCCAGTTCCTTTCCCTCATTGCATACATAAGTGATTGGCTACATATTACACTAATAAGATTTCAGATGCATACAAACTATAAATGAACAAAACTAACTGCCGCTCTCGCTCGCTGTGTTCGTTGCATTTGTCTTTCGAGTCTCGTCTCGTCATTCTCGTGCGCTTCAAGTCTCGCTCATCATTCTCGAAATAGTATTTGGTCGGCGTGGAAAGATTTCGTAACTTTGAATAACATACATCATTGAAATAAATAACATTATAAGTGTCTAAATGAGACAGAAAGACAGAACAGAACAGTATCTTACTTATCAAGATGTTCTGGTTCTATTATAATGATATTATCTATGGTTATATAAATAGAAAAAAAAACAATTCTCAAATAAATTTACATTTCTAAGAAACATAAAACATAACGTTAATATCTTTTTACTTGAGATTGCACACTTTATCTCAAATATGAAAAGAAAATTCCTAGCCTTTTAAGGGAACTGGGTAGTGATGCTTGTGCGATTATAAAATTTCAGTACAAAAGTTTAGTTCAATATTTCTAGGCTTTTAGTGCTCAGATTAAAATAACAATTTTCATGCCTATACAATCAATCATTCTGAATTCAGTGATATAAGAGACAACTAATTAGTTTCGTATCCAAGTGCAAAAGAAAGGCCCTAACTGATAACCTGTTTTTCCACTTTGCTAAGTGTACCTCATTCATCAGGTGCACACTACTTGCTACAATTTTCACTCATATACCTTGTAATTTTTTTAATTATCTAGTAATGTATACTGTAAATTCTAAAGCAAAATTTGATTCAATATTTCACCCCTAGTGAAATAGAAAAATATTGAACTATGTTTAACCTTTTTTTTTGCAATTTTTTTCAATGCATATATTTTTTTCCTCGTGTTATGTGTGTGGTATTCTTAAACTCGAAGGTCTACTAAGTAGAACACAGGCTGCAAAAAACATTATAAAAATGTTATGTAAATTGATTAAGTAGTTTCAGAGAAAAATGCACTTAAGTTTGAAAAATGTCCACTTATGGAAAACTGCATTTAAAAAAAAAGGATGTATGAATTACATGCACCGTCAAATTTCAAGAGGCTATTTAAAGGGCTTATCTGCAGAACTAGCCCCTCCCTACAATATTTATATTGTTTTGAAGAGCAAGTTTTGTACTATTTTTTAAAACACAAATAAAAAATCGGATTTTTGAACCCTAATCACTACCTGGTTCCCTTAATAAGGTCGTAGTAATTGAATAAAGTCTGGGGAACGGATTATTATACACTGAAATGTAGAGATGATGTTTCAAATAGGCTACTTGATTGTTTATAATAATAATAATAATAATAATAATAATAATAATAATAATAATGTTTTATTTTCGCTGGCAGAGTTAAGGCCATAAGGCCTTCTCTTCCACTCAACCAGCCTTAATCAATACAATACATAAATTTAAATTACAAATATTTTCACTACACTTAAAAGGTTCTCCAGCAATAATCTTCACTACACATTTATTTAAATTTAGATAAATCTATAAGGTAAAGTAGTAACTTAATTTATGAGCTAATTTAATTCAATGATTTATAATTAATTTAATATTTGAGATAGCTAGTAAAATGATGAAAATTAATTTAATATAAGCTTACTAGGACTATGTTACAGGGAGAATATATATATTTCTATTTCTATAATGAGAATATTAATGTAATTGTCATTAGAGGTTTTGTAAATCTATTTAGAGAAATTAAAGATAATAATAATAAGAATGGACAGATGTTAGTTTCATTATAAGTAACAAATATTAATCAGCAATTCATCTGTTAAGTAAGAATTTATGTAATTTTGACCTAAATGAAGCTATTGTCCAACAACCCCTTATATCACTCGGAAGCGAGTTCCAATTTCTAGCAACTGAAACTGTATAGGATGAAGAATATAAAGATGTCTTGTGGTAGGGTATAATGAGTAAATTGTTATAATGAGATCTTGTACTTAGCTGATGATATGCGGATAAATTTTGAAAACGAGAAGCCAAATATATTGGGGTAGCGGTGCGCAGAATTTGAAACAAGAGAACAAGGGAATGCTCGTCGATCGCTTAGCCTTAGCCAAGACAGAGTTTGGAAAGACGGGGAAACATGATCATACTTACGAATATTACAAATATAACGGACGCACGCATTATGCACACGTTGTAGCCTGTTGCTCAAATTTGCATTTAGGTTACTTAATATAATATCGCAGTAGTCAAAGTGTGGCATAACAGTTGCCAAAGTAGATAAAAGTTCAGTCAGGTATAAACAGCTGTGGCGATTCAAGGCTGTTTGACATTCGGGACTTCGGGAATGATCAATCTCGACATCTCAGAACACTCACAAGCAGTCTTTACATCAACGACGCGAAGTATAGAATATTGTCGTGCGGGTTTTCGGCTTTGCGGGCGCTGTTAGTTTTGCTCTCTCGATCGTTGTTCATCTCTAATACAAATAATTGTTCTTCCTCTGACACATATCGTCACCCATTACCCGGATGATAGACGACCATGCAGTTGATAAAAAGTCGTTGAATAACCGATAAAATAGGAAGGTATAAAGTCTGCAGTGCTTGGGAAAAGTGGCATAAGTCAGTTTCCACCAACATTTTTTATTAGTTTATTGACAACTTACAGAACATCTGCTCGCTTGGGAAAAGATACGTAAGTATTCCTCCCATTACAATAATTCATACAGAAGAAAATACTTCTCCTATAAAATTAACATTTTTGACTTGTGCCACTTTTCCCGAGCACTACAGAAATATCTGTCACTAATCTCTCAGAGAATATTTCTGGGCTTCTTTATTCATTATCTGTTTCAGAATATAAAGAATATTGAGAGTCGGTGATACGATAATTTTATTGTAAATGTAATTCTTTATTTAACGAACATTTTAAAATGCAGAGGCTACTTGAAAATAATGAGTTGATAAATATAATTTGTAAGTCTTTATTTAATATATCTTTTAACTTTATAGAGACTATTTATATACTATGGAGAAAATTATAGTTCTGTTTGTGATTTTTTTAAAAATACTTCGATTAAATTATTATTAAAGCTGCAGAAACTGTGAGATGATGAGTCTATTATGTTGCATTGTCTGACGTCTCTGCAAAGAGTCTATTTGGAAAGAATGAATGAATGATTTATTGTAATTGTATCTCTTTATATATAACACTCTGTTAAAACAACGGAATGTATTCACAGACGGTTAAATGGTAATAGTTATTTTAACCCTTTACTTTATGTGCCTTCAAACTAATGATGCTGTTCAGAAATTATGAGGTAATGATTGTAAATCTGTACTTAACGTTCCGGTCGTCCTCGGTGGTCTCGCAGTTGCCATACTGGTCGTTCAATCAGAGGTTCGCGGATTGAAACTGGCCGAGGGCAATGGATTTTAAGAAACGATGATAACATCCTTGGCTTTGCTTCCTCATTGAGGGAATTAAAGCTGGGAGGCCTGTGTCGGAGATGAGAGGCACTTATACCTGACAGTGGGCTCAGAGCAAAATATGTTGGTCTAGTCTTACCTACGTCAGTTGAAACGTTATATTATGAAATGTGCTACTGCTGCTGCTGCTACTACTACTACTACTACTACTACTACTACTACAACTGCTATTACTACTACTGTTACTAATTCCGCTACCTACTATTACAACAACTACTACTACCATTATTACTCCTATTACTATACTACTATCACTTCTATTGTTACTACAAGTATTACTACTATTAATATTACAATTACGATTACTACAATTTATATTTATTACTAATACTATCACTATTACCACAATATTACTATTACTACTAGGTACCTACAATTATTACTGCAATTGCTGCTACTACTACTACTACTACTACTACTACTACTACTACTACTACTACTACTACTACTACAACTGCTACAACTGCTATTACTACTGTTACTACTACTGTTACTAATATTGCTATCTACTATTACAACAACTACTACTACTATTATTACTCTTATTACTGTAACTATATCATTTCTACTATTACTACAAGTATTACTACTATTAATATTACTGCTACTATCACCATACTATTACTACAATTTATATTAATACTATTATCACAATAATTCTATTACTACTAGGTATTATTATATTACTGCAATTCTTATTATTTACTGTTATCACTTATTACTATTACTACAACTACTATTGCTTGTATTCTTCACCTGATATAATTAGGAACATTAAATCAAAACGTTTGAGGTGGGTAGGGCATGTAGCACGTATGGGCGAATCCAGAAATGCATATAGAGTGTTAGTTGGGAGACCGGAGGGAAAAAGACCTTTGGGGAGGCCGAGACGTAGATGAGAGGATAATATTAAAATGTATTTGAGGGAGGTGGGATATGATGATAGAGACTGGATTAATCTTGCACAGGATAGGGATCAATGGCGGGCTTATGTGAGGGCGGCAATGAACCTCCGGGTTCCTTAAAAGCCATTTGTAAGTACAACTACTATTGCTACTGTTACTACTACTGTCACTAATACTATTACTGTCTACTACTACTACTACTACTACTACTACTACTACTACTACTACTACTACTACTATTACTACAATTAGTATTACTACAATTATCACCATTACTATTACTGCAATTTCTATTACTACTACTACTACTATCACTATTTCTGCTATCACAATAGTACTATTACTTCTAGGTACTATTATTACTGTAATTGCTATTATTACTATTATCACTTATTACTATTTTTAAAACTGATATTACTGCTACTATTACTTTTACTGCATCTGCTGTTACTATTTTTGCAACCACTATTGTTACTATTACTACAATTATTATTATTAACCGTATTATTACCAGTCTACTATTATAATTATTACTACTATTATCACTATTACTATCACCATTACTACTTTACCATTATTACTTTTACAACTACTGCTATTACTTATCTTACATCCATTACCATTACTATAACAATATTTTTGCTACTCTAACAAATACTTTTATAGGCTTAGTATCTACTATTAGTACGGTACTACTAGTACTACAGATTACTACTACTACTACTACTACTACTACTACTACTACTACTACTACTACTACTACTACTACTACTACTACTACTACACTATAGTAAACTATTATTATTATTATTATTATTAGTATTATTATTATTATTGCTATTATTACTACATGTATTACTATTACTACATACTTCTTTTAAAGAACTAGGAAGTTCATTGCTGCCCTCACATAAGCCCACCATTGGTCCCTATCCTGAGCAAGATTAATCCAGTCCTTACCATCACATCCCATCTCCCTCACTATTACTACTGCCGGTACTGGTATTATTATTATTATTATTATTATTATTACTATTATCATCATCACTACCGGTACTACTATTACTGCCACTACTATTGATCTCTAAAAAGCATCATGGGAAAAGAGAGGTTCTCGGCATTAGCGGTGCCTTCAGAGGATGAATAATTTTATTTATTATGAACATTATTCTCCAATTGCATCTAGGAAGTTATCTGTAAGTTCGTACCTAAGGAAAAACTTTAAATGGACTTCCTTTTTAAACACCGCAGAACTAAACGTTTCCAAGAAAATATTTAATACAGCCAATACAGAATTATTTTTAATATAATTTTTTTTATATGACACTAATAACAACCGATCCTATACATAGTTATGTTTTTCGCTATTTAATTGTGAAAGGAACCCCTTCCCCATATTTATTACTTATTTCTATCTGTCGGGATTAAATCTTTGTTGCATAGTTTGAAGACCGTTTCCAGAATGTAAAATTTATAGATTTAAGTCAACTGCAACCACCTGTAAATTATAGCTACTATAACTGTAATTGTGATCCTTTTTTATATTACTCATTCTTTCTTCTTAAACCATGAAGTTTTCCAGTGATCATGATATTATTCTTGCAATTGTAATTATTTCCTTCATTGGCAAGCTGCGAGGTATTTTATATGTACTTTCTTATTCATTATCTTTGTCGAAATGTAGATATACTGTAGATGATATACAAGTTGTAGTGGAGAAGTAATTAAATGTAAGTTTCCTTGTAAAATAAACTTTTGAAAGAAAATTGCACAAAGCCAGTTTTCTTTTTAATCATTTTTACAAGATTACTAGAGCATTAAAGTCGAGTTTCATTTTATTATATAAACCATAAACTAATATATATATATATATATATATATATATATATATATATATGTGTGTGTGTGTGTGTGTTTGTGTATTTGTGTGTGCGTGCGTGCGGAATAGTATTTAGAAGTAACTATTATTTAGTTTTAAAATGTAATAATAATAATAATAATAATAATAATAATAATAATAATAATAATAATACTAATAATATTTTTAGGAATCGTGTACAGTATTTGCAGTTTCTCAAAGTAAAACTTCAGAAACTAGCGTGGTCCACTTTACAGAAGTCACACACTATCCTTGTAGAGATTTCGCTTTGAGCTCACTGTAAAGGAATTGCCGAATCTCCCTGGCTACGGGAATAAGAAAGAAAATTTTTACCTTCCCATCTGTTCGCTATATTCCAGGGTGTCCTGTGTATACATAAGGGCTTTAGTAACCCCCATTACGAGGTTAGAAAACGAGCTTCTTTCATTTCTGCACAAAGGGCAGGATGTTTGGTGAAACATCCCCCTCCACTGCCTAAAAAGTTGTCAGGTATACGGGCACCTGCACCCCACAGCAAACAGTATCCCCCTTCTGCAGAGACGTTTGCTCGACTATGAAATCAGAGCTACGGGTGGTACAGCTGTGCTTGTTTTGCGACGTGCCATCAACTACATGCGTCTCCTGAAATATTAATGGCTTCCAGTTTATTCTTAATCTGTGTAATGAGACCGCGATTCAACAGGATGATCTTGTGGGATTTTAGTAGACAACAGTTTTTGTTGTGTGACGTAATTCGAGTATCCGTGACATGATTTTAGCATAGTCTAGTATATACAGTCACGAAACTCAATACGTAGTAAATATGCATCCATAGATAGTTGCTAACCACTAGGATCGCTAATATCGCCTCATTACATACAATGCGAAATAGTATCGGCACAGTCTATTGTTCCTAGCACCCTCACAACTCAAGCTTCGTGACTGTATGTACTAGACTGTGATTTTACGATCCGCAGTCAGTAGCCTAGATCTAAAGAAACTGAAGCGGCTTCTCGAAAAAAGAGCCCAACTAGTAATTTTTTTTAAATCACTTTTTTCTCATTTCTATACTTCTTTAGCAGGCGCATATGGTCAGTAGAAAAAGGGCTCAGTCATAATTAATTGGAATACCACAACATAGTAAAAACACAATGAACAAAACAAACACATAATTCCAAGCAACATGAAACAACAACTAAAACCTATCAAACCAGAAGCATCTAAACTAAACGCAGTACCGAAAATACATAAAGAAAACATGCCCATCAGACCATTAGTCAATCATCGAAATGCACCAATACACAAATTAGTCTCATACATGAAAAAAACCATAAGGAACAACATAAAATTCGAAAAACAAACAAAAATAAGAAAACAACGTAGAATAAAATAAAAGACAAACATATCCCACACAGTACAACATTAGCAACTTTCGACATAACTAACCTATACACAAACATTCTCATAAAAGATACACTACAGATACTAGAACAAATGCTCAAAAACAAAACACCACAAGAACATATTAAAGAAATCATCCACACCACAGACATCATCACAAAAGAATACTACTTCACATACAGTAACAAATATTACACTCAAACCGAAGGCCTACCCATGGGATCACCCATTACACCACATAGAACAGACATACATACTAAACAAAGACAACAACAAACACGCAGACAACATCATATATTGGCACAGATACGTAGATGAATACTAATACTATACAAAGGAAACAAAAGACAGATCGAAAACCTGCATCAACGCATAAACAAAATATACCCAAAGCTACACTACACATTAGACATTGAAAACAACAAATCCATAATTTTCTATACATCACAATGACAAAAATAGACAACAAACACACATTCAAAGTATACAGAAAACCCACAACAACAACAACAACACAAATACACAACACATCCAACCACCCAACACAACACAAACAAGCTGCATTCCGAACAATGGTACACAGACTAATCAACATACCAATGAACCAACAATATTACAACGAAGAGCTAAACACAATCAAATGCATAGCACAGGAAAACGGATACAATCCTAACATAATAGGCAACATAATACGAAAGACAAAACATAATCACAAAAAAAAACATAAGAATACAATACAAGCACAAGAACACAAAAAATACATCACACTAACATATGAAAACAAAAACACACACAAAATTGCAACCTCATTCAAGAAATTAAATTACAACATCGCATACAGTACAAATAACACTCTACAAAAAGATCTCAACACACAAACAATACAAACAAATACAACCACACAGGCGTATACAAACTCAAATGTAACACCTGCAACAACTTCTACATAGGACAGACAGGCAGATCATTTCAAACACGTTACAAAGAACACATCACAGCCATAACAAAATTACAAAACACCTCCACATATGCAGAACACATCACAAATGCTAACCACACCTACAGAGACATCAACACAGACATGGAAATAGTACACATCCAACCAAAAAAGCTAGAAACTAAACACACTAGAGAAATATAAAATATACAGACACACAAAAACACACCCCAATGAAATTTTCAATACAAAACTCAATTTCAGAACACACACACTCTTTGACTCTACATTATCCCACACGAACACACCCTCACAGGAAACAAAACAAGAGGCGCAAAGACCAACGACGACCAGCTCTGAGGATGACCCATAATAGGTCGAAACATGTAAACCAGGTATGATAGAATTTAATACAAGAAAGTCATATAATACATATTTCGAAGTAAAAAATTATGTTTAGGATTATCATCTCATCGTGTTTGAATAACCACTTCCAATTCGGAGGAACGTTAAATAGATAAAGAGTAACAATTATAATGAAATTCTCATCTGACCGTTTCAGAATAGTCACTGTTATTTAAAAGGAAGAATGCGTAAATAATTTGCAATTACTATATCGAAATGTGATCTCTTTGTTGATAGTGTAGTGCAGCGTTTCTCAAACTGTTGGTCCCATATGTGGTGCCATATGAAAGTTGTTGTGCAGTAAAAATATCTTAGCGTATACAAAATGATTAAAACATTTACTGTATATGTCCATTTTGCATTGCCGATTGAAGGAAATTATTTCAAGAATAAATTTTACTGAGCGCACACTAAAAGCCGATACCTCATTTAGCGCGGAAATTATACTTCTAAAAATTTAATAAATGCACCGGCCGCAACGTATGAAATGATTACCTGTTTCCTTTGCGTTTATTTTATAACAGACACTGGTAATCAGACCGTGTTAAGGGAAAAGATTAATAAAATAAACTAGCAGCATTAAGAAAAATATAAATAAAATAAACTAGCAGCATTTCTCACAAAATAAATGCATAGAAACATGCAGCTGCCTCATAAATACTTGCAGTAAAAATTTCATCCAGATTGATTCATATTTGGCATAAGAAAGTTGGTGTTGAATCAACAAAAATGAACACAGAAAAATCGATTTGAAAGTAAAGTGAATATTTATGTAAATTAATATTCTCCTCCGCTACATTCATCTAGTAACTTCAGGGAACCAACAGAAAGTTACTAGATTTGTAATCAGAAATTAAAAAAAAAGAATTCTTCGATGAAAAACAATTTTGCCAGCTATTTAAATTCTACGCCCCCTTCCAGCCTTAATTTAAAAAGCGTAAACATACGAGTATTTGTAATCAGAATTGAGCTGAATCCATTTGGGGTATGAAAATATAAATTCTGAATAAATGAAAATGATTTTCAGTTGAGTCTTCCCTTAACGTTTCGTCATTTCTACAGAGTGTATCAGAAATACTTACTTACAAATGGCTTTTAAGGAACCCGGAGGTTCATTGCCGCCCTCACATAAACCCGACAAGGTCCCTATCCTGTGCAAGATTAATCCAGTCCCTATCATCATATCCCACCTCCCTCAAATCCATTTTAATATTATCCTCCCATCTACGTCTCGGCCTCCCCAAAGGTCTATTTCCCTCCTGCCTCCCAACTAACACTCTATATACATTTCTCGATTCGCCCATACGTGCTACATGCCCTGCCCATCTCAAACGTCTGGAATTAATGTTACTAATAATGCCAGGTGAAAATACAATGCGTGCAGTTCTGCATTGTGTAACTTTCTCCATTCTCCTCTAACTTCATCCCTCTTAGCCCCAAATATTTTTCTAAGAACCTTATTCTCAAACACCCTTAATCTCTGTTCCTCTCTGAAAGTGAGAGTCCAAGTTTCACAACCATACAGAACAAATAGTGATATAACTGTTTTATAAATTCTAACTTTAAGATTTTTTTACAGCAGACTAAATGACAAAAGCTTCTCAACCGAAGAATAACACTCATTTCCCATATTTATTCTGTGTTTAATTTCCTCCAGAGTGTCATTTCTATTTGTTACTGTTGCTCCAAGATATTTGAATTTTTCCACCTCTTCGGAGGATAAATCTCCAATTTTTATAGTTCCATTTCGTACAATATTCTGGTCACGAGACATAATCATATACTTTGTCTTTTCGGGATTTACTTCCAAACCTATCGCTTGTGATCAGAAATACGGCAGAAATTTCTAAATGTCAAAACTGTGTTGTAATTGTTTTGTATATGGAAGCTATAAAATTCATAACTAGATGCATTGATTTTGTCTCTTATTTCGTAGTCGGTTTTTAACGAATCTGTATCAATTACGAGGGTGCTATGCATAGACATTTCGCTAGCCCGCGCTGCGAGAGTGCTAAATTAGCCCCGGCTATCGACTGATTACTTGCATAGGAATCATATCATATCATATCATATCATATCATATCATATCATATCATATCATATCATATCATATCATATCATATCTCGCTAACACTGGTTTATGAATACGAAAAACGTTAGTTCGCTGATCATCCACCGGAAGTCCATGCTAAGAATGTCTATGAATATGGCCCAAATTCTTTACCGCCGGAATATTTTGTGATAGCGGGACGGTATTTGGCAAGAAGAGGCCTAGGAATCGTCATGAGATTACATGCAATTCGTTTTATGGTTGGAGGAAACCTCTGAAAAACACAACCAGACTATCAGACCAAGCGGGAATCGAACCCACGCCCGAGAGCAGCCCCAGCTCAGCAGGCAAACATTTTACCGCATGAGGTACTCTGTTGGCTTTAATTTTATTCCCTAGGTTCGAAAACTATGTAATGTTTACACTTTCAGGATTTTGGTATCGATGTTGATGCGTTTTGCTTGTGTACTAGCTGGATCATCATGTGGGGTCTTTTATATCGAGTTGCCGTCCTTGTAAGTCTGAATCGTTTAGCTCTCAATTTTTATTCGAATTCCTCGCAGTAATAAGTCGATGTGATCTCCCCCAGCCTTGAACCCTGGACGCTACTACACCGAGATCACTTAGTGCGATAGCATCGCATGTCTTCATTGTATCCTGGGAGGTCTTGACCCCGACCCCGGGTGATAAGGGGCCCTCTGTCCACATCTGCGTCACGGAGTGGTCCGGTGTTCTGGGCCCTGACCGGTTCTATAGAATTTTCATAATATCCTTGGTAGTCGGACAGTTCTCCGTAATCAAAGAGGCTAATCAGGTTGAAAGAATTGTTGGTACAGCATCATTACAGAAATGGTGAAGTGAAGAGTTCAGAAAAAAATCCCAAATCACTTTCAAAAAAAGATCGTACGGAAGTTTTGTCTATTAAAATTTATAAGTCTGCCTGAAATCGAATTCTACGCCTTTTGTAATGAAATTTCTGCTAGCTCTAGACTCTACTAATATCGAGAAAGAAATTATTGTTAAATTCTGAAAGCGAAGTAGGGATTTATGTGATGTCAGCGAGCCAGCTTATCGATTCCCAACCTGTTGACCGCGAATCTTTTGGGATTGGTACGTAATTCAAAAGAAGTTCGCAGAAAGTATAGTCCGGGTCAGCTTACTTCATACCCTAAGAGTGAAACCTAACAATTTTCCCCCCATTACCACATAATGCTAGTGGATTGTGGTGGTTTTCTAGTTTGCAGGTTCAATTTTCTTTTGCCAACTTCGTTTCGAATTTCGATACTGAAATACTACAAATGATAGGCATAGTGATTTTGTAACTGTTAATGTTGGCAGCTGAGATAGACTGAAGTTACATGAAATTAAAATTGTACTAGATTTCTGAGTCGGTTACTGGAAGCTAGTGAAATTTGAACATGCTAATAATTAATTCTGTAGTGCTCGGGAAAAGTGGCACAAGTCAAAAATGTTAATTTTACGTGAGAAGGAAAAACCTGTCTTCACACTGATTTATGTCGATTTGAGTTTCTTCTATATGAATTATTGTAATGGAAGAAATACTTCTGTCTCTTTTCCCAAGCGAGCAGGTGTTCCGTAAATTGTCAATAAATTATTAAAAAATGTTTGTGGAAACTGACTTATGCTACTTTTCCCAAGCACTGCAGAATTAATATTAGTATTAATATTAATAGTTATTTTATGTGTTGCGTTGTGGTTACAATTCAAAACTATAGTCAGGTAAGTGTAAATAAATATGACATACTTGGGTGTGATAATGCAGGTGGGTAATCGATAAAAATACGATTTCAAATTTTAATGAATTCCTTTCGTGTTTAGATTTGTATTACAATAATGTCAAAAAGAGGAAAAAGCATGACAGCTACTCCTCCAAGAAAGCTTAAAGCGTGCTGCGAGAGTGGGGATAACTTCCCTTACTGGTGTTCTGTTCTTTTAGATTTAACTGAAAGAAGATAATGAAGAAGGAATAAAATTATGCTCACGGAGAAAGCAATTATAAGCAAAATTATTAGGAGTAAGTTTTCTTAAGCATACATTTCATGGTAATATTCGGTTTTCGGAGTTAGTAATAATAATTTCACATGGTCAAACAAAATACATTTTTAGGTTAGGTCTCGTGAATCAGTTGTTTAGTCAAACCATGAATTTTCTATTGCCAGACAAAATACCTAACATGTTGATCCCTTTCTCGTATAGTTGGGTTACGAAAATATGTTACAAATTATTGAATTACTTAGAATATCCTTCCAACATAATGGTAAAGTACAGTAAGTAAATAAGTCATTCAGTAGGAAGGATCGTGATTTTACTTCATATGGTGATATCTGGTAGCAGTTGGCAACACTGACAAGACGGTAATATTTGCTGTTTAGGAACTGTTCTTATGTGACCCTCACTGTACACGAGTTGTCAAATTACTAGGCAGTTCAATAAGTAATGCATATCATTTTTTTTCTCATTCAAAACTTGTTTTATTACAAATCCAAATATACCACATTGTTCTCCAATTAATTGGCTACAAATACCTATTTTTCCACGTAGCCGCTATTCTAATCTAAGGCCCTACGCCACCTAGATGTTAGAGTCTGTATGCCATCTCGGTACCATTCAGCTGATCTTCCTCTCAGCCACGTTCTGACGTCTCCTATGACCTACTCATCGTCGTCATATCGCTTTTCACAGATCTCATCCTTCAGGGGACCAAACAGTCCACCCTAGTTTTGTGATTTCTTGACGAGTTCGCACGCTTGTATGTGGCAACTGACCCAAAGACTGACATTACTATCCACTGCTTGATCCCTGTGTAAATTGTGTAAGCGCCTGTGTATGTTTGCAATGATTTCCTGCTCGACAAAGATAAATTCAATCACAGCTCTCTGCTCTTCGTTCTAAAATTAATTTTAAAATGTTACATTTGTTCGGATAAAATTTCTGCATATTTAAAGAATAAAACTATAATTCTTTCAAGCATTTAATATAAAAAAAACACTGATCTCTTAAATTGACTGAGCATATTGGGAATTAAATGGCTTTTCCAAAACACGCTATTAAATGTTTCAAATAAAGCAATTTTGATCTCGGAAAGGAAGCAAACACGAGCAGAATTGTATTAAACTTATTTATTTGTAATATGTCGAAGAATAATCACCTGAAATTAATGACATTACTTAGGTTCATCCTGTATGCAGGATGTAAGGGGTATAAGTCCCATTATTTTAACAGATAATTGTTCATGTCATAAGGAAGAAAATATGTCCTCACAATTTTTTTCTAATTGCAATATTTAACTAATTCTTAAAGTTGAAAATATTAGGCATTTGGGAACGTTGCTGAATGGGGAGGAGAGAGTTTACAAGTACACGGTACAGCTCAAGCGGATACAGACATACCGGTACAAAACAGATGCTCTGTTCTAATGCAGGGGCATTAATGTTTACATAAAACGAACAGCAAATACAAACCTTCAATCTCGTTAATAGAACTTTATGGTAAATTTCCATTTTATTTAACAATATTGGTTCATTTTTTAATTATACGTTCAAAAAAATAAACAATAATGGTTTACTGCACAAAATCACACTGTTTTTTTAAAATGCAACATTTTAATCTCTCCCGCTTCCATAAAGCAGTACCATTTTAAAGAAATTTCTGTTTGTGTGATTTTCGAAATGAGGTAAGACACTCCTAGTTTCTAATAATAGTTGAGAAACCGCTACAAAAGTTCGCCGATTAGGTAACCTTCATTGCGGAAAACATTGACGGTACATCTTCTTGCTTCACTTGAATTACGATGACTTTCTCCATAAATTAATAACATATGATATTCCTAAACTATGAATGACATTGTAAGTTGTTTATTGAATACCCTGTACTGAACTGCCATCCGCTCTGCAGTAGACCTATGGACGGGGAGCTTGAACTCAGCTGACATGTACGTACGTCTTTGCAGAGTACTGCCTGCTGAACACGTTGCCACGTCTCTTACGCCAGAATATTAACAAATTTAAGCATGCAATTTTATTTAATTTTACGAAAACGTAATAGAACACACAAATATATATTTAAACTAATATTAACTCTTTGCTAGACTTGCTTGTGTTTTCGATATAAGCAGTATAACGCGAATAAAATAAGAGAAGAATTTTTTCTGGGAAAATTATCAAGTTTTAACCCTATGTTGTATGGACATTTTTTCATCCTGTAGACCGTTCCCGACGACTGTGAAAAGGACGGCACTTATACCCCTTACACTCCGTATAGCTGAATTTTTTATTAGAAAGAAAAATTGAGGACATATTATACTATTTCAAGTGTCTAGTTTATTATTTTACAAACTTATTTTAGGTGCTTAAACATACATTTTTAGTGCCCTAAAATACCAGGTCTATTTAGCGCATAGCGAAGTGTCTGTACGAGTCTACACAGATATTAACCTCACAAATTGCATAATTTTTCGACTGTGGATCAGTATGGTGCAGGATCACTTCTTGAGACAACACAAGACAAACTGAAAACAAGTGACACACACGGAGATCGAAAAAAAACACCTGTACGTAAATATCTACTTCTTGAGCAGGAATCGAACACATGCCGTCATGGTTGGTAAATCACATATGCTGCGTTGATTACGTAACTTGTGTAGAAGAACGCATGCGCAGGATGACGCTGCAGTTACCGGTTTATTTGCAGTGTCCGTCCAGTGTACAGAAGGCATATCTGTCCCGTGGCTTACTGTCTGGGTACACAAGCAGAACGCTCATATTCCAGGAACAAGGCCCTTGAGCAAACACCGCTCTCGCTACTTGGACACGAACCCGCGTCGAATTGCGGCGAAATCAATCATTCCCATCTCTTCTCTTGTTGCCACAAGAGGCTCTATGATTTAATCTTCCATGAAACTGCAGAGAGAGAAAGCGTTGGCATGGAAACGCACACAAATGGCCTTGTTAAAATATGTGAAAATTTTCATCTCATATTTCTCGTGTTAGTTCTTCAAAGTTATGCGGCATCACTAGTAAGAATCCAGAATTCAATATTTGATCTGTTCGAGGCTTGTTCTTCTTCTTTTTTTTTTTATGAAAATGCCATTTTAACGTAAAAATTTAAACACGTCTGTGCTAGAGTCATATAGTCTTAATTGTTTGTCAATCAGAGGATGATTTTCCAGTGAAGATATCTCAGGTTTGACGTAGGAAATAAAGAGGTAAAAGAAGTTGCGAGACAAAATATTCTCTCAGGAGGCCTAGAGAAATCCCAAGCTATTATTCTAGGACATGCACCATCAAGTTTCTCTGAAGTTAAAGTGGCACTAACACATTAATTACCTTTAAAATAAATTACGTAAAATAATATATTTTGTTTTATTGAGGAACTACTTGTCAGTAAGTTTATTACGCAAAATATATTTAACTTTATTTCAATCGGTAATTATGTATGGAGTTATAGGATGGGATAGCTTATTTAAAACCAATTTTAATCCACTTTATTTATTACAGAAGAAAATAATTAAAATATGTCTTCATGGAACTATTGATTTTCTATCTCAAAAATTATTTTTAGATTTCAGTGTTCTTAAAATAAGACAAATTTATTATATTGTATTAATAAAATTTATACATAAAAATCGGAATAATTTTGAATTGTATTCTCATAGTTATGAAACAAAGGGTAATGAATTCCTTAAGATTGTTTGAACCAAAATGAAGCACTGCTACAGTATTTAATCATAGTAGTAATTTAGGCCCAAGAATATGTAACACATTTATATTTGGGGGGTTCACAACCAGAGTGGACCAAGTCCATCTGGAATAGTTCTGAGATATTGAGTCTTAATGTTCCTGGCTCACGCTTAGCAACCTTCACCTTCCATAGGAAATGCTGCCCTCTGTGGAGTAACAAATGAGTTATGGACTTTGTTTGTTATGGCAATGAATAAATCTAAGTTTTCTTCATCCGAGATTGTATTAACCCACAAACCGACCGAAAGTGGACTTGGTCCACTCTGGTTGTGAGCTCCTCCATTTAAATATCCTAATCTTGTCAATTCTAATAATTCTAGTATTAAATTTAAAAAGTTATATATGGGTCTTATATCCAGACGTTTGAGATGGGCAGGGCATGTACCACGTAAGGGCGAATCCAGAAATGCATATAGAGTGTTAGTTGGGAGGCAGGAGGGAAAAAGACCTTTGGGGAGGCCGAGACGTAGATGGGAGGATAATATTAAAATGGATTTGAGGGAGGTGGAATATGATGATAGAGACTGGATTAATTTTGCACAGGATAGGGATCGATGACGGGCTTATGTGAGGACGGCAATGAACCTGCGGGTTCATTAAAAGCCATTTGTAAGTAAATAACTAAGTATATATGGATTTTATAAATAATGAAAAGTTGTAAATTTATATTCATATATTCTTATTGTATAATAGACCTAGGACAAATTGTATTATATAGCCCACTTCATAATTTAAATTCAGAAATCCGCCCCTGAGCACGAGTTCTACTCTTTCAGGGATGAGCTAAAGTTTTATCTGTTTATATTATATTTTATGTTACAGTTATTAGCAAAATAAATAAATAAATACAAATACAATTTATCATAAACAATATTTCTATACTGTTAAAAATTTGGGTGTCCACTTTGACGAAAACTTAAGTTGAAACATTCAGGTTAAAGAAAAAGTGTTTTCAGTTTTCCACTTCCTAACCCACAGAAAATATCTCCGCCCCTTTTCTCTGATTATTGCCATGTTCTATTAACTGATATAACTTCACAATTAGCCATAGAGCTACATGTCCATAATATGTGCACTATATTTATATGCAACATTCGGATATTATTAATATTTCATACATTTACTAATGAAATTTTATTTATCAACATTTAATTGACCTCTATGAGCAATTTAAGACCAATCTGGAGCTTTTTTTATTCATGAAATTGCTTAAAATTTTGAAGTCGAGAAAACTGCATTAAAAAACAATTCTCTCAACTCACGCAACGTACTATGTTTGGCCATATTTGATTATATTAGATGGCACCTTAGAACGGTGAAGGTTTTGGATTAGAAAGGGGTTCGTTTGTATAGCCACAGCTACATATCTGTGGTGTTCGGGTAAAGGGGTATAAGTCATTTTTTTGTCCAGATGGAATTTTGTTCCCTAGATGAACACATAAGTTAAATTATACAAGTGGGTGTGCAAAAATCAAAGAATACTAGCAGTTGATGTGTTTTATTTGTGTAGAAAATTATTTGTAATAAGGGTTCCAAGTTTAATTTTCATTTATCTCCGAACTCATTTTTATGACTTATCTCCCTTTACCCAAAAACCACAGATATATGGCATTGTCAAAGACGACCAGCGCTCCTGTCGAGCTTCAGAAAAACGTTTATGCCGGGCATAGACCTGCCTTTTTTTCATTACTACTCGTACTTCACCACAAGCTTCTTCAAAGCATTCTTGATGTCTTTGAAGGAGATTTGTGGGAAGAAACACAAAATTTGATATTTACGCGTTGCTCTGCACCCCACATTCCGAAATGCAAAGAACTAATATAACACAAACAACAACAGCCATTTTCAACACAACAACAAAGACTATGATCATGAAACTTCTATGAAAGTGATATTATGAATGATATCAACACCGGAAACAGAAATATACCACATAACGTTGTTCATTTCGACGAAAAAAAATATTCCGGAAACTTTTTGAACCGAGTATGTATTCAAAGGCGTTGAAATGATGCATGCAATGGACATTTATTTAAGGGGTTAAGTACAGCTTATAGCAGTAAAATTTGAAAATATTCAACATTTTTTCCTCCATTACTATATCTTGTACAATAATGAAAATTGATATGTGTAAAATACTGTCCTTCTGCTATATGAAAAAAATATATATATATATTTTTACGATTTAAAAAAAAAATGATTTTTTTTTTTCAAAATTCAAAATGGTGGCAGTTCACTATGCAGTGATGAAGCATTTCCCTCATAACTCATAGCCTTATTAGCTTTTTCATGTTCTCTCCCATTTATTATATTGCTGAAACTCATGTTTACAATATTATTCTCTATCATCTACATTCCTTAATAAATATTTTTTTTTGTGTTAGAATAAAATAATATTTGACCATTTTTCAAAATGAATTTATTTTTTATCAGACAATCTATCAAAGGTAGAGAAGTGATCTTGTATCATACTATGAATATGACATGCATAAATACACACAAAAAATTTCATTACAGAATGTTTGATAGTTTTTGAGTTATGTGGGAAAAGCTTCATCACGGCACAGGTGAAATGAATTTTGAAAAAAAAAAAAAAAAAGTAAATTATTTTTTATCGTAAAAAATATACATTTTTTTTCATATAGCAGAAGGACAGTGTTTTACACACACCAATTTTCATTATTGTACAAGATACAGTAATGGAGAAAAAAAAAAGTTGAATATTTCCTAAATTTTACTGCTGTAAGCTGTACCTAACCCTTAACGTTTCTTCCCAGTTATAATCTATGTAAGCAGAGATGATAAGATGACAATTGTAACTCTTAATTTAACAAATTTATTTTAAATTACAGAGACTGTTCAGAAGCAATATGATAATTGTATTGTAGTTCTTCCCCTCCTAAAAGTAATAGGAGTTATTCAGAATCTGTAAGGCAGTACTTGTAATTCTTTATTTAACGTCTCTTGTCACTAGATAGAGAAACTATTTAGAAGAAATTATAATTGTAATAATTCTGCATTCATTGTTCCTTTTAAAGGACAGACGCAATTCGAAGATGATAAAATTTAATGTAGTTGCAGTATTTCAAAATTAGGCTTAGGCTATAGGTATTCCACCACGAAAGCCTAAAAACTCATATTGTACTTCACTGTGCAAAGTTACTTGTAAACGACAGGCGCTTTTCAGAGACGATATTATTATGATCTCATCATCGTCATCACATCATCTTCGTCACCATTATCATCATTTTTCTGAAGGTTTGGGCACTTGTTCCACTATTTCGAAGCAACAGCTTAGAAATGTTGGCCCGTTAATTTCTTCCTCTGTCATCCAATCGGCTTAATTCCTCTTGCTCAGGCTGCTTGCAGAAGTGGGCGCCAATTGTGCGTATGTGATAAGACGGAATACGTCACTCACCCTTTCCTTCCACCCCCGCGTCATTGACCTGGTAAGGGAGGGGATTTATATTCAATGTCTGTCTTATGTGATTGCGTACGGGCCACAGATACGTTATTCAACGCCGGTGGATTGTGGACGGGGAACCAACGCTTTCTCCATGCTTCCACCCCTCTCTCGCCAGTTTTGCATCCCTGCTGTTGATCTATGCCGGAGTGCGATTCTATGCAGTCTCATCTCTTTCATTCTATACATAATATAGTTTTCCCATTTGTTTTATATTTTATAAATCTATAATAATACATTGCACTCCCAATTGTTGACGGATGTTATAATTTCTGGTCATTTTTATCAATTTCTTTAAAAAATATCACTTGGACGGCCAAATTTTATTGCGATTTTTTTGCATTTCTACAGAAATACAACAAAAATATAACTGGTACTATCATTATGTACTTTTCTTTTCAGGTGGAGAAACATTATTCTGAATGATGGATTGTGTAGTAAGAGAAGAATAATTGGTGAGTGATTATCCTTAATTACAATAATTATTTCTTATTTAAAAAATATTCTGCTTGAGATTTTGGTTTAAAAAGTTGGTATTATAGTCAACAGTTATCTCTCGGAGCTAGAAAAGAAATATTTTTTATTTCTCGTGGGAACTAAGTGAAAGATATACTTATTATCTTGTGATAGGTATGATATAAAATACAGTATAACTTGGTCATGAAGTCATTCAAGGGACTTAAAAATTGAGTTTTTTTATGAGTGCTGATTATAATTGAGATGTACAGTATAGATATTATGCTATTAGCTGAGAGAAGAGATTAATGATACAATTTGACTAGCCTAGTAGGTTAGACGGGCCTATGTCACAGTTCTTATATCTTTACTATTATTATAGTATTTTATTCAAATTTCTGTAAATTGTACATTTAAATTTATGGAAAATGTTTATTAAACTTTTACACAATATGTGCGGTAATGCAATATGCATATTCGCCAAACTACTTACAAATAATATAGTTACTTACTAAATGTAGTATATAGTATATTCTTCAGATTTGGATTTGAATATATTTTTTTTATTTATTTCTATAATTAACAAAATATATTACTTGGGAATCGAAATATTTTGTTTTCGCTATGGTTTATGCGAAAGATATATTTGTCATCTAGTAACAGGTATAATATAAAATACAGTAGAACTTGTCCATAACGTCAATGAAGGCACCAAAAAAATTGTATTGTTATAAGCAAGTGTTGGTTGTAACGAAGAAGCACAGCAGATATTATGCTATCAGTTGAGGGAAGTGGAAATTATACAATTTTGACTACGATTAGATTGGTCTTATATCAAAATTTACATATTTTTCCTCTGTCATTCACAGTACCTTATTTAAAATAAATTATAGTCTCAATTTATGTTTGGGAAAAAAGATCATTTCACGTTCATATTATTGCAACGACATGCTTTAAGTATTTACCAACTATAGGCCTATTGCTGCTTGGCTGCGGTACGTGTAACAGGCTTCGGCGTAGGGACACCTGATTGAAGATTACAACTCACGTTAATACTTTAATGGTAGACATTTATTGTCTACACTAGGAATGTACTGTATATACTGGAACTGTACAGAGTGAAATATATTTTGTGTCGTACAGTTTACATGTTGAGACGTGAAATAACAGCGCGCTCCATCTCCCACTCTACTCGACCAACATAACACTATCGGCCGTGCGTTCTGAACTTCATGGGTTTCTGTGCCCAGAACCGAAGCCTGCTTATTACAAATAGCCCCCGGCGTAGCTCAGTCGGCTGTGGCGCTAGGTGTACGTATACCATGTGCGCCACTGTTGTGGTTTTAATCCTCAAACGTGCATTGTTAAACATTTCAGCAGCGTCAAGAAACTAGAGCAATTACTGTAAGATTATGCGTACGACTTTTATACCTTTTGTCCGTAAGAACGCAAATAATTATTGTGACTGGTGTTGCAGTACACTCCTTATGTTTCATTATGGGATACATCCAGTACGATATGCCTCGTGTATGTTCGACTTATGCAGTAAACATACCCCAGTAACAGCAATTTTGCCCCACATTATGCAAATACAATTATTTCTGCTCGTCAGCCGTCGTACTTGGAAACTTAGTCTTGTTCCGAAATAAAGCAAGAGTATTAATGTAGATTAATTGATGCTGGCCACCTACAAATTATTGATGAGCACTAAGATTTCAGGCTATTAGCATATCTTAATATTTAAGGAGAAAAATTCGCTCCGGCGCCGGGGATCGAACCCGGGTCCTTGGTTCTACGTACCAAGCGCTCTGACCACTGAGCTACGCCGACTTCAATCCACAGCACCGGATCGAATTCTCCTCCTTCGATGTTTCCCGTTGTGGCCTGACTCCAAGTTAGGCCTATATATGTTGACGTGTATCCAATGTCAACTGCCATTATACTAGGAGCGCACTCAGCTGAGTGACTTGTTGGCCGGGAATCCGCAGTTATTATCCACTGCTAGCTATGAGAATATTATAGGTTATATGAAACATCGAAGGAGGAGAATTCGATCCGGTGCTGTGAATTGAATTCGGCGTAGCTCAGTGGTCAGAGCGCTTTGTACGTAGAACCAAGGACCCGGGTTCGATCCCCGGCACCGGAGCGAATTTTTCTCCTTAGATATTAAGGGCCCTATTCATAGACATTCGTAGCGCGGGCTTCCCGTGGATGATCAGCGAACTAACGTTTTTCGTATTCATAAACCAGTGTTAGCGACACGATATGATGTGAATCCTGTTTAGCACGCTCGTAGCGCGGGCTAGCGAAATGTCTATGAATAGCACCCTTAGTGTCAATATTACAGATAAATTCTGTAGGACAAATTCATATAATCTATAATATTAGCATATACATTTTCATTAGAGCTTCAGGACATTATCATACAGAGTGATTCATGAGGATTTACCGTCCTTTACGGAGCTTATTTCCGAAGACATTCTGAGCAAAAAATGTCATATAAACATTGGTTCTATTCTCAATATTCACAGAGTTACATTTCGTTATTGGAACGCATTGCTGTGAACGCGTGATCTTGGTCAGAGTGCAGTCAGCAGCCAGCGCGAGTGCTACGGAAATCAAAGATAGCCGTATGCAGTTACGTAGCGCGACGAGTGCCGTTCACAAGTACCGCAATCGTTTGAGCCGGCAAATGCCGACAAATCCGCCATTGTTAGTCCAGCGCGCGCTATGCAGTATACAGTTGTATAGGGAAAGAATGTAATTTAAATGCGAAAAAATGCAGTTCTGCTGTGTTCAGAACTGTTCACAGAGAACTGAAAAAAGGGCACATTTGTTTTCTCTGTGACGAGGTGAAAGAAATAAGGAAAAAGGAAAGAAGTGACTATAAATATAAAAAGGAACGATCCGCTACCTAAGCGAGCATACATTGTGAGATTAATAAATGACTGTATTTTTATATTTATTTTTTTCAAAATTTGGGCCCCAAAATATTTTTTATAAAATTAATCTAGAATTCAAGTTGTTTCAGCAATGATATTTCTACATAAAACAAATGAAAATCACGTACCAATTAGGATCAGTGTCAAATTTTTACCATCTTCTCCCTTTCAAATCAAGGATTTCTGCATTTAATCCTATTTGCTATTTGCAAGAATGACTAATATATTTGTGAAGTTCTGAATTCATTCTTGAGACAAGATTGTATTGTTTGGATCGATTGGAAAATACAAAGACCGTAGAAACTAGAAACCCTATTAATGTTAGACTGATGTGAAATTTCAATTTTCTAAACTATTCTAGGTAGATCTATGAAATTTTGTACTTTTAATTTGTAATTTTAAATTCTGTAAATTTAGGTTTTCAAAAATTGCTACTATTTTGGCCAGAATTTTTGTCTCCATACGTGTCAGACCTTCAGAAACGAAACTTACTATACAATTTTCCTCTTTATTTTACTAAAAATATAATTAAAAATATTTAATGCATTAAAAGTGTAAAAACAGAAAAAATTCAACTCGAGCGTAAAAAAAATTAATATTAAAAAATACCTCTTCTGGCTGATATGCATATATTAATCAGGCAGTACATCTCACTTGACAATATGTGTCAGAGGAAGGAAAATTGTTTGTAAGCATCTGAAGTTTGATTAGTGGAATATGTAGTTAATCGGCGAAGTATGCATTGGAGGGGGGAAAGAAACTTGCCACCCTACCCCATTACCTCCTGGCCTAGTTGTCTCATTAGTGATGCCTGATTGGTGGTACTTATGAGGTTCAAACCTGTCTTCGGACAGTTGACTAAACAACAACAACAAAAATGAGTGTTAGGTATAATACTGATAGTAAGTTTTGTTAAGAACATATTCAATAACCTCTACAAAAAATCATGCATGTAATACAGAATCTGTAGAAAGAGTAGCATTTTTAGCAATGCAAAATTTACAGAAAATTAAAGTGGAGAAAATTGACTTCAAAAGTTTGGGATAATAAAAATGAACCAGGTCTCTGTCTTTTTTATTTTCTAGGCATTTTGAAACATATAGAATTAGCATATTATATACAGAACTTAGACTTATATACACTACCATGCTGTGTACGCCTAACCTACACTAGTAAATAAAGATGACTAAAAAAATTATGTAATCTTATGAAAACACTATAATAGATAAATAGTATTTACAAATCACTATGGACTGTAGACACTATTATAACACTAACAATAAAACTGTTAGAAACTTGCAAATATTTCTTGTATCACAAACAAAAACCAAGCATGGAAAACACGTTGTTATGGCTACTAACAACATGTGGAATTTTCCTTTAGACAAGAGTTGTGGTCTCCTTTGTAACTGAATATCTTTTAAAGGAAAGCAGCCTTTGAAGTAGGTCTAACACCTGCTGGATTCTATGAAGAAATATTTCGAGAAGTCGAGAAGCTACACTGGCTCAATCGGTAATCTAATATAATACATAATGTATGAAATATAGCGTAATTTCCAAAATGGTCGCAGAATTCAGAGTGGAGGTCGTGGACGGAGAATTTAAATTAACAGTCAGAGCCCGCAGCCTTTTAAAAATGTGACCCTAAACAGCTGATAGACCGGTAGTATGGTCATGAAAATTGACAGAGGGCACCTTTACATCAAAATGAATTTTTAAACATAAAAACAAAGAAACTTTTTTTTTACAAAAAATGACAAAATCTCACATCATTTTATCCTTGGGGACATTATACTGAAATTACTAACTTCCATATTTTTAAAGCCAAACTCACAAAATATTTATCACTAGTATATTTGGTTGATAATAACACATGAACAAAATTTCGTCTCTCTCTATGATAAGTGGTTTGCATTTTATTAATAACTAAATTATACAGTGTATTGCTTAATTCAAAAAGTCCCTAGCGTCACAATTTACATTATTTTTCATTGATATTCACTTATAAGATTCTTTATATACATTGGAACAAACATTACTATTGGAATTTTCTGTACAACGAATAGGTAAATTACTAGGAATTTTTATGACTATTATTTTTTTATTTTTTTTTATAATAAAAATTCTAGTAATTCACTTATTAATTTTACAGCAAAACCTTATAGTAAGCTTTGATTCCATGTATGTAACGAGCCATATAAATGAAAATCACTTAAGAATAATATCAATTGTAGTGCAAGCGACTTTTTATATAAAGCGGTTCAATATTTTAATAAAGTAATTATTAAAATGCAAACCACGTATCATAGGCGAATGCAATTTTGTACACTTGTCACTATTGAGCAGATATACCAGTGATCAAAATTTGGTGAATCTAGCTTCGTAAGTATGGTAGTTCTTAAAACTTATGAACTTCGAGAAATTTCAGTATAGTGTCCCCTTATATGCGGAAGTCAGAGAGTTTGCACTAGGAATGCAGTTGGAAATGTTTAGATTTATTGTTATTTTATTTGCAACATTGTTGCTTTCATTTGTTACTTGTAATTTATTAAGTTTATGTTGCTGTAACACCTATAACTGTGACGTTTATAAAGGAGTGTATTGAACATTTAAATGTATATTTATGCTGTAATAATTATTAAATGAAGTTTTATACATTAGTATGTTGACTGACAATAATGTTCTAAAATGTAAGAAGATCCTTTAGAAGTTTTTGCCCTACAAATTAAAAATATCTGAGTTTTACTTTAAATATTCCTATCCCACGCGTGTTGAAAAGGAATAACAATGGCGGCCGACTCGGTGACTGCGCTACTCTGGTATATCTACGGACTCTGGTGCGGCCAAGTGTACTCAAGCGGATGGCGACATTTTTTAAAATGTGTTGTAAACTCTCCAAGACTGTAAATTAGGATGCAAAATTGAACTGCAAATAATTAAGTCGGTGGAAGTGATATGATTTGTAATAATTATTGTGATAAGCGCGTAAGAATAATGTAATTTTCTAGTTAAAAATAGAAAAATATGTCTTACGAAGCACCTAAGGAGTTCACAGCACATTTTTAGCTTCACAATACTGCTAATTAAAGAATTGATACTTCTGAATGGTTCATTCTCTATATGTATTATTATTTTATCTTCAAACTAAAGAAAAAAAAAAGTATTTTACAAACAACTTTAAATTAGTGTAACTCTGAGAATAGGAACTATGTTTATATGACACTTTTTGCTCAAAATGTCTTCAGAAATAAGCTCCGTAAATGACGATAAATCCTCGTGAATCGCCCTGTATTTACATCAAGAAGAGACATTATCAAAAATCAATTAGAAATTCCTAGTTTCCATAAAATATAAATTAAAACAATTTAGATGAAAGCATTAAGCAAAATATTTTTTAGGAAAAAAATAAATGTACTTTAGCAAATTTATTGATTAGCATATTTTTTAAGGAAAAACGTTAGGTTATTCATATTATGTATACCTGGAACATGTAGTCAACCACTTTGGATATGAATATGATGGTTAAGATGGAACTTTATCGACCACTTTCCACCCTAAGCGCCAGACCGTGAGTTTATTGTTTTATTGCTACAACGGCAATAAAACCTTTTAAGTTTTACAACAGTGGGGATGAGGACTATTCCTGGAGAATCAATGTGTGGCATACTGTCTCCAGTGAAAATATTTTGCTTAAGTTTCGCTTTCACATTTTGTCAAATTCAGATATTTGAATCGGGAAGGCATTGCAATAGTTGTCACTTTGATTGAGGCGAAGCATACAGTATATTTTGCAAGTAAGCATCGCATTAAAAACAGTGTCTGCCCAGAGTCAATTTGGAAATTTTATGAAGTATTAGCAATTGCAACTTTTTATACAGCTCAGATATATAGGACCTTAAGGTTGGGACAATTTCGAAGAATGGAAGGCGCAGAGATGAGACTGTTGAGGCCTTTGGCAGAATATACTTCATTATGATCACAAAAGGATCGTCGACATCAGGAAGGAATTAAGCATAACCGCCATCATTGACACCATATCAACGGACGGAAACAATTGGTATGAACATGTATCTCGGATGCCCAATAGCAGGCTACTGCAGAGGCTATTTCACTGCAGTCTCTCTGGAGAGAGAGAGAGAGCTAGGACGACAATGGAAGCGGTGGAGAGACCAGCTTTTAACTAGGATTCAGCCTGAAGCGGAACAGGCTAGAAGACCTAATCCAAGATTGTCAATGTTTGTGCATCGTTTGGATACATCCAATATGCCTCAGAAGGATTTCGTGAAATCTGCATGTACCAAATACGACCATAACATGTTCTTCAGAGATGGTAGTTTCTGGTACTCCAGATTTTAATTCACTACAATCTTTGTGAAAAGGAGACCTTGGACGACTAAGAAAGCGGTAGAGATACCAGCTTTCAGCCAGCGTTCAACCTGAAGCGGAACAGGCCAGAAGACTTAATCCAAGATAGTCAATGTTTGTGCATCGCTTGGATACAGCATACATCCAACGTGCCTCAGAAGGATTTTGTAAACTCGGTACGTACGAAATACGACCACAACAGGTTCTTCAGGGATGATAGTTTCTGGTGCTCCAGATTTTATTTCACTACAGTCCTTGTGGGAAAAGAGACCATTGACGACCAAGAAAGCGTTGTAGGGACCAGCTTTCAACCAGCGTTCAACCTGGAGTGAAACAGGCAAAAAGGCTTCATTCAAGATAGTTAATATTTTGAATCGTTTGGATACATCCAACTTGCCTCAGAAGGACTTCGTGAACTCGGTATGTACCAAATACGACCATAACAGATTCTTCAGGGTTGATAGTTTCTGGTCTTGCAGATTTTATTTCACTGCAATCCTTGTGGAAAGAGAGATCTTGGAAGACAAAGAAAGCGTTAGAGAGATCAGCTTTGAACCAGCGTTCAACCTGAAGCGGAACATGCCAGAGGATTTAATCCAAGATAGTCAATGTTTGTGCATTGTTTGGATACGTTCAACTTGCCTCAAATGGATTTTGTGAATTCGGTATGTACCAAAATACGATCATAAAAAATACGATCATAACAGGTTCTTCAGGGATGATAGTTTCTGGTCCTCCGGATTTTATTTCACTACAGTCCTTGTGGAAAGAGAGACCTTGGACGACCAAGAAAGCGTTAGAAAGACCAGCTTTCAACCAGAGTTCAATCTGAAGCGGAAAGTGCCAGAAGACCTAATCCAAGATTGCCAATGTTTGTGCATCGTTTGGATACATCCAACTTGCCTCAGAAGGATTTCGTGAACTCGGTATGTACCAAATATGACCATAACAGGTTCTTCAGGGTTGATAGTATCTGATCCTGCAGATTTTAATTCACTACAATGCTTTCGGGAAAGAGAGACCTTGGACGACCAAGAAAGCGTTAGAGAAACGAGCTTTGAACCAGTGCTTAAGCTGAAGCGGAACAGGCCAGAAGGCCTAACTCAAGATAGTCAATATTTGTGAAGCGTTTGGATACATCCAACGTGCCTCGGAAGGATTTCGTCTACTCGGTATGTACCAAAACGACCATAAGAGATTCTTTAGGGTTGATAATTTCTGGTCCTTCAGATTTTATTTCACTACAGTCCTTGTGGAAAGAGAGACCTTGGACGACCAAGAAAGCATTGGAGAGACCAGCTTTCAACAAGAGTTCAACCTCAACCAGAACAGGCCAGAAGACCTAATCCAAGATAGTCATTGTTTGTGAATCGTTTGGATACATCCAACGTGCCTCGGAAGGATTTCGTCTACACGGTATGTACCAAATATGAGAGTAGCAGGTTCTTCAGGGATGAAAGTTTCTGGTCCTCCAGATTTTATTTCATTACAATCCTTGTGGAATCATACGTCTGAATATCCAATAGTTTTACCATAAATGGGAGTCAAACTTTAGAAACAATTTTTTTTCGGCTAAACTATTATTCAAATACCAAAATTACATTTGACTTTTTGGTTACTTACAGACTAAAGATTCTTTTCTTAAAATTAATGCAGTTATAAACCTTTAACCCCGTATTGTATTTGAGCTGTCTGGGTTTCGAACTCTCAGTCTTCATTACGAAAAATCTGTTCTCTAGCCGTTAATCTGTTACAATATTAAGATGCTTCCTGTAATAATTTCCAAGAGCAGAATGTACAGAATTAGCTGTAGAATGTTTGAACTCTTATTTCTGAACACATTTCATAATGTAGGTTGATATTTTACATGCAAACGAAGTCAAAGTCAGTTAAGTAGGGAAAAAAAGAGAAAGAGAAAGAAGACCGTGTTGTGTGGCAATTTACGGCCTATTAGCTACTGTAACCCCAACTTTTAATCATGTTTATAAATACAGTAACTCTCGCAAAATAGTTGTACGGAAGTTTTGAATAAAAATGTAGCATGCTGATTTAATATTCGGAATTGCCTTTTTAAAAGTTTAAAATTAAAGTTGTCTTGTTCTCTCTCACCCTTTCTTCCACCGTCCATAACTATGCAAAGTTGAGAGAGAAAGAAAATATATGAAACCAAACTTTATTACATACACTAAATGGCTTGTTTTAATATGCTGTAGTTGGAAAAGAAAAGTCTTTCTTAGATTTTCTGTACCACATGGAGATAACGCTATGAAATTATTCCTCTATAACATACAAAGTTGTAAAAGGAAAATGCAGTTAGGAAAGGTAGATTCATATACAGTGTGTGTTTAAATTTAAGTTATGTTGAAAGGTATCATAAAGGAAGTTAACTGAATTTTTAAACTATACAGGGTGTTTTAAATATTTATTTAGTTTATTATTGTTGTAAGCATTAGAAAAGTGCTGTAGACATACACATATTATACGTACATACATAATAATAAACATAACACAATAATAAGATTTTAAAATATAATATCCAGAGAAGGTAATTCAACAAATTCTTTGATACTAGAAAAGGATTCATTCCATGAAATTAAGGACAAAATCATTAAATTTAAAATTATCATTTTATCTGAAATTTCCATATTTCCTTGAAGTACATGAAGTGAACTTTAACAACATTAATGTATTTTCTTCTGGAAATGTTTTATTCTTGTATTTTTTCGCGAGTTAGTTTGGTGATTATTAGCACTTGCTACATCTGTTCACAAGCAACTCTGCAAAATTGTCTGGTTCGGAGATTAATATTATATAAATATTATTATAAACAGAGAAATTGTGACCTAGTGTAAGTTATGACATATTTAGACTTGAATGTCACGTGTCAATTTTTATTAGCCTACAATGAGTTAAAATGCAACCATAAATAGCGTGTAAGAGGGCCTCAATAGCGTGTAAGAGGGCCTCAATAGCATGTAAGAGTGCCTTAATAGCGTTTAAGAGGGCCTTAGACTAGAAATGTTTAGTTTAAAAGTAGTTCTGTTTATAAGTATGCATAAGGGTGTAATTATTTGTCTTATTTGAACTGTTGTATCAGTGAAGCGAGGTGAGTCAGTGAAGTTAGGTTTTACAGTGCAGTGAACAGTTCCGATCAGTGATAATTTATAGCGTCAATTAAATGTGTTCTATAGTGTCAGTGAAATGTGTCCTAAAATGTCAGTGAGATGCGTCATAGTGCCACTACAGTGAATGAGATGAGAGTAAAGTGAAAGACTATTGAAACTTACATAGGGCCTATACATATGTAGGTTGTATTGTAAAATTAGGTATTTTATTTATGTTTTATTATTAATTGTAATTATTGTGTTAAATTGTATTGTGTATTCTTATTGTATTGTGTATATAATTGTATTGTGTATTATAATTTTATTGTGTATACCACTGCCACCGGGTGCTTGCCCACTTGCAGTGTAAATAAATAATTACATACATACATACATACATACATACATACATACATACATACATACATACATACATACATACATACATACGCCGCGTAACGTGAGTTACGAAAATAATTTATTTTTTTCGTAGATGTTTTAATAATCATATCTATCCCTTAAATTGTTTAGTAATCTTAGTATTCATCCTCATCTTCAATAACAGCTGAAAAATGCATTTTTGGTATTATACAAAAAACTATTTTGAAATCTGAAAGTGTGTAGCGTGAGTGACGATGGCATGAGTTACGCACATGTAACGTTAGTTACGACATTTAAATTAAAATTTCCTTAAATATTGAACTTAATGGGATGTTAAAATTCTTGAAATTAAAAAACAAGAGACAAAATTACTTCCAACGTGAAGGCCTTCAACGCTACATGCAAGTCCTTATAATTTTACATAAAAGATTCAAAAGCAAAATTATAGCTTGGTTAATATTATTGATATTCCGTTTAATTGCACTTCATAATGAATCTTAACTGAGCCACATAACAAGTAAATGCCACACAGGCAAGACTTTGTATCATCTCACTAAGAAGATTACAACATACAATACTTGTTTTAATGCATCACGCACCAAGTTGTATTATCAAATATTTTTATCACTAATTGTATATACTTTCAATTTATTATTTTAATAAATGGTATATGTAAAATTCTTATATTTCACAAATGTTAAGTGTTCATATTTTGATACTTATCGTATCGTATTCTAACCTCATGATCTGATGATGGCATTTTAATGCTGAAAACATTCATCTAGCAATGTTTTAATGTACGTATTAAAAATGGGAATATATTCTCAGTATATTAAGATAAGCTAAAAAAGACGGCAATAAACTTAAGATATCAATTTCATATGAGGCTACAATAGATACAGTATACCTTTGTTTGTTTAGAGAAAATATTGTGCAGAAAAAAAAACTAAAAAATAAATTCGAAGTTTGCACATATGGCGATTTGTGCAACAACATCCAGAAAATATGCTACGATATATGCAAAATAGACTAGGCCTTTATATGCTGAAACACCCAAAATATGCAATATTAACACTGCATATTCGTAATCACCAGGGAACGGATTTATATGGACTAAAAATATATGAAATATGTAAATATATATGTAGTTATTTTTACCAAAATATGGAATTAAATATGGATTTTTACCAAAATATGGAATTAAATATGGACTTAAAATTATAAAAAAATGACTATGTACGTTAAATATTGGTACATTTTAATCAAACTAAACAAAAAAATATAATGGACGTACCTTATCTTCCAATGTAGTTTCAACAAAACACAATTTTTATTGTCTGTTACCATAACAATAGGTTACAAACATTTCTTTCAAGTGCTGAAAAGTGAATCTTCTTCTATTGTCTCTGAGGATAGATTTATACTGACTAAAAGAGCGTTCGACGTCACAAGAAGTAACTGGTACATAATTCAATTTCACAATGTCTGCTGGGGATAAGTCCAAGTTAATCTTCACTGTTGATTCACCACTCATCACAGCAACAACCTTTTGTAGTTCTTCATATCCAGGGTTTTTTGAAAGTACAGTGTCCACCTTAGCTCTTACTGCATCTGCAACTTTACCTCTACCACGATTCAGTTGTTCCACAGTACTATTTATAATTTCAAAACTTTCAGATAGTGAAAGGTGCCTATTTTGGAGACTTTTGAGCGTTTTTATGATGCATGAAAATGTATGCTGAATGTGAGCTAAGTCATTCTTCACACTTATGTCACAGGTAACTGTTTTCGCAGTATCAATTGAGACTGCATCTTCAGAGTCCAATGCAAGGAGAACATTGTTAATAGAGTCTATATGTTCGGCATAATATTCAACTGCTTCTAGCCATGTACCCCATCTAGTTAAAATTGGCTTTGGTGGCAATGGAATTTCAGGGTACATTTCTTTCAACACGTTAACTCTACTGGGAGCTTTGAGAAATACTTTTTTCACTGATGAAATCAACAAATCTACTTTAGGGAAATTGTCTCTGACCACTTCTGCCACACGATGAAATGCATGCGCCACACAAGTAAAATGAGTCAATTTAGGATATACAACAGATAATGCTTGTCCAGCTTTGACCATATAAGGGGCAGCATCGCTAATAAAGAATAACACATTATCGTACATAATACCCTTTGGCCACAGGATACCCATAGCTTCGTTGAACAGTTTAACTATAGTTTTGTTATTGCACTTTTCTAGAACATCACAATGTAAAAGAATTCGTTCAGAATATTGTTCACTTAACAAACCGATAACTACATTACCAACAAGTCTACCTTCTTTGTCGGGAGTCTCATCAATGGAAACCCAAATTGAACTATCTTTAATTTCATCTCTTATCTTCTGTATTGTCTCATCGTAGATGGATGGAGCATACGTCTTCCTAAGTGTTGACTCATCCGGGATTGTATGTTGAGTATATTTTTCAAGGAATTCCCTGAAGACCTTATTCTTTAGTTTGTAGAGAGGAATATCAGCAGAGATGAGAGAACGGCACAGGTCGATGTTAAACTCAGATCTTACATTCGATGTTGTTGGTTGTGTTAAAAACAATTGTCTCTGCTTGGAATTTAGTTGTTTGTTGGCCTGATGTTTACTAGTTGTAATGTGTTGTTGCACCAGGAACTTTTGTGTAGATGATACTGCACACTGACACAAATTACAAAATAATATTTTATTGTCAGTTGATAAACCATCTTCTTTAAATTCTGAAATGTAACTTGTTAGTTTTGATTTTAAATTGACTGAATGACGTACTTTTGGCATATTTACCGTCTTTATAGTATGATTTACAAAACTGAACCTATGTGTACTCTGACTGGCATTTAACTGTTGAGCTGCACAACTGAAGTCTGTTAAAAATTTTAAATTAAATTAATACAGTTTTGTAACTTACTTTCCCATTGTTGATAGGACTGCTAATTTTCAAATAACTCTGATGTTAAAGGGATTACTGAACATGTGTTTAAATCTCTATTGTTGAAATGTATTTTTAAAAGTTAATGGAATTTTGTTTTGTTTTATTGTTAAACCTAATATAATATGGACTGTTTTATATGAAATATGGAAAATATATGGAAATTAACGAAAATATGTACTAAACTCTAAAATATGGAAAAATATGGAAAATAAAAGTAGGATTTTTCAACCCTACACATTGTGAAACATAAAGATAATGCAAAATATAAATTATATTAGCTTTATAAGTAAATATGTATTTACATATAAATCCTTTCCCTGGTAATCACATATGTTCAAAACGTATATAAAACTGGTTTTGCATGACTTTCAAAGAGTCTGTAAATATATACTGTACATTTGCATGTGAATCCTGGTCCTCATGATCAGAAATTTACACTTACTGACAAAATATAGCGTGAGTTACTAGCACTGCCTAACTAAATTATTTTCTCTTATTCCTCTATTTTTATCCATGGTGTAAGAAAGTGACTGTATGTTCTAAACGTATTAAACAGTAATACTGATGAAATTAGAAATATGTAAGGCTTTTACTTTCGGAGAGATTTGAAGTAACATTATTATCTTTGCTTGGAATATCTTTTTGTGCAACGTGAGTTACAACGACTATTTCATCAATAAATCACAATTAATTAAATATATTCCCAATTATTTGTTCTCTGCACAGTAGGTACAACCATGATTTAATTGAATATAAACTGTATTTATTATAAATAATAGCAGAAATATGCTTAACTTATGCGATCTAGAGACACATTTGGCTTTGATCGATCATGAGATAGAATTCTACAGAACTGACCACGGAAAATTATGGTACCGGTATCATGCATCGATCAGAGATGTGGTTACCCGAATATCTTATAAATAAGTACGGATTTTTAGATCGTTAAATAGTAATATGCGTTACAAGAGCGGTATGTTGACGTTTTCATGTTCGAGGAAAAGATTGAAAAAGCGAAACGTAGTTGAGCTTTTTTAATTTCCGGGAACATGAAAACAAACATACCGCTCGTGTATAGTACATTATTTTGTGCGAAGATCGTTTATTACATACCTGAAAGAGGAATTTCTAATTAGTTGCAGTGAAATCTCCATCTTGGTTTCTGTTCAATGACGGCAACTTTGGAAAATAAATATATCTATCTTCAACATTGTTCCTATAAAATGTTTTCTGTGTTTACTATACTGCAGCAGGCCATGATATACTTCTGTCTTTTTTTCCCCCAGTCTATGATGAGTCTGGAATCTTGTTGATTTTTTCACGGCTTCCTTAATGTTACTTGCATTACAAATGCAGTAACTTTTGTGATGTTTTAGAGTTTACTTAATTTTTGCAAATATTTAAAAACAATAATTAACAGTGCAATTTAGGTGAAATTGCAGTGGTAAGTTTCCATTTATAATTATTACTATATTGAACGTCTTTAAAAATACTATGTAAAAAACCTAAAGCAGTAAAATGAATATGTCGCTTAAGCGGTAAGAATAGGGAAATTGTTAAGTGTGTTACGTTGGGAATACTGAATGTGATATTTCACACTTACCGCGTATTGGTTTTGTGCGGAAAGCAAGCAAATACGCACGATCTCGTACAAATGTAATTTTAGGTGCCTAAAATAGGTTTAAAAGTGTAGGAAATAGTCTCTAAAGAATTAGAAATAGGCTCTAACAAAAAATGTTTTCTTTAAAAACATGTTTTAGAATCATCAGGAATTCACATTTAGAATTTAATAATTTTAAATGTTATAGGCCTATACCGTTACCATCACTACTACTATAATTACAAGAACGACAAATATCTAATTAGTTATACTGTACATAAACTACACAATGAAATATGAAAAATATGTTTTAGACATAAATTCAGTATACAAACAAGACAAATACAAAACATTTTTACCAAGCCTTGGCCATTAATGTCCATAATTACTTTCACAATACATTACCAACTTTTTTTCTAAATTAGCAATTAAAAACAATGCCGTCTGTCACTCAACACAAATTTGTATGCTTCACATTCACTGAAGCAACAGGAGCGTATTTCAATTCAGACACTAGATGGACAGGATTGTTGCATTGTAAATTCGTGTTCTTCCCTGTTAGGATATCTGAAGCTGTACGCAGGTCCTTCAGTCCTAGATTTCTCTGCAGAACTTGCTCCAATTTATCCCGTACTTTATTTCCAGCAGAACCAGGAACACTTTTGATCCTTTCTTGCATATCATGAAATATTTTCATTTGTTGATAGAATTGTTTTCCTGCTGCTTCCAGTGATGCAATAACGTGCACTCGGAAAGTGAAGTGTGACTTTAAAAATGCTGGGTCCCTCTGAATACCAGAATCTTCCATCACGTCCTTTGCAGAAACAATGCTTGCAGACTCGTCTTCTAGACTTGAAACAACATCTTTCACTTCACTAATGTGATCGTTGTAGTATTCTGCAGCTTTCAACCATGTTCTCCAGCAGGTTAGTACAGGGTCTGGTGGCAGAGAGACTTTGGGCAATTTCTCAAGGAAAATCTGAACCCTTGTTGGCGCCTTCACGAAAACTTTTTTACAGTAGAAATCAATTTATTTACATTTGGATAATGTATTGTATTGTATTGTATTTATTAACATTCCATGGTATTCATACATGCTTACAGCTAAAATGTGGAACAAGTCAAAAAACTTAATACTATTATAAAATCTTAATTTATAGTCACATATATATACAGACGAGATTTACAATATAGTCTACTAGTACAACACATAGTTTTAGTATCAATTTCATGAAGTGTTATTGAATGTCATGAATTAACCTACAGAATAGAAGGCGTGAGAAATTAGGTACTTCTTTAATTTGGCCCTAAATAATTTTATAATGTAACCTGATATGCTCTGTGACACGATTAATGCACACTGAAAAATACATTTTGGAATTTAAAATATAAATGTTTTAAATAAAAATGGGTGTTTTGACCTATTAGAGATAAAACATACTTAAAAGGTCAAAATAGGCTTTGTCGTCAAAATAGGCAATTTTAGGTGCTATTAAAATATCAGTTTTAGGCATAGTTTCATGTGAAACATGTACTTGCAAGTTTTTATGAACTTATCTTTTAAGGATTAAAGTAGGTTTTTACCTAAAATCAGAAGTCTACTTATAAATATTGACCATATTAAGATTTTGAGGTTGGTATTACGTGAAACTAACGATTTTAAAGCGAACACTACTGTACTTAGAGAGTTTAACAATAGAAAGTTGGTATTACACGACTTCCGATAAGTGCAACAACAAAAACTGAACAATAGCAAGTTTGCGTTGTTATTGACTCTTGCAACAAACTACGATACACGGGCCACTGAGTTGGAACGGCTTGTCTGATATTTGCTATAGGAACATAGTTCACGCAGGTGGGGGGTACACAATTAAAGCACCTATAATTTGGCCGGTATAGTAATCGCATAATTGCACATCTAATGTTTACTAAGTACATCGGACCGTGAAATTTTGTGCCCTGGGAGCCATATGTCTTGTTGTGGAGTGAGCCATCATACACGTTTCTTCCTTTTTCAAGTCTCTAACCTCTGCCGACCCTTATTACACTCTCAACTGTTTCGTTTGGGTTTAGTGCCGCTTTGCTGAGGTAACTGCAATTAGAGTGGGCCTTTACTTCTCGTGCTGAAGATTTTGGAATGGAATAGTAACAATCATTAGATAGATAGTGGCAGAGGGAGAGAGGGGGAGAGAGAGAGAAAGTGAGAGAGAGAGAGAGAGAGACAGAAAGGCAATCCGACCAGACCTGTAGGTTCAAATATCTAGACACGGTTATTAAGGGTGGAATATGTAACTATGAGCGTAATTTGTTTCTTGTAATTAGCAATGTTCTAACCTGATTGCGATAATAAATAAGCTGAAAACAAAGAAGCCAATAAAGGAGAAGATAGCAAGAAAGTAGGTAAAGGTAATAATGATGAGAACAAATAAAGTAATACAGGAATTTAAACAAGGATGTAATTTGATAAAGAAGAATGTTATTACATTAAGGGGTTAGGTACAGCTTACAGCAGTAAAATTGTGGAAATAAACATTTTTCCCTCCATTACTGTATATTGTACAATAACGAAAATTAGTGCGTGTGTGTGTGTAACACTGTCCTTCTGCTATATGAAAAAAAATATTTTTACGATTTTAAAAAAATTATAATTTTTTTTGTTCAAAATTCAAAATGGTGACAGGTCACTGTGCAGCGATGAAGCGTTTCCCTTAGAACTAAAAAATTATCCAACTTTCTGTGAAGAAATTTCTTGTGTGTATTTATGCATGTCATATATACAATATGATGCAAGATCACTCCTCTACCTTTGATAGATTGTCTGGTACAAAATAAATTCCTTAAAAAATTGTCAAATGTCAGTATTTTCTTCTAACACAAAATAAAAAAAAATATATATGAGTAACTTAATATCAAAGACGGACATCTGTCGTCTCCATAGTTTTGATCTAGAGGCAATTTTTTAGTTCACAGTGTTCTTTGTAATATTTAACACAATTTATTTTATAAATGTAGTGTTAGAGTTTGCATATGGTTTCACTATAACTGGAAAGAGCATGAAAAATTATATAAAAAACCGCAGCTACGAGTATCTAAATTTCGATTGAGGTCAGATGTCCGTCTTTGATATTAAGCTCCTCATATATTATTTATTAAGGAATGTAGTTGAAAGAGCGTGATATTGTAAACATGAGTTTCAGTAATAAAATAAAAGAGAGAGAACATGAAAAAGTTAACAAGTTTATGAGTTACGAGAGAAACGGCCCATCACTACACAGTGAACTGCCACCATTTTGAATTTTGAAAAAAATATATAAATATTTTTTTTTAATCGTAAACAGAAGGCTAGTGTTTTACACATATCAATTTTCGTTATTGTACAAGTTGCAGTAAGGGAGGAAAAATATGTTGAATATTTCCACAAATTTTACTGCTGTAAGCTGTACCTAACCCCTTAAGTGAAATAAAATGTTTGATAAAAATTTAAGGAATAATTGGAAAAAATTATAAATTGTGTATAGAAGAACATACAGTATGGAACATAAATATCAAATAAAATAGGAGGATAATCTCGAAACGCACAAAATCCAGGCTAACTTACGGACTTGCCAAGGAGGCATTCTTCATTGAAGACCTGTGGATAAAGCATGGACTACTATCCACAGACGTCTGGGAAAAACTACTGCAGGACAGAGTGAGGAAGAGGAAAGAAATCTCGCAACGGAGGTCATGATAAATACTGTAGGACATCGACAGACACCAACCAGGATCTTCGGCACTTCGTGAACTCAATGGCTTTACATGGGTACCACCATAAACTGTGCAAAACGCGAGTACTTCCATCACCCAGACGAAACCTCTGTGTGCAACCTGTGCGACGAACAATGCAGCCGATGCACGCAACCATATGTAAAAACCGGGTAACATCCATTGTGAACTTTTGTGAAAGTGTGAAGTGACAGTTCGCCTAACGAACAAACTGTGTTAACAATACCATGCGCAGGAAAAAATTCTAACCTGGTAACTTATTCCAACCAGGATTTGAATCCGAGTCCACTAGTTTCACAGTCAGACGTGCTAACCGTTACTCCACAGCGGTGGAAACAGCACCTACCTAGCATTTGTTTGTTTTTATCATCTCCCTAGCATTTCTTTCTTTGTTTGCTAACGTTGTACTTTCAATAATTGTACCTTTTAAAGTGGTTCATGTTTATTTCATCAACCTTAATTAAAACTTTTCTATCATTTGCCTTGTTTATATTATTTAGATTATGTTATAGCTTCTGCTGTATGAGATTATGGATAGTCACGTATCAGAGATTGTTTAATATACGTATATTGATAATTGAAGTGGAATGAAACTGTTTTAATAAAAATGAAAATGAATCAACAATGCTTTCTTCACTAATAATCGTCCATAGAGTTCAATGAAGATTGTATAGTTGGCATAACTGGCAACAAGAGAACAACTGATCATAACACACTACTGCCATCTAGCGGAATACTTGCAATGATGAGATGGTACAATAATACACAAGACAGTTTAATAAGTTTATAAGTCAATTAATAATTTATTGTATTAAAGTACTTTATTTCTTCTAATCTTTATATACTTTCTTGTAATCGTGTAATAGTCAATTAAATCCTACTCGAGTTTTAATTTTCTCTAGAAAAATCAAAACCTCTAGTGAGATTACTGTTGACAATAGAATTTTATTTCGTAACGTAAGTCGCATATGTTTACAATATTTTAGTACACACTGTATCCACGTGTCATTCTTACAGAATTTATGTTCCAGTTAAATTAAGTTACTAGGGGCTCCTGTATTAAATTAATTTGAGTAAAAAACCCTCGCGGAGTTGCATCGTTGTGTGAAGAGAAGAAAAAAATACTGAAGCCCCTAAAGCACGTAGACACCGTTCAAGCCTTAAAACAGGAAAAGGGAAGCGGATATTTTCACAGAAAAATTTCGTTTTCTGTCTAAAGAAAGGAAATTATTTATGAAGCTTTGATTGCAGTGTTTGGAACAACATTTAATTAACCTGAAAAGGCGTTGCACAAATTAGATTTAAAGAGAGGGTGGAAGCGGAAGTGGAACAATTATTTGGGGCAAATCAACTTTTTTTTTTCTGGAAGTCGGGAGGAATTTCAATAAACGTTTCCTTCATACTCGAGCGATTCTATAGGGATCCTATCCTCTTTCTTCTACGCTTTTATAATGATTTTTTTTTCAGTTATTCTACCTGCGGCAAATTTCTCAGAACGACAAATTTAACGCGTGGTAAGTGACCAACATTTCAAATGACCAGTGGCACGTACGAAAATTTTTATTTCTGTAACACTCGAGGCAGACTTGTAAATTACGCTATTTCCTCAGTAACAAAGTTGCAGGTTTAGTGTACGTTATAAAACAAGACGTGATAGTGAATATGTAGGTAAAGAAGAAATCTACAAAACAAAACAAAAAAAATAATAATAATAAAATAAGAGGAAAAAGAGCGAAAGAGAAGTGAAAGTGAGTGTGAGAATATAACTCGTATATTCTCATTAAGACTACAAGTTTTACTCAGGGCGGGATTTAAGTATAGTGCCGCCCCTAGGCAGTGCCAAAATTTTCCGCACCCCAACTCCTACAAACAGTTTACAAGCAGCTGTTATACAGATCGTGTTTAATTTAAATTAGTTTTAAATGAAAAGTTACAATTCATGAAACAATAAATTACTTGAATCAAAATATATGCATCTTACTTGTGGATTATAAAGATTTCCTTCGCACTTTCTTCACAGAGAAAGCATTGATGATGTCATCGATCTGACGAAGCACATCAGACTCGATGCAAATAAACATATTGAAACTTATTCACTGTTGGAACAAAATTGATTCGTGAAAGCCAGGCTGTGGGTTATTTTTAAGCATTGGCATTGTTGGTGGTATAATTGAAGGGTTCAGAACCATAGTGGGCCAAGCGCCATTTACTAAAACCGTACAAAACAAGGGTTAAAATAAAGTTATTACCATAATTCAATGGAAACATATAGCAAGTAATATAATAGTACATTATGCAACGAGCCTATAATGGTAGTAAATAAGACGCGAGTATGTTTATGAAACGAGCGCAAGCGAGTTTCGTAATTTTCATACGAGCGTCTTAATTACCATTATAGTCAAGTTTCATACGACTTTTTATGCTCGACCATATTTCTAACTTGAAATTATTCATAAGTATTCATGTTATTCTTATCTGACTTAGGAGCGGAACTGACCTTGTGCAATACCTCGTAAATTGTGAGATGTGCGCAGACGCGAAAGTATTGATTTTTCCCGAGAAACAAATGTCGACATTGACCTTAATATAATCTTGAGAGTAAAATAAACATTAATCTTGATATAACCTTGAAATTGAATTAGACATTGAAAAACGAGATGACAAATTGAATTTATTTTGAATATTATTTACAATTAACGCTAATTATTAATCTAATCTCGCGCTAGTTGTTTTTCGATTGCATATCCGAGAATAATCGAAACTTGCGCTTTCATAATGCTACAATGGTATTTTCTGATTGGTGGAACACCTGAAATTTAATGAATAGGTGTACTTTAATGAGGTCCATTAAAGGGCTGCTACCAGGTGTATAATTACTACATTTCGGCATGGTCGAGCATAATAGCACATTATGCAATGAGCCTATAATGATAGTAATTAAGAAGCGAGTATGGATGTTTATGAAACGAGCGCAAGCGAGTTTCATAATTTTCATACGAACTTCTTAATTACCATTATAGGCGAGTTTCATACGACTTTTTATGCTCGACCATATTTCTAACTTGAAATTATTCACATGTATACATTTTATTTGTATCTGACAAGATCGGAAGTGACCTTGTTCTAGGTCGTGAATTGTGAGATATGCGCAGACGCGAAAGTATTGATTTTTTCCCGAGGAACAATAATGTCATTGGCCTTGATGTAATCCCGTTAAACTTGATATAACCTTGATTATTGAATTCGACATTGAAAAACGAGATGACAAATTGAATTTATTGGAATATTATTTACAATTAACGCTAATTATTATAGTAACAGACCATAACCTTCTGCGACAGTATTGGATTTCCAGCCCCCGTGACTTTTCGCTAATTCTCTTTCGATTGCATATCCGAGAATAATCGATACTTGCGGTTTTTTAAAGGTACAAAGCTGACTTGTCATTGGCTGAACACCTGTAAGCTGAGTTGTCATTGGCTGAACACCTGTACTTTAATGAGTAGGTGTACTTTAATGACATGCATTAAAGGACTGCTACCAGGTGTATAATTACTACATTTCGGCATGGTCGAGCATAAAGTAATATAAAGTATACTAAATGATATGTCAATCTTCATTAAACTATGGTATTCAGTTAACTTTAACCCTTGCTTTCTCCGTTTTTTAATAAATGACACTTGGCCCACTATGGCTCTGAACCCTTTAATTATTACGAGTATTTCTTACTTTGATAGGAAGTATAAAGTACATTAATTCAACTCTTTGCGGAATAAACCTTTCATACCATCGAATTATATAGTGTTCATGCCAGAAAGTGATTAAATAGTATTGTTGACATACTATATTGGAAATGTAACTGAGAGTTGTGGTTATTATTTACAGCGATAAATGAGAAACACAAATCCAATTTGATACTCAATAATGTATTGTTTATACAAGCAGATAAATTTAAGCAGTTTCATAGTATAATGACGTGACACCGGTATTACAATATTATAATTATGCAGCTACACACTTTTCTTTTACTCTCGCCGCGACCGCGACAATGCGACTTCCGACTTCCACAAGGTGTTCAAGAACAAACTTCAGAAACGATTTACCAACAAGTGTTTTAAAAACAAATTTCATTGTGAAACTAAATGGGAGGAGGGGAAGGAAAGAAGAAAAGGAAGAGAGAGAAAATGCTGCTCCTCTTAGGAAAATGCCTAGGCCTAAATCCGGCACTGGTTTTACTCATTTTGTAGGTGATATTACTGTTCAAGGTTCATTTCTTAATTATTACTAAAGACGTTAATAAGTTATATTTAACATAAACTGAATTAAAATACAAATTTTTGTTTTTCCGCCGTTCTTTATAAAACCAGAATTTAAGAAGTATGACTTCAGTCATAAATTGCACGATTAATGTACTTATGTGTAATCAATTTTGCTCAAATTTATAAAAAGAAATAGGGGAATCTCGGTTACCAAGTTACCGTTTCATAACGTTATGTGATTTATTTTTATATACAGAGTGAACCGTAAATAATGTCATTAACTTCAAGCGGTTATTATTTGATATTTCAAACAAAAAAACGTTTAACCCTTAAGCAGTCGCGCCTAATTTTGTAACATTAAGAGTCGCGCGGTGTGTTGCTGACACCCCTAGTATAATGGGTTCTTTTGAGCTATTTTTTTTAGTAAACAATTAAAATGTCGCTCTTTTTTATTTATACAACTATATGAAATACTTTGATACCTGTCATAGTGTTATAAATAATGTACAGTTGTCAAAAAAAAAAAAAAAAAAAAGTGGCCGCACTCGTGAACAGCGAATATTTTCAAAGTCCACTTCGGGTCTCGGCGATGTTACACGATGCATGTGCTTGTACAAGCAGTTCCGGAACTATGAAAGTGTTCCATATCTGCGCCTCGTAGACCAGCGGTAGAATGCTTGTTTAATGATTCAAAGGTTCTCGGTTCGGGCCTTCTTCAAGTTTTCATTTTATTTTTTAATCGTTCTTTAGCGATGTAAATGATATTCAAATTATCATTTATATTCAGTTATCGTTCTTTATGGATATCACGTTATTTACATTTTGTTATCGTTCTTTAGAGATATGAATACAATTCAAGTCATCATTTGTATTCTGTTATCGTTTTATAACGATATGAATAATAATAATAATTATTATTATTATTGTATCTCCAATGGGGGTTAGCCCTATTTTACATATGTATGTTAGGGCTATAGTTTTATACTCAAAAAAAGATAAGCATAAATAGAAATGGAAAAGAAAATTAAATTAGCTTACGCGATGTAAACAAAACATAAACAATCCGTAAATTAGGCATTGCGATTGCAAAACAATTTGAAACATACAAAAACATTAACAACACACATACGTAACACTTCTGTAACACAAATATGCAGCTTTCCATACCATACATCATAAATTAATACACAATAGTCACACAAACACAATCAAACTGTAATTACGACATTGCGACGACATCAAGCATCCCATAACTGACTCACATACATAACAAATCAAGCATCCGTTACAACACATACACTTCAACATAGTACCCACACTTTTAAAAGTTACAAATTTGGCTCCAAGAAGAATAAATAGGACACTGGTACTAATCACTATTCTTCTACAATTTCTTAAATACATCTGTAATAAATCTGTGAAATTCCGATATGAATAATATTCACGTTTTTTATATTCTGTTATCGTTCTTTAGCGATATAAATAATATTCACGTTATCATTTATATTCTATTTTCCTTCATTAGCATTATAAAACAATATTCAAGTTATTTATATTGTTACTGTTCTTCCGCAATATAAATAATCTGTATTCTATGTAAGTAATTATTATAACCACAAATAACCATTTTTCTTTGTAATATAGGTTATTTTATTTAGATAATTGAATATGTATTATATAATAACATATTAATTAAACAAACCGATATTTATCATTTACATTCTGTTATCGCCCTTTAGTGATACTATATAAATAATATTCAAGTTGTTTATATTGTAATCGTTCTTTAGCGATATAAATAAAATAAATTTAATATTAGGTTTGGAAAAATCCAGTTGCATAATACTGGTATAAGTTTTTCTTTTTGTATTATTACATTATACTATCTTGAACCACAATAAAATGAAAAGGGGTAACGAGGAATTGAACCTGAGACGTTGACATCTAAATTCCGACGTTCGTCCGCTGAGCTACGAGGGCAAAAGTGTGGAAACATTTTCGGAAAAATTGGCCCAATCACACTCCAAGATTTTCTGATGATTCATAGAAGCTAGTCCAGGATGCGGGGGCAAAGGTTAATTGGGATTTCCCGGTCTCTGATCGGGTCAAACATCCTGATAGAACTAATATTTAACCCTTGCCGTGACTTTCGGTGAAGTCCGGAGGGCCCAATTAATCAAATCCACTCTCCTCATCTCCACGCTTGAGCCCCCTGGAATTTAATAAGATGCGAAAGAGATAGTGGTGTGCGGAAAGCAACGGGATGTTACCGCATTTAGGCCTATCCTTCCCAAGAAAAACTGCAAACATGAATAAAGTAAGCTTTTAATAGAAGAAGAAGGATCTTCTGCGGACCTCTGGAAAAAGAACTAAGGAAGAGACTAGTGAAGTGCTTTGTGTGGAGTGTGGCATTTTATGAGGAAGGAACATGGACATTACGACGAAATGAAGAGAAACGAATTGAAGCATTTGAAATGTGGATGTGGAGAAGAACGGTGCGTGTGAAGTGGACAGACAGAATAAGAAATAAAATTGTGTTTGAAAAAGTGAGTGAAGAAAGAATGATGCTGAAACTGATTAGAAAGAGAAAAAGGAATTGGTTGGTCTCTGATTGAAAAGAATAATAGACGACATTAGGATATGTGGATCATATGCGGAGACTAAGAGGAAGGCAGAAAATAGGAAAGATTGGAGATTGCTGGGTTTGCAATGAAAGACCTGCCCATGGGCAGAACACTTATGTGTATATGTTCAGAATGCCTGGAATATCGTGTCTAAGAACAGTCGCTATTTGCAAAGACTAGTCGATTCCATGCCCACTCGACTGCAAGGTGATCGAGATAAGAGGAAGATAGACTAAATATTGAATTGTGGCTTTTTGTTTTGTTTTTTGAACGCTTAATTGTTTGAATGTTTTAAGGCCGACGCCAGTAAATTTGTTTTGTTTATGCCACGAAAGATATTTTTATTGAGAATAAAATCTTTTTTCTTTCCATTTGCAGCCACAATATCATAATGATAAAGTCATGGCATAATATACTAATGAACCTGATGTTAATTACTAAAATAATCGTGAAAGAGAAAGGAGCCATTATGTATAGTTTGTCTCTCTCAAAAACAGAACAAAAAAGAACATAAAAAGAATGAGGTTGCAGTCGAACGCAGGACCTCAGGAATAAGAGGCCTGAACGCTACCATTACGCTATCGAATAACACACAGTATACTTCAATTATAACTGTAGATATCAGGCAACGTGGTTCAACAACATGTAACATCGCCTGTCTCCGAATTGTAGCGAAGATACCCGAAGGGAACTTTGTTTCAGGAGAGCGGCCACTTTTTCTTTTGACAACTGTACAGTAATATATCAATATTGGTTTACATCAATATTCGAACATCCATTCACTTCTAATCATAATTTACTTTTTATCCTTCTTTCCAGACCACTTTCTTGATTTTTCTGTGCGCGCGGTCACTTCGTTATTATTTATTACACAAGTATAGTCAGTTTAGTCACTTCACACGAATTCCGACTTCAAACATGTTCATGGTTATTGTTGCCGTACCAATTCCAAGAAAGCTACTGAAAGTTTCAGAAATATAGGCTTACTCAGTATGTAATTAACAGCTCCGTATATGTGACTGCGATATTGGCAACACCCCGCGCGAATACTTAAGTATTAACACAACTTATCTCGTTTTTGCTTCGTTTTCGAGAAAAAAATTGTTTCATGTGAAACTTTTCATAGCTTGTTTTGGAAAAGCCATTGATTTGATTCCCAATAGACCTACCAATCTCCATAAATGAAGAGCACAGGAAAAGAACGTGCTTTGTCCACTTTTTTTCAAAACTGAGTTATGCATGCTATGAGATGCAGGATTCCATGTAGTTTGAAGTTATTAATCGACCAGTGTGATAATGTGAATAGTCGAAGTGCTACAAGAGATTTTAGATTTGGCGTACAGGGAAAGAACGTGCTAAGTCCTCTCACTACAGGGAAATAATGTGCTCTGTCCACTGTTTCTGTGATTTAATTTTTAGTTTCCTTACGGATTGGCATGCATGTTATAGCAGGAAGGAGGGAATTGGAGTATGAATGATATTCCATTGTTTTTCATTATTGTTATAATGAGAAAATTCGTTCTTGCTGCATAAACTTTATGTACAAGTATAAATCTTTTTAGTTTGAGAAATTCAGTTTAGAAGTATAAGTGTTGTAAATTTGTCACTTAAATTTTAATATTGTTATATTATTGAATGTTGAGTACTTCATCTGAGGATGGAACTCAGAGACCTTCGACTTCTAACAGTGTTAAGAAAAAGAAAGTACGAGGGAGAATGACTGCAGTCATGAAGAAATTAAGGGTTCAATCACATCAAGTAGGAGAAGACTGCAACTGTTAGTAAAGTGTTTCGAGTAAGTAAGTGCTGAAGAAAGATCAAGTATTATAAGGCAATTTAATGATTTAGAAGACTGGAAACAACAATCATTACATATGACTGGGCTCATTACAATAATTCCAGTTTATCGAAAGTGATCAGTCATTACAGCAATGGAAGGACCAATAAATTGCATCTTCCAGAAGAACTATCAGTGAAAAAGATGTATGAAATGTTCAAGAAAAAATACCAAAATTTAATAATTTCATATGAAACATACAGAATAATGTTCAATACCAAATTAAATATAGCATTTGGATATCCAAGGAGTGATACATGCATATGATAAGTACACAGCTGAGATGGAAGTGCTGAATGCAAGACTGACTGAAAATAATTTAGATGAAGAAACAAGTTTTGGAATAAATTAATAAGATCACCAGTAACAACAAGGTCCATAAACTCAAAGTTGAAATATTTTATACCAGAAAGAGGAATGCTCGTTTAAGAAGTCGGAAGTTTGAAGAAACAGAAGCAATTTTCATGGACTACGAAAAAATGTATGCTTACCGTACATTAGTATCAATGATGTCTATTAGTATTACAGAAGGCAATTATCTGTTTACTCTTTCAATATTCATCAAATTTCAGATGAAACTTCAGTGTTTTTTAGTTGTACTGAAGATAATGGCAGAAAAGGAGCCAATGAAGTCGTATCCTTTTTAAATCACTTTGTGACAGGAATAATGGACAACAAAGCGGATATCTTGAAAATTTTTGTGATTCATGTTCAGGCCAGAGCAAGAATTATACTGTTCTGAAGTATCTTAATTATCTTGTGAACGAATTGAAACTTATGAACAGAATGAAACATTCGTTTATGGAATGTAATAAAATATAGAACTAACTAATACAAAATCAGTAGCAGAACTTCCAATGGGTTGGGTGCAGATCATGGTACAAGCTCGAAGTAAACCTACGCCTTTTGATGTTGTGGTGTTCAATCAAGAACTGATATGATGGGAAGTTGGGAGTCATTTCTGCAGAAGAAATATTTGAGGAAATATTCATTTCTTACAAGGCCCATCAGAGGGGTAACCATCACAAAAGAACACCCTCACCTCATTCAACATCGTGATATGTGTAATGGAACTAGGATTTCATCGGTGGTGAGAGCTTCACTGCGATTTCGAGAGCAGCAATCTGAAGAATACCCATGTCCTGCTTACAGAGGCAAAACACAAATTATTTTGAATAATTTATTTTATATCCGCTAATAATTTAAATATCGGTAACATTATTTCTAACAAAGAAACTTCTCTGGTAATATCGAAGGAAAAGTATTAGGATCTCCAGATTTTGAAGGAATTTCGTGGACACGAAGATAGTGTTTTACACAAACCTTCCACATTAGACTGGGCTGTGCATTTTGGGTCAAAAGTGATTTTTATTGTTATTAGGTCCTGTGCAGTTTGGAACAAAAATGATCATTGTTATTATTATTATTATTATTATTATTATTATTATTATTATTAGGCTCTGTGCATTTTGAGTCAAAAGTGAGCATTATTATTATTATTATTATTATTATTATTATTATTATTATTATTATTATTATGTCCCGTACATTTTGGGACAAAATTGCACAAAAGTGATCTTTATTATTATTATTATTATTATTATTATTATTATTATTATTATTATTATTATTATTATTAGGCTTTGTGCATTTTGGGACAAAGGTGATTTTTATTATTATTAGTTCATGTGTATTTTGAGCCAGAAGTGATTATTATTATTATTATTATTATTATTATTATTACTATTATTATTATTATTATTATTATTATTATTATTATTATTATTATTATTATTATTATGCCCCACTCCACTTCATTACAGAAAAAGTTAAAAAAGGAAAGAGAAAACGTTTAAAGTTATGTTATCATTTAAAGGTTTATCAATCCCGTGATTTTGAAATTCTGAATGTTAATTCAAAATTTCTATACACACAATACGCACAAACAGACATACAAACACGTTTCCGGAAGAAAACAGCTTTACTTGTAATATTTAATCTAAAATTAATTCCTCCGTACATAAGAAGCACGTTTTTTCCCTGTAACTTATGACTAGACATCGGATTTTTAGGCACTAAAAATTGCAGTTTTAGGCGCCTAAAATAAGCTCAAAATTTGTAAAATTAGGCTCTATTTTAATGAAAATAGGCATTTTAGGCACATCAAGGTATCATACTTATTTCTTTCATTGAAATTTTTAGTTATACACTAAAATACGCACAAAAAAGTATGTTTAAACATTAAAAAAGAATACTATATTATATTATATTTATAAACAGAGCTGCACAAATTTAATATATTGAAACTAATGAAATAATGATTATTGATATCAAGATTACTCATTTTAAGTTATTGAAATTCAGTTCCATGCTCAGACTTTATTATAATTATCTGCACAGTACACCACCAGAATTTTTTCTAAATTCTCCACAGTTAACCTTTGCCTTTTGTCACTGAGAATCATTTTGAAAGCAGAAAAATTTCTTTCAACCGAAACTGATGTGAGAGGCGCAAATTTTAAATTAGGTACAATAGAAACATCAATACTTACTGGAACATTTACACTTTCCCCCGATATCACTCTTGATACTTTTTCCAACAATGAAAATCCTACATTCTTATTTAATACGTTGTCCCACTTATTTTTAACTTTTTTCCCAGTTTCGCCCAAAGCAGAATGTATGTTCACTTGAGCTTCCTTTACTATTGCTATTTGGCTACAAAGAGATTGTTTTTCACGTTCTAATTGTTCAATGCTTGCAGGTATGAAAGAAAAGTTTGATGTTATGTAGGCAATATCGTTTTTCACTCGTGAGTCATTCAGACAATCTTTCACTGCTTTCACACACGCTGCACTATCAGTTTCAGGTAATTTATCAATAACTGTGACCACTTCTTTAAAATACTTAGAATAATACACCACTGACTGAATCCAGGTTCCCCATCGTGTAACAACCGGCTGAGGTGGGAGTGGGATATCTGGAAAGTTCTCTCTGAATATTGAAATCCTGGATGGGGCTTTACAAAAACATTTTTTGTGTTAGAAATAAACGAATTGACAAGAGGAAATTCATTCCGGATTGTTTCAGAAACCCTGTGAAGGCCATGTGCTAGACAGGTTACATGCGTGAGGTTAGGATAAAATGTTTTAAGAAGTGGAGCTGCAGCAACCATGTATGAGGCAGCATCAGTACAAAACAACAGAACTTTAGAATCGTCTATATTACCTGAGTATAAAGACTGTAGGCCTTTATTTACAAAATAAGCAATGGCTTGGCTATTCACTTTCGAAAGTTCCTTAACACATACGAGGTGTGGACTCGAAGGTCCACCAGGACTAAGTTTTCCTACTACCATATTTGCTATATACCTATTCATAGGATCTGAGGTTTCATCCACAGAGACCCATATGTAAGAATCACCTATATCCTCCCGAATGGAAGCTAAAGTTTCATTGTATATTCTGTCTAAGTAATTTTTTCTTAGGGTCGACTCAGATGGGATATTTTGTTTGCAGTATTTTTGTAAAAACTGTCTTAAAACCGGATTTTCAATTGCATTCCAGGGAATGTTAGCAGCAGCAAACGCTCTGGTTAAATCAGCATAGAAATTGCTGCTGAGATTGGATGAAGTAGGCTGTGTTAGTAAAGTTTGTTGCAGTTGATTTTTCTGCTGAGCTTTAGCCTTATGAGCCGCTCCTTGCACATGCTGCTTTAGGTGGCACTTCTTTTCTTGCGAAATCTAAAAATGTAAAGTAAACTGAATTAAAATAAAATCCTAATTGTTGTATTGCCGTATTTCTATCACAAAGTCAGTGGGTTCGAACAATCAAAATTTTAATGACCTGCAAATACTTTAACTATCGGAATTTAAAAGGTTAAAGTGTAGTGGTCTTAAAAAGAATTATACCTCAGGATAGCTCAGTCAATGTATAAATATTATAGGCCTACTCATTAAAATTAATAGAATTTATATATTTCAACTATTGTTACATACCTGTTTGCTACAAATCTTGCAGAATATTATTTTTCCATCATAAGTGAATTCTGAATATTCTGTTAGCCATTGCCGGATCAATGTAGATTTTGCACTTATATTTTTCGGCATTATCGCGTTAAACTTCACAGGAAAACGTCCTACCGCTCAAAACTTCTCAACACAAATAAGGTGAGGGAAAGAGCAACTGTTAACGAGCATTCAAATGAACCGTTGTTATTGAGATTCAATTGGACAAAAATACAAAGTTCCACTTATTGTTGCATTTCCTGGTAGTGTTAACACTAGGAGGGCCATTCTTTTAAATATTTTGTAACGGTTTACCCTACTAATTCGCAGTTTTACGACTTTTCATAAATATTTCAAAAACACTCTTTCTCCAAAAATTGTGATTTTATGACACTGTGAAGGGCAGTACAGCTAATCGGTTTCAGACCGAAAACAGTCATTTTTATAGTATAGTATATCTCTGAATCGGTAGCAGCACATGTTGTGATTGTTGCCTGCTTCAAAACTAAGGTTGGTTCTTTGTCGGCATTTATGCCTCCAAACATGTTAAATTCGGTGAAATCTATTGCGAGTGCCGTGAGATTCAAAACATTTTGTTTCCTTTATCAATGGTTTCATGGCCTGTGTGAAGCAAACTTTCCACTTTTTAAATGCCTTAAATTTCGCAGTGAATGCATGTATAAATTATAAGAAGTAAGAGTAAAATGCGAAACTATACAGTGAGTTAGGCATTTTTAGACGAATATTAACAAATTAGGCTCTAATAACCGTTTTAGGGCATTTTAGGGCACTATAAAACTCTTTGAATACCTTTCAATTTCCATGAAACACAAATATTAATAATTATTTTTACTTTTCTCCTAAAGAAACAAAATAGGCATTTGCCCTAGAATCCGATGTCTGCTTATGACATTACTTTACATAAATGTCAATAAAACTACAATTTTCAAAAATAAGAATGCAAACTTAAATTCAAATTCATTCAGATAACCTGTTCTTTCATACTCACTTAAGTTTTCATTAATATTTCCGTTAGTATCCATGGAATTCGGTTTCAAACTTTGAAGTTGCTCTCCTGAAAAATTTGATAAAGTGGACAAAGCACGTTCTTTTCCTGTGCTCTTCAAATATGAAAATTATATTAAAATGATTGTAATTTACATATGCCAATTTGTAAAATAATATTTTTCTACATATAAACAAAGTTGTTACTGATTTGGTTTACCGATGTACCAGCGCACGCACCCTCGGTGAGGACTGCGGTTGCGGCCGCCAAAATTACTACCGTAACACCGCAATTAACAACAATGCACTTACCTTATAATAGATGCTGAAAATATCAACGTAATAAATTATGTAATAAACGGGTTTCGTTTTTTACAGATTTTAGACGCGTCAATCTGCTGAACTAATTTTTGGCGATTTTTGTTCGAGAATAGCGCTATTGTGATCTAGCATAACATCTGTTAAAACCGATCTGTATTCACTATATATATTCACTAATATATGCAGGCTACTGTCTCTCTCGTCGGCGATTGAGTATTCGTAAATTTCGCAATAAACTCCGCACAGACCCGGCAGGTCGATTCGTACTTATATGTTTTCCACACAAACACTCTTTATTCTACAATCAAATAGGATGCCATTCTATGCGGCACCTCACACAAAACTGCATCCACCACAATTGCAGAATTATACAACACGCATTAGAGCGGTGAAAATGGCCGTTTTTAGCGTCATTGTCACTGCGCCGTGATTTTTAGTATTTTAGTATTTATTTATTTATGTAACCTGGTAGAGGTAAGGCCGTCAGGCCTTCTCTGCCCCTCTATCAGGGGATTACAACTATAACATCAACAATAAAATTACAATTAATATTAAATTTACAATTACAATTACAATAAAAATTAAAGTACAATAAGAATACCTGATTAATGAAAGCTTGACATTTTATCATAGAAGCTAAGAACAAAGAATATTACATTACAGTAAATTACGCGTAAATAATGCGTAATTAACGTAATAAATATAAAATACCTAAACAATTCTCCAAGAACTTTTATTTCTAGTCTTTTTTTGTTCAGTTTGTGATGAAAATTTACCGTTTCAACTGCCAACAAACCTAGCATATAACTCGAGGCTACCAATTAATGTTAAAAAAAATGGAGACCTTAAGAAGATTTTGCAATCCATACCGGATGAAGTGAAAGGTTTCTACATAGGACTGTACACATGGCCTACGACCAACAAAGATATTAATGACAGTGGAAGCGAGATTGAAAAAAAAAGTTTATTAATGTTCTGAAATACAAAAAGTCTATTCAGCCATGCTTCCCAACTCGTTGATGATTAGTCATTAACCACATAAAATATGGAAAATTATTACATTTAATGAGTTATTATGTTTAAATCATAATGTTTACCTTAAACTTCTGTACTATAAAAAAGCCTTTATCACTAGAATCGTTTATTTTTAAACCCCCACAAGTGACAAAAACAAAACTTTCGGGAAATCAAAAAAAACTGTTTAGTTTAATTAATTTTATTTTAATTGTCAAAATGTATTTGACAAGTAATATTAGTTGCTAAATGTTAGGTTTATTCATTATTAGTTGTGTTTTATAATAGTGTATATTGATTAGTTAGGATGTTATGGGGTTTATCCAACAAACAAACTGAAAGACAGGAAAGCATTGCTATTTTTCTAAGTATTAGAGTGAATGAAAGTATGAACAAATGTTATAATATATGTGAAAACTACGGTATAAAATCACTCTCTCTCTCTCTCTCTCTCTCTCTCTATATATATATATATATATATATATATATATATATATATTTCTGCTGCAACAAACATTTTTCTTATCAGGACTTAAAAGGAATGAAGTAATTGATATTAATATAGATTGTCAAAATTAATAAATGTTAGTTTATTACTCCGTGTAATTTACTAGTTAAACTCTGGTTAGGGACCATTACGTCAGTGTGACTTGAGGTACGGAAGCGAGCAGTACCTTGTTCTGTAGCATAAAGACAATGTTATCAGTGGATAAAGATACAATATTTATCTGCGAGTTAAATGACGAAAAACACGAAACCGAGACTTTGAGAGTAGGTAGTAATTAAAATGTCAATCATGCCCAAGAAATTCGGAGAAAAATACCATCTCTACGTGCGAAATGCACTAAGAAGGTTGACCAGAGTACAGCGATTCAGAAAATATCACATAATATATCGGAAGTCGAATGAAAACGAGAGTACAGGTCCACGCGCGAGATTGGAAATTCGCTTTAGTGTGTAGTGGAAACAGAGCTACTATATATATAGGTGGCTTTGACATAAAGTGATATTCAAATGTTCATGTGATTCAGACTTTTGTGGTTATTGTTTTGTTTCTCTCCTAGTATTTTTCCTTGTATGATCGAACCCACACGCAATTCTACGTAAAGATGTATGCAGAATAGTAAAGCTGTGCACCTGTCTATTTCTTTTTTCAATCTTTCAAATAATGCCCTTGGGAATTCTTGGAATAATCTCATTCTTCCCTTCATAGTTTTCTGCCCAAGGACAGATATTTCACTGCAAACTCAGCTTTCTTCAATCTTTTCTATTTTCTGCCTTCTTTTCAGTCTCCGCTTACGAGCCATATGTCTTAATGTCGTCTACCATCTGATAACTTCTACTGCTTCGAACTTTCCTTCCGTTCGCCATTTCTTCGAGTTCATCCTTCAGTAGGCAGTTTCTTCTCTTCCAGTGACACACACAATTCCTTTTTCTCTTCTTCAGCACTTTCAGCATTTTTCTTTCTTCACCCACTCTTTCTAGCACAGTTTCATTTCTTATTCTGTTTATCCATTCCATACGCTCCATTCTTCTCCATATTCACATGTCAAATGCTTCTAGTCGTTTCTCTTCACTTCGTCGTAATGTTCATTTTTCTGCCCCATACAATGTCACACTTCACACAAAGTACTTCACTAGTCTCTTCCTTAGTTCTTCCTCCGGAGGTCCGTAGATGCTCTTTATTCTATTACAAGCTTCCTTTGTCATTTCTATACTTCTTTTGACTTCCTGGCAGCAGCTCCTGCTTATAGTACACTCCAAGTATTTGAAGTTGTCCACTTGTTCCACTGCCTCATTTCGAATTCGCACGTTTACTTTCTCGTATTTTTCTTCCGATAACCATAGCCTTCATCTTGTTTGCATTTATTTTCATTTCATACTGTTCACAGCTGTCATTTACTATCACATATCACCAATTATACAGGGTGTAAGGGGTATAATTTCTTTTTATTGGGTTATGTTACGACGCTGAAGAGGTAATAAGTGCCATTGTTTTAACTGATGGTATATCATGTCATAAGGAAGAAAGAATGCCCTTAATTTTTTTTCTAATTGCAATACTTAACTAATTATTAAAGGTTACAATATTAGAAGTTTTGCAACGTTGCTGGATGGGGAGGAGAGTGTTTAGAAGTACACAGTACAGCACAAGCGGGGAGGAGGGGGTTTATAAATACACAATACAGCTGAAGCGGGTACAGACATACTGGTACATAACAGATGCTCTGTTCTAATACAGGAGCGGACCATGACAATACTGTTGTTTACATAAAACGAGGAGCAAATACAAACTTTCAATCTCATTAATAGAACATTACGGTAAATTTACATTTTATGTAACAATATTGGTCCATTTTTATTGTAGGTCTAAGAAATAAACAATAATGGTTTTCTGCACAAAATCACACGAACGTTTATCCTAATGCAACATTTTAATCTCTCCCGCTTCCGTAAAACAGTATCATTTTTAAACAAATTTCTGGTTGTGTGGTTTTCGTAACGGGGTAAGAGACTTCTAGTTTCTAATAATCGTTGAGAAACTGCTACAAAAGTTCGCCGATTAGGTAACCTTCTATGAGGATAACGTTGACGGTGCATCCTTCTTGCCTCGCTTGAATTACGAAGACTTTCTCCATATATTAATAAGACATGATATTCCTAAACTGTAAATGACATTGTAAGTTGTTTATTGAATACCCTGTACTGAACTGCCATCCGCTCGGCAGGAGAACTATGGACAGGGAGCTTGAACTCAGCTGACTCGTACTTACGTCTGTGCAGAGTACTGCCTGCCGCACGTTGCCACGTCCCTCGCGCCAGAATATTAACAAATTTAAGCATGCCTTTTTATTTAATTTCACGGAAACGGAATAGAACACACGAGTGCATTATGCAACGAGCCTATAATGGTAGTAATTAAGACGCGAGTATGTTTATGAAACGAGCCCAAGCGAGTTTCATAATTTTCATAAGAGCGTCTTAATTACCATTATAGGTAAGTTTCATACGACTTTTTATGCTCGACCATATTTCTAACTTGAAATTATTCATAAGTATTCATATTATTCTTATCTGACTGGGGAGTGGAAGTGACCTTGTGCAATATCTCGTAAATTGTGAGATGTGCGCAGACGCGAAAGCATTGATTTTTTCCAAGGAACAAATGTCATTGACCTTGGTATAATCTAGAGAGTAAAATGAACATTAATCTTGATATAACCTGGAAATTGATTTAAACATTGAAAAACGAGATGACAAATTGCATTTATTTGAATATTATTTACAATTAACGCTAAATATTATACTAACAGAACATAACCCTCTGCGACAGTATTGGATTTCCAGCCTCCGTGACGTTTCGCTAGTTGTCTTTCGATTGCATATCCGAGAATAATCGATACTTGCGCTTTCATATTGCTACAATGATGCTCTCTGATTGGTGGAAAACCTGAGCTTTAATGACTAGGTGTATTTTAATGAGGTCCATTCAAGGGCTTCTACCAGGTGTATAATTACTACATTTCGGCATGGTCGAGCATAAACAAATTTAAGCATGGCTTTTTATTTAATTTCACGAAAACGTAATAGAATACCTACACAAATATTTATTGAAACTAATATTAACTCTTTGCTAGATATATCTACTGATGTAATTGTTTTCGTAATTTTACTAACGATATAAGCAGTATAACGCAAATAAATTAGAAAATAAATATTTTTTTCTGGGAAAACTATCAAATTTTGACCCTATGTTGTATGGACATTTTTTGATCATGAGACCTACCCCGACGATTGTTGAAAGGACGGCACTTATACCCCTTACATCCTGTATAGCCAACATACATACATACATACATACATACATACATACATACATACACACACACACACATACATCAACCTATCCTTCTATCAATATATCATTTTGTGTATTCACTCCGTAAAGCAACTACCCGTTCACATGTGCACGCATACAATCTCCTTATCACAACCCGTCGCGCCTCGCCTTGTCTACGTGACGTCTTGAAAGCTTTCTCCACTGCGAGGTATTTCGCAATACTGCAGTCATTTTTCAGCGCCTTCATATTGGCTCCAATAAGGACGATATAAACAATATATCAAAAGCTGCCGTGTCCGTGGAGACGCAAGCTATGAATTACTGCTGACAGCCCAGCCGTCCGGATGAATGCAGCCCGCTCGACTCGCGAGCAAAGAGGGAGGTATCTATCTTGATAAAAATGCTTAATATTCTTTTATACTGTGCACTTCTGTTGGAGTGGCTCGTAAGTGACGAATCGGCTCCGAATCATTCACCGCGAGGAATTGAGGAAATCGAATCAGGTTTGCGACAACTTATATTAATCTCCGAGTTGAGAAATTATAATAATATTGTAGCCATAGCAACCACAGCATAGAACACGTTCCTATACTTTCAGTGCAAACAAGTGATGTGATCAATATGTGGATGGAGCGCATTACTTTCACAATTGCGAAAGTCTCTATCTCTTGAGGAGACTGAGGTAACACCTTAATATAAGACGTGATCAAGTGAACCCAGTTCGATCCTATTTATAAATGTGGTAATTGATGCATATAGAAAATTAGGATTTATAATCAGAAATACAAAAAAAAATATATAAATACTATTGATACTGTACATAAAACTCTAATTAGAAGTAAGGTAGACTATGCGTCTGTAATATGGTCACCTCAGTTCCAGTCCCATCAGATGCAAATAGAAAGAATACAGAAAAGATTTTTACGTTACTTATATTTAAAAAAAACATCACGTGTCGTCTTGTGAAAAGCAAATTTCATATAATCAGTTACCCTTTGAATTTAATTATAAAACTTTAAAATCTAGACGATTAATAAATAGCCAAATTTTACTCTATAAGACTGTTCATGGTATATTTAATAACTGTGATTTTCTTAAATTCCTTCAGTTCAATGTAAAAAGAACAGAATTACGCCATAGGCAACCTTTTGTTTTTTCAATTCCTGGAACTGTTTTCTTCAACAACTTTCCATTGTTTGTTATGTGTAATATTTACAACTCTCTATCTTTAAGCTGTGATTCCCAATTAGATTTCAATTTAACAGTTAAAAAATTTCATACAATATTAAAAAGAATTGTATTTCCTTAGATATCTTAGATATATAAATTATGAATAAGTGTATTATGTTTTTATACTAGTTTTGAAGTAATTTTGCATTATTATATTGACATTTGGCACTATATTAACTGCAATATTTACAACTCTCTATCTTTAAGCTGTGATTCCCAATTAGATTTCAATTTAACAGTTAAAAAATTTCATACAATATTAAAAAGAATTGTATTTCCTTAGATATCTTAGATATATAAATTATGAATAAGTGTATTATGTTTTTATACTAGTTTTGAAGTAATTTTGCATTATTATATTGACATTTGGCACTATATTAACTGCAATATTTACAACTCTCTATCTTTAAGCTGTGATTCCCAACTAGATTTCAATTTAACAGTTAAAAAATTTCATACAATATTAAAAAGAATTGTATTTCCTTAGATATCTTAGATATATAAATTATGAATAAGTTTATTATGTTTTTATACTAGTTTTGAAGTAATTTTTCATTATTATATTGACATTTGGCACTATATTAACTGCAATATTATATTCTAGCATTTATTATGTACTGTCCGTGTCTCACTTCCTGAGCTGTTTCTTTGCGGGGCGAGACGCAGAGGGGGTGAGTGGGAGGTGCTGTGTACCGCACGTGCCTACTACTCTACGTTCAACACATCGGCCTTTTCAGGATTCCTTTCGTCAGCTATGGAGCAAGATGAGTTATGGACAAGCGAATGTATAGGCTGTCCCCTCACAAAACAAATTATGTCCTACTTATCAATTCCTGTAACTAAACACTAATACCAGTTGTAGACTACAGTGTCTACTTGAGATTATCGACCTAATGGCGATTACGGTTGTCACGAGTACACATCCGTAAACTCTCTCCTGTATGGCAGTATTCCTCAAACGTTTTTCCACCGCGAAACCCATTTTAATCTAAAGCGTAACCTCGAAATCCTTGTAATATTTGATTAGTATTTAATAGTTAACACCCAAGTGAGAGCTAGTATCTCAATAATTCTGTTCAGTGATACGAATGTATTTGCTTTTTAAGCCTGCAATCTGGTTTTATGGCGGAAAGTTGTAGTTTCATTTATGCTATACTTCTGCATTTTGTCTTTTCGGTATTATTATTATTATTATTATTATTATTATTATTATTATTATTATTATTATTATTATTATTATTATTATTATTGGCAGATTCATGTTATTATTGATTCATATTTTCGTAACATTTATATATTTTTATAGTATCCACTATATTTTTATAGTATCTATAATTCTCCGCTATATACCACATGGACGACGATCTTTGGGACGCCCCCTGAAAAGATGGACGGAGACCGTAACACGCCACTAGGCCTAATACCTGCAAGGACAATGATGAGGATTATGTATCTATCTTTCTTTCATTGTGTTGTTTGTTTTGTTTTTTCTTATTATGTATTTTGTATATGTATCAATGTAAGCCACCTGTAATTGGAAGCTTGCTTCTGTTGGTGTAGTTTAAATAAATTAATGAATAAATGATTAAATAAATAAATAATAAGTAAATAAATAACTAATAAATAAATATATAAATAAATAAATAAAATAAATAAATAATTTTATTGGTCGTTTAATCTTACCTGTTAGACTCGTAAGTTTTGCATACCAATGTCTGTAGGGGAGGGAACATTTTTATTCTTTTGACACACACACACACACACACACACACACACACACACACACACACACACACACACACACTAGACATTGACACATTTGTGGGTCTTCCCTAGTCTGAAGTGAGCATAGCATAGAGTCCTCCACTGAGAAAGACAGGATTAACAATACCAGAGGCAGGATTCGAACTCACGAACCTTCGGACCTTGCCACCTTAGACAGCGTAGCCACCCGGCCTGGCAGTTAATTTATTAAGATACATAAAAGCATTATAGTTACAGAAATATTAATGCTTTGGATACATGAATGCAGTAGGTTTCCTTAGAAGAAGGCTCCAGAGACATCCCATTACCATCATTAAAAAAATACTTTGGCAGTTCCTTGAACCACTTGCGGCCTCCACCTTGCGGAATCTGCGCACATTTACAGCTTTCGTCGAGTGTTCGAACAAATGTCACTTTGTGATAAATCGGGGCTGTAAGCTGTGTGGCCTAGAACGTTCCATGTTCTCGACCCACGTTTCGCTCGGAAACGCATTCTGAATACTTATTTTATTATGTGAACTGATATTGTCGTGAAGAGTAAGTCACTCCAAACGAAAACATTCTGAGTCTCTTGACCTTTATGGCGTTATGTAGCTTGTCGAGCATTTTCTGGTAGAAACAAAGTTCCTTCATGGTGAAATAAAGTATTTAAAATAACCTTGCTAGCCGAAATGTTGGTCGTGATTTTTTTTTTTGGGCGTGAATACATCTTTAAATAATGAGACCGATACTTTGGCTACCAGGACGAAATGACGATTTAACGTTTGCAGAGTGATCTTTTCCGATTAATAACACGTTTGAAATTAATGTGATATTATTCGATCGGGTATACGACTACGATGCGAGCATGGCTTTGAGTTGGCGCCGCGCATGCGTGAGGCGTGAGTGGAGGTCTGTGGAGACTAGCGGCTATTTTGGGTGTGGGCAAAAATTTCCGGATAATGTATCTCGCTACTCCTATGTGCTAGCGCGCTGATATTGGTGCCAAACGAAAGAACTTGTGAATACGTCTTTAAAATCAGACCAACACATAGGATACCAGAAAGGAAAGGACAATGTAACGTTTGTAGGTTGATCCATTCTGATACTATAACTTCGTGACTAATAACACGATTGAAATAAATGTGGTCTCGTTCGACGAATATACGACTACGATGTGAGCATGACCTTGAGTTAGCACCAAACAATTACGAGACGCTGGTGGGGGAGACAATTTTCGCGCAGTATGTCTTGCGACTCAAGCGTCTGATTTTGGTGTGAAACAAAAGATCTTGTCTATATCTGTCGATTTAAGGGAAGTCTGTACACCGAAATTTGAGGAAAAAATGAAATTTTGATTTTTACCGTTTTTCGGTAGTTTAATATGTGTAAAATTATAATATGATTTTATTTCTTGAATATCTTTTAAAGGCTTTAAGTTAATTTTAAACTAATATCCTTCAAAGCTATAAATAAAGATTAAGCTTCTTTAAGCCTTACTAACCAATTTACTCCTATAGAATTGCATTCTATTATCACACAAAATATGAATATAAGACCTCCAATGAATTTATTCTATTCATTCAATTGTCAGCTTTTAGCATTATCTTCAACAGAAATATTGTAATAATTCTTAATGTAAAAAATGTTATCAATGAACAATTTTTTCTTGCCAATCGCGCAATGGAATTCTTAAATTTATTTAGTCGGTTGTATACATAAAAGTATATTACATATCCCCTATTTTTTCTACATTTGTATCTTTTATCACTTCTGAGATAAGTGTACCCAAATTGAGGAGTTTAATATTGCAAGATATGGAAACTTTGACACCATTTTTCTGCACTTTCTTATTTTTTGTGACATTGGTAAACTTTTCTCAAAAAGTATTGTAGGTTACTCAGAAGGCTGAAATTAATTTACAATATGAATGTTATGGCGTTTTATACAATAGGTCAAACAATTAAGTTTATTTCTATCTTCAGCAAAAATAAAAAAAAATAAAATAATTTTCAGCCACTTTTAATGCAAAAAATGTTCTCAATTAAATATTTTTTGCCAACCGCTTAGTGGAATTTTCAATTTATTTAATCCGTTGTACACATAAAGGTATGCACCCTATTTTTTTCTACATTTGTATCTATTATAACATCTGAGAAAAGTGTACCCAAAATTGAGGAATTTAACATTGTAAAATGTGAAGTACAGACTTCCCTTAAGTCAGAGGTATTCACGAAAACCCACGACCGTGTACCCGACACAGCCACACCCCGATTATTTTTATTTTTTATTTTTTTAGATGATACGGGATGCTTATATTATATAACTGCAGATTTGCTAGACGGTTCAAAATGATGGCACAACTTTTCGTTACCGGCAGCAGTTAGCAGTTAAAAAAAAAACGTTAAGTTCACATAGGCCTATCAATTTTTTTCTCAATCAAATATGGCTTATGTTCGTGATATTAGGTGGTCCAATTTCTGCTTCATTTTAACGCCACTGGGTAATATTTACATAAACTTTGCCATGTTATTTTATAATTATGACTCCTGTTGTTAGAAGTGTACTATGTATTATTGTAAGAGAATGGTAAATTTAACCACCGTAGGTTGTTTATCCCTTATTACATTTAGCCGCAATGTACAGAATACGGTTCGCGTATGGATATTTAAAAATAAACCACTCTGGATATAGTATTAAGGTTTATTAGAATATTTTGAAATGTCAGAAAAAAATAAAGAAATTTGTATTAAATCTAAATAATTTTTATTGATGTTTTAAGGAACCACGTAACAATAGCTACATTCATACAAAATCATAAAAAAATCAAATAACCCATGAAATTATACATATCATATTTTTAAATGGGAACGTTTTTCTGCGTACCACTCTATAAAATTGTAACAAAAATAACAGCATCGCACCACATAGGAATTACGTAGATGCCATCCGCAATTTATTCGTTACTAATACAACTTAATTTATTCATTCATGGCCGAGGTTACACTTCTGCTACAACATTGATCAAATGGAATGCGCAACCTATGTTTATATTAGCGGATAATTCTTATATGTTTTTGTATTTTAAGAGTTATCTGCGTCGCAGCATTCCTGAAGGGAACTACTCAGCCATTCGGGATGTCGTCTCATAGGAAATTCGAAAAATAACAATGACATATGTTTAATACATTAATAATGTGGACCTTGTTAAATATAAGTTAGTTGCTGCAGATAATTAATTTTGGTATCGGATTGACTTGGAAAAGATTCATGTGGAAACGTATAAAACTTTGATGAATGAAGTGAATCTATTGATACACAATTATGCAAACCCATGTACACAGGATCCTTCGCACGAGCCTGTACGGCCATTCGTGTTATAACTATGCACAGTTTGCATAAAATAATAATAAAAATAAAATAAAAGTAAAATATGAAAGAAAAAACATAATGAAACATATATATATATATATATATATATATATATATATATATATATACACACACAATTCAATTCAATTCCTTATTAAAATTGTAATAAATAATCCAAATAATAAATATAAAAATAAGAAATAAAAAACATACACACGTAATAAAAAACAATTAGAAAACAAAGCACACAATAATTACAAAAAGAACATACTTAAAGAAATGTTCAATTTAATTTTAATGTAACGAAAAATATTATTCGTAGACAAAAGAGGGTGACTAATAAATGCTGGGAATATAGAGAAAAAGAGTTAATTTAACATAATCTAATTCTTAAGTCCTTTAATGTGTTATTAATTTCCAAATGAATCGAGTTCTCTGTAATGGTATATTATTGTTATTATTATTTATTACAATATTTCAAACAACTTATTGGTTTTATATTGATGTGTGAATTGTTTTCTCGAGACTAGGTCTCGTGGAAGCGATCATGAAGTACTCATAGTCAAGGAGAAGGCTCCGCCTTTTTAAATTTAAGTTCTTGAAGTACATTCAGCACCAAATTAACATGAGAACACAACATAAATTCTTTATGTATTGAATTTTAGAGTCATTTATTTCAGATATTTAAAACCCAAACATATCTTAAAACACATGACATGCATTTTTCAACAGCGTCTTAATTAATCTCTTACGGTATTCCAATACGGGAAATAGCAGCGCTATATCCAAAGTTCTCATTTCTCAAAAAGAGGCTATACCAATACTGGCAAAGTTCTCACTCTTAAAAAAAAGTTTTACGAATACTCACAAAATTCTCACTCTTAAAAAAAAGCTTTACGAATACTCACAAAGTTCTCACTCTTAAAAAAAGCTACGAATACTCACAAAGTTTTCACTCTAGAAAGAAAGTAACGAATGCTCACAAAGTTATCACTCTTAAAAAAAGCTACGAATACTCACAAACTTCTCACTCTTAAAAAAAGCTTTACGAATACTCACAAAGTTGTCACTCTTAAAAACTTTACGAATACTCACAAAGTTCTCATTCTTAAAAAAAGCAACGAATACTCACAAAGTTCTCACTCTTAAAAAAAAAACTTTACGAATACTCACAAAGTTCTCACACTTTAAAAAAGCTACGATTACTCACAAAGTTCTTACTCTTAAAAAAAAGCTTTACGAATACTCACAAAGTTCTCACTTAAAAAAACTTTACGAATACTCACAAAGTTCTCACTCTTTAAAAAAGCTACGATTATTCACAAACTTCTTACTCTTAAAAAAAGCTTTACGAATACACATAAAGTTGTCACTCTGAAAAAAACTTTACGAATACTCACAAAGTTCTCACTCTTAAAAAAGCTACGAATACTCACAAAGTTCTCACTCTTAAAAAAAGCTTTATGAATACTCACAAAGTTCTCACTCTTAAAAGAAAGTAACGAATACTCACAAAGTTTTCACTCTTAAAAAAAAGCTTTACGAATACTCACAAAGTTATCACTCTAAAAAAAAGCTACGAATACTCACAAAGTTCTCACTCCTAAAAAATGCTTTACGAATACTCACAAAGTTATCACTCTAAAAAAAAGCTAGGAATACTCACAAAGTTCTCATTCTTAAAAAAAAAGCTTTACAAATACTCACAAAATTCTCACTCTTAAAAAAAAAGCTTTACGAATACTCACAAAGTTCTGGCTCTTAAAGAAAAGCTACGGATACTCACGTAGTTATCACTCTTAAAAAAAAGCTTTACGAATACTCACAAAGTTCTCACTCTTAAAAGAAAGTAACAAATACTAACTAAGTTTTCACCCTTAAAAGAAAGTAACGAATACTCAAAGTTTCCACTCTTAAAAAAAAGCTTTAATAAATACTCACAAAGGTCTCACTCTTAAAAAAATCTACGGATACTAACATAGTTATCACTCTTAAAAAAAGCTTTACGAATACTCACAAAGTTCTCACTCTTAAAAAACGCTACGATTACTCACAAAGTTCTTACTCTTAAAAAAAAAGCTTTACGAGTACTCACAAAGTTGTCACTCTTAAAAAAAGAACTTTGCGAATACTACTCACAAAGTTCTCACTCTTAAAAAAAGCTACGAATACTCACAAAGTCCTCAATCTTAAAAAACGCTACGATTACTCACAAAGTTCTTACTCTTAAAAGAAAGCTTTACGAGTACTCACAAAGTATCGCTCTTAAAAAAAAAACTTTACGAATACTATTCACAAAGTTCTCACTCTTAAAAAAAGCTACGAATACTCACAAAGTTCTCACTCTTAAAAAAAGCTACGAATACTCACAAAGTTCTCACTCTTAAAAAAAACTTTACGAATACTCACAAAGTTCTCACACTTTAAAAAAGCTACGAATAATTACAAAGTTCTTACTCTTAAAATAAAAGCTTTACGAATACTCACAAAGTTGTCACTCTTAAAAAAAACTTTACGAATACTCACAAAGTTCTCACTCTTAAAAAAAGCTACGATTACTCACAAAGTTCTTACTCTTAAAAAACTTTACGAATACTACTCACAAAGTTCTTACTCTTAAAAAAAGCTACGAATACTCACAAAGTTCTCAGTCTTAAAAAAAAGCTTTACGAATACTCACAAAGTTCTCAGTCTTAAAAAAAAGCTTTACGAATACTCACAAAGTTCTCACTCTTAAAAGAAAGTAAGGAATACTCACAAAGTTTTCACTCTTAAAAAAAGCTTTACGAATACTCACAAAGTTCTCGCTCTTAAAGAAAAGCTACGGATACTCACGTAGTTATGTCTCTTAAAAAAAACTTTACGAATACTCACAAAGTTCTCTCTTAAAAAATGCTTTACGAATACCCACAAAGTTTTCACTCTTAAAAGAAAGTAACGAATACTCACAAAGTTTCCACTCTTAAAAAAAAGCTTTAATAAGTACTCACAAAGGTCTCACTCTTAAAAAAAAGCTACAGATACTAACATAGTTATCACTCTTAAAATAAAGCTTTACGAATACTCACAAAGTTCTCACTCGTAAAAAACGCTACGATTACTCACAAAGTTCTTACTCTTAAAAAAAAAAGCTTTACGAGTACTCACAAAGTTGTCACTCTTAAAAAAAGAACTTTACGAATACTATTCACAAAGTTCTCACTCTTAAAAAAAAGCTACGAATACTCACAAAGTTCTCACTCTTAAAAAAACGCTACGATTACTCACAAAGTTCTTACTCTTAAAAAAAAGCTTTACGAGTACTCACAAAGTTTCACTCTTAAAAAAACTTTACGAATACTACTCACAAAGTTCTCACTCTTAAAAAAACTTTACGAATACTACTCACAAAGTTCTCACTCTTAAAAAAAACTTTACGAATACTACTCACAAAGTTCTCACTCTTAAAAAAGCTACGAATACTCACAAAGTTTTCACTCTTAAAAAAAAGCTTTACGAATACTCACAAAGTTCTCACTCTTAAAAAAATCTTTACGAATACTCACAAAATTCTCGCTCTTAAAGAAAAGCTACGGATACTCACAAAGTTCTCACTCTTAAAAAAAGCTTTACGAATACTCACAAAGTTCTCACTCTTAAAAAATGCTTTACGAATAGTCAGAAAGCTCTCACTCTTAAAAGAAGATAACGAATACTCACAAAGTTTTCACTCTTAAAAAAATGCTTTACGAATACTCACAAAGGTGTAACTCTTAAAAAAAAGCTACGGATACTCACATAGTTATCACTCTTGAAAAAAACTTTACGAATACTTACAAAGTTCTCACTCTTAAAAAAAGGTACGATTACTCACAAAGTTCTTACTCTTAAAAAAAAAGCTTTACGAATACTCACAAAGTTCTCACTTAAAAAAAAATTACGAATACTCACAAAGTTCTCACTTTTAAAAAATTAAGAATACTCACAAAGTTCTCTCTCTTAAAAAAAGCCTGTGTAATGTATGTATATAAAGCATGAAAAGTTTTTTTCATTTAGCTTTTATAGTAGCTGAGATACACAAATCTGGATTTCACTAAATTCTTGCAGGCCTTTGTGTATCTCTCTCTTAAAGAAATGTGCTTCAAAATATAAAATACCCCGGGAGGCAGAATTTTTAAATACGACCCTAATGTTACCATGTTCTCGTCTAAATTTATACATCTTGACCACACAAGCTTTAACACTATATCACTCAGGAATATAGTCAACCAAAAAACCAGAAACTAAACGTACTACAACAATACGAAATATACAGAATACAGATAAACAAAAACACACCCACAACAAATCCTCAACACAACTACATTTCAGAACACACTATTTGACTCCACAAACACACCCCAAACCAAATGAATACACTTGAATAGAATTAACTTACTTCCTATGTATTATATTTTACAGCTTAGCTGATAAATAATCGTTTACGTTTGTAAATTTAATAATCTGATTGTCTATGTACTGCATATTTTTAGCAGAGCTATCGATGTAGCTCAGTCGGCAGACTCACTGGCCTGCTGATCTAGAGCTGCGCTCGGGCTTGGGTCGGATCCCCGTATGGTGTGATTGATTGGTTTCTTCCGAGGTTTTCCCCAGCCGTGGGACTGATGCCGGGTGGTCTATGGCGAGTCCTCGGCCTCACTTCACTTCACCCCCGTTTGGTGTGATTACCTAGTTGGGTTTATTACGAGGTTTTTCCCCAACCATAAGGCAAATGCCAGGTAATCTGTTGGCAAAACCTCGACCTTACCTCATCTCACTACATCTCGCCAGAAATTGTAAAGAATTTAAATTGAAATTGTAAAAAAATTCTAAAAATTGTAATTGTAATCTTGTAAAATTTTCACTTGTCCCACATCTTAATGCTTCATTGTTAATTTAAGAGCTATGGAATATAATAAATGAAATACACAGGAAGATGCACGAACCTCACCAGTTTTGAAGATGGCTCCCAAGCCGAAACTAGTTAACTAGGTAGGCCTATTTATAAACTCAGTTCAATATTAACATGTGAAAGTAATAACCATATATTATATTCCTGTCTAATTTTAATTGTGAATAAGTCTTTAAAATCATAGTTTTCATTAATGCGCTCTAAGATCCCAAATTCTTGTCGCTGAGGTTTGTCGGTTGGCTTAATTTCAACTATTTTTACTTTAGGGTAATTTTATTGTTGCGTAACTTTCTCATCGACAGACAACAGTCACAGTTTCAGTCACATTAACTGATGTTAAGCTTCCCAAAACCTTTCATCTGAGTTTTTGAATGTACTTCACTACCACCCCACGAAAGAGCTTTCAATATTGAATCATTTTCGCACAGGTACTGTCGTCCATTCGCATCCCGGTTTCCCCCACCTGCTTTTATTCTCCTTTCTTAAAGGCTAGTGGGTGGGCTGTCTAGGCTCTTTTCTGAGAACATTAATTTCTGTTAGGAATTGGACGTGTACGTAATATTATACCCATACAATTGTTTAAAATAACTTAAATAAAAGGGCCTCGTTAAGTAATTAACTGTCACGTGATTTCCTCCCTTTCTACACCCTGCAATATAACCACTTGGACGGACAATAGATAGCATGTCTGAGTAATTTTATCTTTTCGGATCGGGCAGAAGTGAAGATTGAATTTACAGTACGTAAGGTACTCTTTTATAGAGTAGGTATAGAATTATTTCAACATGAGTTACTGATACGAAGTACGAAACTGGTAATTGGAATTACGTACAATAGTCTAAAGTGCGATAATATGTACATTAGAACTGAAGCCTGTTTCGAAATGAACGGCCACCATTTTGAAAAATGTGTTTAAATATCCATATTATGATTATTTTTCAATTTAACTTCATTCTCCATAGTGTACGCTAATGTGCTATAGACAGTATAATATAATGCATAATGAATACGTCCGCATGGACAGCTCAGTTCGTGAGTAAAAACACTCATTGTTAATACTGTACTGTATTTTGATTAAACAAAAACCTAATGAAAATCATCAAAGTCAGAAGCGTGATATTTCCTAGTTTACGTAAATGGATGAACTACTTTTCTTCCCTCCTATACCTAGTAAAGTGATATGTTTGTATTTTACGCCAGTATCATCGAACTCCAGTCGTGGAAGGAGGTAGCAAACGGTGTTTGCGGTTCTCAATCTTGATCCAAAGATATAGCCAGGTTAATATTAAAAATGTTAGTAAAAATAAAATGATGTCCCTGTATTATAGATTTCCATATATTCAATTTTCTAGAACACAATTAAATTACAATGTCGATGTTTCAGTGTGCGGTATTATCTACACAAACTGAAACGTCTCTGTCTGCATGAAACCCGCTGCGTCATGGATTATACACGGGATTTTCTCCTTGTTTTCAAAGCTGTGAAAGGGAGGGCGGTCTCGCTAGCAAGTGGTATTTTATTTCAACCCCTTTCCTCCCCTCTTGATATATTTTATGCCCGTAACAGACTACATTAAGGAAATCCCTACATGTATTGGGGGTGAAGTATAGTCCCTCATGACAAATTCAAATGATTCTTTTTAATGTGACAGGGGTAGGGGGCGGAAAACTTAAGCTACCTTGCCTTCTTTTTATGGCTGTCAGGTAAGAAAAGAAGTTGAGGATAACATTTTAGGGGGAGGGAGAAAAACCTTTTAAGTAGGAAGCATTTTAGAACAACTTTACTTGCAGACAGTAGTAGCTTCAAAACAGATTAGAAGGCACATCACTGGGAGAGATACTCTTCTTTTTTCTCCATCCCGTTTCGAACAAAAGAATAAACTTGCTACAATAAAAGAAAGAATATTGAATACGAACTCAGTGTGTTTCTATGGTAGCCAGAGCATCAGAAGTAATTTATCTTAAGTTTTATGCATTTGCAACAATTGAGTTCCTTATGTTCAGGATAATGTTTTGTATTATAATTCACTTTAAAAAGGCAGTACTTGGAAAACCAATTTTCTCTTGGTAAAGGGAGGCTGAGGACATGAAAAATACTTTTCATGCTATGTTATTTCTAAAAATTGAAATACTAAGTCAAAATCGTCAAGATTAAGACGAATAAGAGAACCTTGTGCTTTGTAGCTATTCGGCTCTAAAGTGGTCCATGTCGTCGGGGTAATTGTCACTGTTTTCTTTATTCATAGTCCAGTTCCAAAGGCAATCTAAATCGACGCCCTGGGTCGCAGTCGAAAGGTTAAACATAGATTGAGAGTTTCCTGATAGGGAAACTGGAAAATGCAAATGTCATCTGTGAACAATTTTCGATGGAATGAACCGAACTAAACAGCATAGTTTCTTACTATTCCATATTTTACCCTGTTATGGGAATTTAGACTTTTTCTAGCAACATCGCATCACCCATAGATTTCATACCACGGATTCGGCTCACTTAATTTAAAAAGTTCATTGCCCGAAGTTTAATGGTATAGTGTAGCAGTGAAATTTGTTTTATTTTTATTTTATCGGGTTATTTTACGACGCTGTATCAACATCTAGGTTATTTAGCGTCTGAATGATATGAAGGTGATAATGCCGGTGAAATGAGTCCGGGGTCCGGGGTTGAGGGAAAACCCCGAAAAAGCCTCAACCAGATAATTTGTCCCGACCGGGATTCGAACCCGGGCCACTTGATTTCGCGGCCAGACGCGCTGATCGTTACTCCACAGGTGTGGACATGATATTTGTTTTCATTATACTTTTTTGGTATTGAAATTGCAGATTACAATATTTTCCTTATTAGGTACTGCTGTTGTTAGTACTTTTCTCTCGGCTCCTCCAGAACTATGTCGGTTACTGAATTTGTCTTAAGGGTATATGTACAGTTTCCCTGGAAAAGGATGAGACGATTGAATATTCCTAAGTCTCAGATGTAAGACACTGCGCATGATCGGAGACCAGAGCACCGATACACAAGATAACGAATATTGAGTTACTTAAATTCAGGCTATTTGATTTGTTACTAGCATCGTTCCAAAATTCAATTAAAAAACTGCAAAACATATGATAATATTACGTAAATAAAAGATAAATATATACATAAATCGTGTAGTTAAATCGACAATGGACCTTCATGACTAGATCGACACTCCGCACAGAAAGGAAAGCTTTCATGTCGTTTCCATAGCTCAGACAGTAAGACTTCTGCGTGTTGTGTAGAAGAGTGCGAGTTCGATTCTTAGTCTACACAACAATTTTTTTTGTCTAAATAACGTTGAAATAGCTAAGTCACGTTGAAATATAGTTTTACAAAGTCCTGAGATTAAGTGTTAATGATCGCAAACAATACAAAATTACAAGTTATAATATTATAAACGTTAATCTAATGAATGCATTTATACACACACATATATACAATGTAAATGCATATATATTAAAAACTAACAATTAAAATGAAATTAAAAATATATATAATAATAGACAAACTTTTACAAAGGTTTAGAGTCCTTAGGCTATATCATTTGTTGAGTAATTATTGCAATAATTTATTAATAGCTTTCCCATATGTGTAAGAAATGCACTCGCAAAAAACAATTTTTGTTAAAAGTATGGCTTTGGATTATTTCATTCTCACCCCTGCAGTTAATTTTAACTATTTTATCTACGTGTTTGCATTCAATTTTATTCATGTTATGATTGAATGTATAAGCACTGTTGCAGTTATTGACTAATTACATATATTAATAATAATTATTAAATACATCTGTTAAGTAACCAATTGCAGTATCTTTTGCAAAATCTTGAATGTTTAAGTTGTCAATAATATTTCTGTACTCTATACTATAATACGTTAAAATAATTTGCAATAGATTTGGGATCCTCTATACTTTATAATCATTGGTTTTAATGAAAAAATATTTTCTTTCTTAGGATATCTACAAGTTTAAATTTAATAATATTACGAATAGGTTTAATTGCATTATCTGAATTTTGTACTTTTCTACTCAAATATATTCTATTTCCCTCTTTCATAATTTTTGATAAATTACACTGTACTTCTTGCAGTATTTAAGGACATGAAGATCATTACATTGCAACTCATTACATATAGATTCTTCTTTTTAATACATGAGATTTTGAAGTCCCTGCGTTATCTACATGTTTTAACTTTTGAATTTTTTCACAACATTCAGTGGAGAACATCCACTCAAGTGATTATGAAATTAAGTGAAAAATTCAATATATTTACTCTTAATATCAGTAGTACCAGTATCATATATGTTTTTCCAAGATTCATTTTGTAGACATAAATGTAAATAATCACTAGATACAGCAATTACGATCCTTTCTTAGTTTTTAAATTAATATTTTGAAATTGTTCAGTGACATTGGAAACACATAGGATTTGTTTATCATGGTCAGACAAGCCATTGATTATAGGTTCTGTCGAATAGGAATTCAGTCTAATTCTGTGTACAAAACGTTTATCAATGGCTGTGTTACTTCAGCTTGTATGCTATGGGAAAATGACCCTACGAATAAGGTTTCCAGTTTCAAGGAGTGAATTTAATTTACTTTTACGGAAAAGTTCCGAGAGATAATCTATGTTTATGTCACTACAGATCACAAATTCCATATGAGATTTCTAAAGTCTTTTCTTTACAAATTCAATGTTGGCTATAAATATTAATAAATAATGTAAGAAATATGAATGATTGTAGTTATAAGTCTGATTTACATTATAAAAAGCAAGAAGTTACATTCCTCGGCAAGATTCGAACTTTCGATGTTTGGTTTTGTCGTCCAACGCACAACCACGGACCTATTCAATGCTTATGTTAATAACATACAATTTAGCTGTAGCAATGTGATGTCATAACTTGGGGTTTGTTTATTTAATGTAATTAGATTTAATTTGATTAGTTTCGCAACAATTGGACTTCCTGTTATATCCTGTTATTTAGATATTTAATTTAGGGTTGATTTATTAACTCTTACTATGCAAGATGCCTCTTATTTCAATAATTCTATATCATGTTAAATAGTCATTGTCTACACTAAAGTATTATCGTCATCTCTCATTTCTCATCGTAATGGCGAACCGACGTGACATGAGACAGTGAGTTATAGCTCTAGTTGAGGCTGGATATGGGGCTAGATCTGCTGGCCGTTTGGTCGGTGTTCCTGGAAGTACAGCCGCGAGATGGGTTCATCGTTACAAAAATTTTGGGGAGGTCGAAAATCGCCCTATTCCTGGGCGTCCGCGGATTTCTTCATTGGAAGAGGATGCTCTTTTATTCGAGACAGTTCGACAGGACCCCTTTCTGACTGCTAACGAAATGAGAGCAGCATCTAACTTTCCCGGCTCTTCACAGACTGTGATCAGCAGGTTGAGGAACCGCGGTATTAGGAGCCGGAGGGCTGCGCAAATGGAAATATTGGGGGAAGCACAAGCTGTCGACCGTCTTGCCTTCGCTACCAATCGAGTGGATTTCGATTGGAGAAATGTAATTTTCTCCAACGAAACAACCATCTCGAGTGATTACGAAGGTCCTGTCCGTGTCTATCGTGAGGATGGTCTCCGACATGATCAGCGCTATGTGCACCGACGTGAAAGATCGGGGCGCTTTAGCATATCGTGTTGGGGGTGGATGTCTTACGATGGACCTGGCGTTATAGAACGCATCGATGGCCGGTTTAATGCGGAAACTTATGAGCACATTCTGGAAAATATATTCCTTCCCTCCGCCCGAGAACGTTTTCCCGAAGGAACATTGCTCTTCCAGCAGGATAACCATCCCGTGCACTATGCTGCAAGCATTCAAAGATGGTTTCAAAGGAGACCCGAGATCGAAATCATTAATTGGCCTCCGAAGTCACCTGATTTGAATGTCATCGAAAATTTATGGGCGGAATTGAAAAAGAGAAGGATAGCCACCTATGCCCACCGACGCCCTCGAAATCGAGATGAATTGTGGGATCAAGTTGTTGACACCTGGGAAGATCTCGCCGGGGATCAGAACTTATTCCACAATCTCGTGACATCCATGCCGGATCGACTTAGAGCTGTAATAGAAGCTGATGGCATGTGGACAAGACTTTAAGTTAATAGGTCTCTTTTTGTTTCTTATGATTTTTGTTTGAGGAAGAATACTTTTAACTTCCAAGTAAGATTTATTTTTTTTGAAGAGGTTCAGCCCACTTGTAAGACCCAGAAATTGGGCATAAATTATTCCATATTTTTCGACAAATTAGACAGTCGAGGAACTCTGAACAAATTAATTACACCTCAATAAAAAAAAAGTTTTACCTGGGATCGAACACGAGACGTTTCGGTTATACAATGGAACCGGCACGCTACTATATGAGCTACCGAGACAAGACAGTGATAGCAGCAGTCCAGAATGTAGATCCCTTAGCAGGCATTTGCCATTCGGTACAGTGAAGCAATGATATTTTGGGACTCGAGCTATGTTGTGAAATCCTGGCCTTAAATGGCAGTCTTCTTCGTGATCCTTATTCTGGTCCTTGTCCTTGTTGTGGTCCTTGTAACAATTCTTGTACTATCTGTCATGTTATGTATCCCTACGTCGATATCGAGTGAACCGCGCTGTAGAACTTTAACTTCCGACGACCAAGAATCGTCTCATTCTTTTTCAGGGTAACTGTACGTAAACGACCACAAATATTATTAGAAAATGCAGACTATAAATTTCTAAAATTTTTTTAAGAGAATGAACTCACAATTGGACAAAAATTGCAAGGTACCACAACAAGACTTATTAGAACTTAAATATCTGGTAAAAGTATAAAAAAAGGTTACTAATAATATTTTCCAAACCAGTTTTATCAAGTATGAAAAAAAAAATTCTGCAGTTACATCATTTGGTAACCATAACATTGTTATGGTCTCTCTGACATCTTTAATATTTTACCTGCATGTAATAAACACTCATTTCTGAAAAGTAGACTACTCTCAGACATGTAGAATTGTTTATTTCAATACAATTAATTCTTATTTGTTCTATATAAAATATATTAAAATTTACATAATGTTTTGTGACCTAATTTTTCTATGTTCAAAGAAAAGGGCATTACTGTAGTCTGTCTTTTGCATAAATGCATGTTAAATCAGTGCACAAAACTTCAGAATTCTATCCCTAATGGTTATTGAGTTATGCAATAATGTATGAAAATTTTCAAATTTTGGAAAATTTAATTTATAGTAAAAAGTGAATTATAAAAAATATGATTAGTACCCTTCTTTATACTTTTATCATATATTTAAATTCTAACAAGTCTTGTTGTGGTACCTACCTTGTAATTTTTGTCCAATTGAGAGTTCATTTCCTTATAAAATTTTAGAAATTTAGAGCCAGCATTTTCTGATAATATTTTTGGTCGTTCACCCTATATATATATATACCCTTAATTCATGTCTGTTGAGTGCTTCGTAAATAGGTTTTCTCTTCGACTTATAATTGTACCCCTTGGATTTATTTTATTATTGATAGATTATTAATTCCTAGAAATAAATCTGATTCAACATTTAAACCCTCAAATATCGTCGGTTTTCAAGAAAAACACATTAACTTAAAAATAATACTTTTGAGAAAAGCGGCGGTTACATAATATACATAAAGTATATGTGTATAAACTTAGAATTGCGAAATAAAATGCCGTACACAAAAACAGAAACAACATACTAAATCCCCTGCGACAACCCAAGAATTATCCATTATTATTATTATTATTATTATTATTATTATTATTATTATTATTATTATTATTTTTATTATTATTATTATTATTATTATTATTATTATTATTATTATTATTATTATTATTTATTACCGGCTCTGTATGGTTGTGAAACTTAGACTCTCACTTTGAGAGAGGAACACAGATTAAGGGTATTTGAGAATAAGGTTCTTAGGAACATATTTGGGGCTAAAAGGGATGAAGTTACAGGAGAATGGAGAAAGTTACACAACGCAGAACTGCACGCATTGTATTGTTCACCTGACATAATTAGGAACATTAAATCCAGACGTTTGAGATGGGCAGGGCATGTAGTACGTATGGGCGAATCCAGAAATGCATATAATATGTTAGTTGGGAGACCGGAGGGAAAAAGACCTTTAGGGAGGCCGAGACGTAGATGGGAGGATAATATTAAAATGGATTTGAGGGAGGTGAGATATGATGATAGAGATTGGATTAATCTTGCACAGGATAGGGACCGATGGAGGGCTTATGTGGGGCCGGCAATGAACCTGCGGGTTCCTTAAAAGCCACTTATAAGTAACTATTATTATTATTATTATTATTATTATTATTATTATTATTATTATTATTATTATTATTAATGAATATATTAATAAATTCGATGATTAGCGAAATCCTGTCTATTAATAGAAGAGTTGACAAATTTTGTATTGGTTTACCGTTTTATAAAACTTAATATTTTCAGTGTATTCAGTCATATGTTTCGTGAATAATAACTATTCGTATTTGGCTTATAATCTTTCTGGTTAAAGAGCGAATAGTCACAAATTGGATAAATAAAAAAAATACTTTACTGAATGAAGCACATATCGATTCACATGTTGGATGAAGCAAATAATTAAATTCATTTTTTAATACTAGCTTAATAAAACTATGGACAGATCTAATCAGTCGACTCTTTGATGTGTAAGAGTAACTGTGAGTGAACAATTGAGAAATTTTCATATTTTCTGTTGATTCACTAATTTTTTAATTTATAATACCTAATGTAGTTTATAAATGGATTAAAAGTATTGTGAAACCCCTCAGTGGTACGTTTTTAAGCAGTGAGCATAGTTTATAAATAAATAAAATTTGGAAATTCATTTATACTTATTAATGATTATAGAACCATTTAGAAATGTAATGAATTAACTTATGATAACTTATAATGATACCCAACACTTACTTACTCATTAATGAATTTATTTCCAAATTGGTGACCTATTCACTGCTTCATAAACAGCTTTTATTATTTTATATATATATATATATATATATATATATACACACACACACACACACACAGTATATATGTCTATATACAGGGTGTTTAAAAAATACGGGGAATAATTTCAGGTATGTATTTCCCACATGTAGACAATCAAAATAGTTCATTACAACATGTGTCCGGAAATTCTTCATTTCCGAGTTATGGCCTTCACAACATTGAAATTCACCGGAACGTTTTTCTTTCCGCAGGTCGTTGTCATTATAGAAGATGTTCAAAATGTCCACCTCCTGCTTGAATACAGACCTCACATCGATGTCTCATTGACCTGCGAACACGATCCCAAACTCCAGGAGTATTGCGTATGTCCTCAGAATATGCCACAATTCTATTCCGAAGGGATTCCAAGTCAGGCACCGGAGACGAATAAACCAATAATTTTAAATGGCCCCACAAGTAGAAATCGAGAGGGTTCAGATCAGGTGAGAGTGGAGGCCAAGCAATTGGGCCACCTCTACCTATCCATCGATCAGGAAACTTTCGATCCAAGTACCGGCGAGCCGTACGACTAAAGTGTGCAGGAGCGCCATCAGGAATGAATGGTTGGACGAGGAATATACTGTTTCTTATTATTTTTATTGAATTTAATTTTTAAGTTAAAAAGCTTCTATTTATTTTGTCTGTTTATTTTAGTTAATATTTGATATATTTTGTAGGGGTGATTGGAAGAATTAATTAACTCTTCTTGTTTAATATACATTTATTGCAAGAAGTGAATGTGTTGACGATTTATCAGTGGAGTGTCTTCTAAAACATGAGGTATGGTGTTTTCCAGGAAGTTTGTGTACGCCTGCCCCGTAAGTCTGTTTACAAGTACATGGGGTCCAACTAATCGATCACCAATGATACCGGCCCACATGTTGAGGGAGAACCGCACCTGGTGATGAGATGGAACAGTTGCACGTGGGTTTTCATACGCCCATACAGTACATGGTGATTGTGGAAATTGGTTATGCCATCTCGTGTGAACTGTGCTTCATCTGTAAATAATACTAAGGCAGGAAAGTTCGGATTTACACCACACTGCTGCAAGAACCACTGACAGAACCTAACTCGTGCAGGGTAATCTGCTGGTGACAGGGCCTGTACACGTTGCAAATGATAAGGATACAATTGATACTCTTTCAACAGTCTCCAGACAGTCGTATGAGGAACATTGACTTGCAACGCTACCCTTCGTGTGCTGATAGAAGGAGTCATGTTCACAGCCTCCAGAATCTCCTCCTGTACTTCTGGAATTGTAGATCTTGGTCGTCCCCTTCCCAAACCAGGAGAGTTAAATTTTCCATACTCGCATAGACGGTAATGGAGACGTACAAATGTCTTCCGCTCTGGACATTGTCGCTGTGGGTACCTCTCCTGGTACAAACGACGAGCCAGCGCAGCATTGCCGTCCGCCTTACCGTACATGAAGTGTATCTCTGCCAGCTCTTGATTTGAATACATGTCGCACAGTCTAACGCCTACACAACACTGAATGTAACCTTCGCCTCGGAACGAACTGTCAGAGTGCCCTCTTAATGTCTCCTTTGACGACCTGCGGAAAGAAAAACGTTCCGGTGAATTTCAATGTTGTGAAGGCCATAACTCTGAAATAAAGCATTTCCGGACACATGTTGTAATGAACTATTTTGATTGTCTACATGTGGGAAATACATACCTGAAATTGTGCCCCGTATTTTTTAAACATCCTGTATATATATATATATATATATATATATATATATATATATATATATATATATATATATATATATATATATATATACATATATATTACAATTCATTTTGAGGATTTTTTAGTTAATGAGCTGAATTGAATAAGTTTATTATTTTTCAGTCAATGACATCATATAATATTTAAGGACAAGTTCCTTTATGTTACATATGTATGAACGTTTTCATCGCATATGCGACATCATCAGATAAATTTTTTATAATTAAATAATATATATTAACCTCAGTTATATCAATGTTTGTAAGCATGATGAACATCAAATAACAAATATCCATGAAATAAAACAATAAAACAAGAATGAGTAGTTAAGGTTAAAATACAAGATAAAATATATGAGAGTAAAAACATTATGAGTTTTCACTTACGTTTTGTAATTATTAAAATGTGTCTATAATTGATCTTGTTTGTTAGTGCACCTTGAATTTCACTTCATAATCCCAAGATATACTAGCACTTAAAATCGCCTCATATATTAACATATCACTGAGTCGTAATCTACAACTCCTAGACACCATGGCATTTATATAATTTCTTCCACATAACAATGATCAAAAGTTGACGATGCATCAACTATACTGTACTACTCTTCAATAGAAGATGAATTTCAAATTATAAATGAATTACATATACTCTTGCACACCATTTGATAAAACTATCTGTTTAATTTAACCTATATACAGAATTTCAGCCATTAAATACATCAATGTCTACCTATAATACCAACATTGAAACACATATTACATATTCATAAGAGCTCCACTCTTCAACTTTGAAAACCTTGAGGGTAGTTCTATAGTTCTATTAGAACATAACCATGTAAGCCTAAATTGTACATTTATTCTAATGCAGACGTTGCCCAATTTAACTCTACTATTATAGATAATATTTCTGTAGTGTTCGGGAAAAGTGTCACAAGTCAAAAATGTTAATTTTACAGAAGAAGGGAAAAACTGTCTTCACACTGGTTTATGTCGATTTGATTTTCTTCTGTATGAATTAGTGCTGCTTATGATTAGCTTTTGCTCCGGAGCAGTTTGCGCGTTTTCATTCGGAGTCCTCCGGTTACCTCCGATTAATGCAGTGCAGGTTGTATATGTGCTGTGGCGCAGACATACACTTTCCGCTGAGCATTCCTTTAATCGGATCAGGTAGTGATTCGAGTCCGCTGACGTCCGCGTATCTTTTAAAATAAGTTGTAATTTGTTGTTATTTATTCTCTATTTTATGTTTATCTCTCTCTCTTTCTTCGGCTCTTTTTTTTCTTGTTTTGCTTGAAGTGCTACGTTAGCCGACAGATTTTTTTCTAGTTTTGAAATTCATAGTATATGTGGAAAGACGTATTAGTTTCATGTCATTGATCAAATTAATAACATTGAGACTGCAAAAGGAACGCAGAAGTAAAGCTTTTCAGTAGCTAATGTAAACATTTATACTGTAGTTCTCCTGGAAACACTCGTTTGTTCGGAAACAGTTTTTGTCAATTATTGTTCTAATCGGTTTAGTTTAACGTAAAATATATTAACGGAGTTTCAGAATGGAACAAAAGAAACGTGGGCTATCAATGGATTAAAGTTTACTGTCCAAATAATTTATTCAGATTCTTCAACGAACAGGATTATAATCATTGTGTTAAAGGGTGTCAGTATTTGAACTACCTCTTCTAAAACGCGCCACTCTTTCCCTGCAATAAAAATACAAGCGAATATCAACTTAAGGATAATTGTAATTTTATTTTCTTATTTCACTCAGAAACTCATTATTTTAATCTAAACAGCAAAATATAACTCAAGTTAACTATACAGTAAAATAGAACTCTTGTTGTCTTTTAAATATTTCATATGTTTTTATTGCATCCAAAGTTACGTTTTAGAGAGAAATTTCAAGACTTTTTTCTATACTGTGGGCCTTTGGGAACAATAGCACTAAAAGAATAAAAAAATCGTATCAAATGTTTTGTGTAATTGTTTTTGTCGGCCCTTTCATCAAGCTCGCGATTGTGCGATCGCTTCAAATGGTCTAACAAATTCGAAGTTCTACCACCCTTAGAGTGAATTCGCCCATAAAATTTACAGCGTACGACTTTATTAACCAAATTAAAGAATTTCCATGCGACGGATATCCGATTTGGTGCCATTTTATTTCACTCACAACTACCGTCAGTCCGTACCAAGTAACTATAACGTCATTGGTGCGTACGCGTCAGTCGTCCTTCAGCTAACTGTCGCTTCTCTCTGAACCACCGCATCCCACCGTGTTATCCCCTGTTCCACCTAAGGAGATCATCGGAGGAGAGCTTTATTCGTAATCTCCGATTCCTCCGCGGTAGTAGTCACTCCGATGAGCAGCACTGGTATGAATTATTCTAATTTTGAGAAATACTTATGTCTCTTTTCCCAAGCGAGCAGATGTTCCGTAAGTTGTCAATAAATTAATATTTTTTTTTATGGAAACTGACTTATGCCACTTTTCCCAAGTACTGCAGATTTAACATCGGTTATAATTCTAAATAACGCATATCAACATAATAGCAGCATGCATCACACATCTCTCATATGGTAAATTAAAATTGTAAACGAGTTTTCACTTGCACTAATAAACAAGATTAACTATAGAAACATTTTAATTATTACAAAACGTAAGTGAAAGCTCGTAATTTGTAAATGTTTTTACTATCATATATTTTAACTTGTATTTTAACCTTACCTACCCATTCTTGTTTTATTGTTTTATTTCATGGATATTTGTTATTTGATGTTCACTATGCTTACATGCATTGATATAATTGAGGTTAACATATTGGTTAATTATAAAATGTATCTGATGTTGTCGCATGTGCGATGAAAACGTTCATACATAATATGTAACATAAGAGAACTACTCCTTAAATATTATATGATAAGTCATTGACTGAAAAATAATAAACTTATTCAATTGAACTTTATTAATTACTTCTGTCCAGAACGTTCCTAATCACTCGCTTATTTTTAAATCTAGGCATTATACAGTAGACTGAATGGAGGCAAATTTGATAACTCTAAATCACCGATTTTTAAACGTTGCGATTAACTCCAATCGAATCGAAAATTTTGTTAATTGACTATTAGATTTATTTGAATTATACTGGCATTGGGTTACAAACCCCGTTTTAGTTTTTACATCGCAGGTACAGAATATCGTACAAGTCTCACTAGATCACCCTTACTGCAAACAATACCAGCAGAAGGAGATCAGCTGCTTCGCTTGGAACTTTCAGTATCGCGGCAGAAATCCGGTAGAGGTCAGTAATCTCTGAGGCAAACAAAGCAGCATCGCCACCAGATATTCAAATGTTCTCTCCATCCCAAACGCAAACAGACAAACACAATGAGCTAAGAAAGGCAGGGCAAACAGAAGCGTCACCGAGGTTAGGTTAGGTTACGTTACGTTAGGTTAGGTGGCAGCTGGCTCGCTCATGCGCTGTTCAAACAGGGATTAAGCGAGACATGGGAGAGCAAACAGATTTCTCCTCATTCTTTCTTCCTTCGTCTGGAAGAAGAGGTTATTGATTGGAAATGTCTTACAAGATGTTAAATTTACATTCTTTCACTATGGGAACCAAGGGTTAAATATCGGACAGATTTTATAACATTTAAGCGTGAAAAATAATGTCATGAAGACAGTTCATGCTTTCGAATAATACGTTTCACACATTACATAACAAATTACTTACTTTCGACTGATGTTTCTGTTTACATTTCGTTTCCATAAACAGTTAGGCGAAAAACACATATAAAGTAAATAATTTATTATACACCAAAGAAGACGATACACTTTAATTCTCTGGATTGAACACTTTTGCTGTAATTTCCTCGTCTATTTCTTTTTCGATCTCCAATATATCAATGGCTAAAAAGTGATACTTCTCATCTACAAATATAACCATTTAATTTAACTACATTATTATTTAGATTTACTACATTATTATGTTTATAAAATTTGACAGTTTACTAATATTTTGTCCTCGAGTAGAAGATCATGCAAAGTAGAAACATATATAAAAAGTTTGTCCATTTTGAGAAAAAATAATTTTTAAAACAGTTGTGTGATTCACCTACAAATTTACATAAACGAGGTATCTTTTTTTTTACTAGGTTATTTTACGACGCTTTATCAACATCTTAGGTTACATAGCGTCTGAATGAGATGAAGATGATAATGCCGGTGAAATGAGTCCGGGGTCCAGCACCGAAAGTTACCCAGCATTTGCTCATATTGGGTTGAGGGAAAACCCCTGGAAAGAACCTCAACCAGGTAACTTTCCCCGACCGGAAATCGAACCCGGGTCAACCTGGTTTTCGCGACCAGATGCGCTAACCGTACTCCACAGGTGTGGACTAAACATCGTCGCATTCGCAAATTAAGCTTTCAGGAGTAACTCCCTGTAAAGTTAATTTGAATAATTTCGAGGGAAAAATTGTTCCGGGGCCGGGTATCGAACCCGGGACCTTTGGTTAAACGTACTGAGCTACCCGGGAACTCTACCCGACACCGATCCAATTTTTCCTCTATATCCACAGACCTCAAAGTGGGCTGACAACCGTCGAGCAACCAACATTTGAGTGCACAGTAACTCTGTGTGACTTTAAATTGTGGTTTTCTGTTACGTACAGTGACGTGTATTATGCAAATTAAGCATTCAGGAATAACTAACTCCCTGTAAAGTTGATTTGAAGAATTTCGAGGGAAAAATTGTTCCGGGGCCGGGTATCGAACCCGGGACCTTTGGTTAAACGTACTGAGCTACCCGGGAACTCTACCCGACACCGATCCAATTTTTCCTCTATATCCACAGACCTCAAAGTGGGCTGACAACCGTCGAGCAACCAACATTTGAGTGCACACTAACTCTGTGTGACTTTAAATTGTGGTTTTCTGTTACGTACAGTGACGTGTATTATGCAGATTAAGCTTTCAGGAATAACTCCCTGTAAAGTTAATTTGAATAATTTCGAGGGAAAAATTGTTCTGGGGCCGGGTAGCTCAGTGGGAGAGCGTTGGTACGTTTAACCAAAGGTCCCGGGTTCGATACCCGGCCCCGGAACAATTTTTCCCTCGAAATTATTCATCGTCGCATTCGTTATTACATAAGCTGATAATGACAGTTAAAAAATTAAATATGCATAAAAGAAAGTATTACTAATACGCCGGTAAGATAAGTTGTCATGCGAGTACGAGCTAGACGAGTCCACTTTACAAGGGAGATTAGGTACTCAGACTTAGAAAATAATGGATAAACCATTATAAACCATGTTTCAAACTTATGCTACTGTAGCACTTTCATGTGATTTTTATTGTTAATGATAGACTATAATAGGGACGTAAAATAGAGGAATGTAATTAAAGGTATCATAAAACTGTCTTTGATTGGACAATGGACTATAGTTTAAGAAAGTTTAAATTAAGGTAGACTACTATATTTAAATTCAACTTATTATTGCACTGATGTAACAGGTCGTAGCGTTTTTTTCGCTGTGGCTAAAGTTTTTGTTTGAGATGCATAGAAGACAGAAACTAATCAGTAAAGCCCAGTGTTAAACACAAGTTAGGTATGCAGTGACTATATAATGCTACGGAAAGAAGTGTTAGGTACTTCGTTTCTCTCGAGTATCTTGTATGGAAGTCGGTTGGCACAATAAATAAAATTGTATACAACTGCAAACAATTGTTTCAGTAAAAGTTTGACATACGAAATAATTCTACATATAGTATAGGCCTATGCAATATGTAATAAAAAAAGTGCCCCAAAATTATATGACAAAACAAAAACTTAAAATTAAATTTAAAACAAAGACGAAACGCTGTACAATTGCAGTAGACCTGTATATATATATATATATATATATATATATATATATATATATATATTTTTTTTAATGAACTTTACATTTAACGATCATTTGCATTCAATTAAACATTTCTCCTCTTTATTAGACAATACTTGTATATAGAAAAAGTGCTTTTAACTTCAAAAAGTAACTGGTACAAACTGAAAATGTGGAATATCAGAGATGTCTACATCCTCATAATATTAGATAAAAATCTTCCGCGAAATATAACCTACGAATCTCCCAGTTACATCTATTGTTTCATATGGCGAAACCCATATTTCCTTATCTGACATAACGTCCCTTATGAGAGTTCATAGCAGAGCTAAAATGATGTTTACGCAGTGTTATTGCACAAGGAAGTTTTCATTTAGTGTACGTTTCTATAGATATCTTAAAATGATTGTTTTCGACTTAATATTAGCTAAGAACATCATGTTATACAAGTTCTTATAGAACAGTGACTCTGTAGCAGAAAATACAGTATTATTGATAACAGTTTAGTAAACGAACATAATTATTATATAGGCTATGTGTATTTTTTGTAGAACGTACATTATAATTATCTTCATTATTGTGATATAGATCTATATCTAGTCTTTCCTATAGAAATATTAGAAATATAGAAAAGTTAACAGTATTGCAGTATTTCCAACTCTCTTTTATGGAAGAAGGGAGTAATTAAAAAATTAAATGCTTCGTTCTCGTACAATATTTAAACATTAGCCATGGAACTCATTGTAATCACAAGAGAACGTATTACCCTACAATATATATATATATAAATAGTGTCATATTCCAGCAAGAGATGTGGGGTACAGATAGTTTTTGTTGATTATCTCAAAACTTCTTCCAGCTTACTCCTCAATTGTCAACTCGCTAGCTAGCTACGGAGAACATCTGCGGTTGAAAAGAAACGTTAAATGAGGGAATGCAATTACAAATTCGCATTGAAATAAGAAACAAGTGTTCTTATGTTGTTACAGGACATTTTCTATTATATTGCCGTAACCAAAAGTGGGAGAAGAGAAATAACTACAGAAATTAACAGCAATAAAAATGAGTTACATGGAAAAGCCGGGGTCGGAGGCGATTAGCAGCAAACCACGAGTTGAAGATTGAAGATGTCTGTGGGTTTTATTGGATCAGCTTTCGAGAGATCGTGCGGTCCAGCATGCCAAGGTGAAGGACACCGCAGCCAGACGTGATTCCAGCTAGCACCTCGTTCCTTATTCTCTTAACCCTGTACTTCATTTTATCCTCCTTCTATTTAAACCTTTGCCACTACAAGTCCTACTGGTCTACCATCCGCTTTCAGGGAATTCCACATCCGGTGTTTTAAATCCAGTGATGATATCAGATGAATTAGAAGTACTGTGATAGTGTTAATAAGTCGTTGGACATTTTTACTTTCTTATTATATGTTTCGGTATCTTCTTACATACCATTCTATTCGGTATGTATTTATTCACACTGCAAATGGGTAAATACCCGGTGGCAATGGTAACTAAGTACGCTTACTGCTTCCCAGGAATGTAACCATAACTGCTGGAATTTATTGCTATCAACTCAGACGCTTTGCGGTCGCAGCTGAAGAAAAACGACCGCGAAAACTTGTCTTTGTATATATTATTGTGGAAGAAGAATGAAGTGCATAAGATTTACTGATCATAGCGAGAGAGGAGATGATTCTAATGGATATGCTACTGGAGCTAAATGACATCAGTGAACAATTGCCTACGGGATGAATATAAATGCACATAAGACGAAGACCACGGTTATGGGAAGAAAAATAGAGAAGGTAAGCGTGCGAATAGGAAATGAGGTAGTATAATAACTAGAGCACGGATGTTAGGCAAAATGCCTTTTTTAAAACTGAATGTATGTAAGAAAATCTATTCAGTGGCGGTGCGTCAATAAGAGCACAAGAGTACGTGAACACCTTGTTTCCATTGAAGCACGACTGGTTTTATTATTTAATACCTTATTGACGTAGGGGAGAATGTATAATATCAGAATCGAGTATTTTATATTCCCGCATCTTGCATGAACTTATGTAAACTTGGCAACGTGCATTCACCTTTAAGCCGTGCTCTTTGCAAGGAGGTTACAGGAATTACACGCATGCGCGGGACAAAATTGACTTTAGCTGGCTGCTTATGACTCGTCAAGAGCACAAAGCGTTAAGTGAACAGTTAATCTACCCTACAGATGTCAGGTGCATCGATGCCTATCTGTCACTTGCTATATTTCGAGGCAGGGAATTTAATAGTCTGTATTTTAGCCCTGTAGGTGTCAGCATTTCTCACTGTTGGAACGTTTACTTTGTGTGGCTCTGTGTACAGTGCTGCTACGAGAGTTTAGTTTGTGAATTACTATAGTTTAGTGTTAGCATAGCATAACAGCATAGTGTAGCTTTCAAACACGTGCTGGCTGACTGATATTGGTGTGAATTTAAGTATCTATATGGTGGTGTATAATATTTAAGAATAATATTTACTGGCATGTATTTATAGCAATCAATCTATGGGAATGGGATTATAGTAGTGGTATAGGCTATAGTGTATCAGTGTGTTGTGAACCAAAATATATTACACAACACACGCTGTCTTAAATAACGGTATTGTGATGGGCTATGTATTAGTTTTCTCAAACATAAACAATGAACCTGTTCAAGCAATTTTGAACATAATGAACTGAGTAAAGTGACTTACTAGGAAAAATTGGAAATAAAAGATTGGGTTTTATTATTATTATTATTATTATTATTATTATTATTATTATTATTATTATTATTATTATTATTATTATTATATTTTGAATTTATACATGATTTTTTCAATAGTGAAACATTGGAATCATGACATTTCATATTTATTTAAACATATGATTTCTAATTCTCTTCGGTTTTGGAACACAAATTTGTGAACAAGCGTAATATTTTATCGCGAGCCACCACTGGATCTATTAGAGATAAATACGTTGGGGATGATAGCCCCAACTTTTATTTTGCCTTTTTTTGTCTATTTTAGCTTCCGTTGCCTATTTTAATGTTAAATGCCTTTTTTTTTAGACTTTTTACGCCATTATTGTACATTTTCTATATTTTTAATGCATTTAAAATAAACCGCAAATAAATTATATCAAAAAACAAAAAAGAACGGTTGTACAAATTAAAAATATATATTCACCCCACACAAATATTTGCTGAGAATCTTATTCGGCAATACATATGTTTTTGTTTGAAGTGTCTCAAAGAGTAACCTCCTGAAATTCATGGCATTCCTTACGGTTCACTCCGTACGGTATATCAATTTACTTAAAAGTATATCTCATTAACAGTACGCCCAGAAATAGTTACATTGAAGCTAACGAGATTTTTTTTGCTTCGATAGAGAAAAGATAGATTTAACAGGTGATGCGAAATAAATTGTCTATGACATAGAATACGGAGTATAGATTGCCTCATGGATTCCTTACCAGTGTAAGACGCTCTCCCATCACTGGATATATAACATCATTAGTTTTACCTACACTTCTTGAAAATATATTATCTTTTGAAGAGGTGTTCAGACTGTACCCTGTAATTTTAGAAACCTCTTTTCAATCTAATGTAACAACAGCAATTCCATAAAAGTGGCGCATCATCTTTGCTGAATTGGCTTTATTCTACCTCAAGAAGTCAGAAGACAAGCGTCTCTGTACTCTAAACATGGGTACAATAAATGGAAATTATGTTAAACTTTCAGGTTTATTGCGTGCAATAACGTCCTACTGACGTCGCTACTGTTTTAAGGTTCACATTTACTGCATATTTGTGTGTCCATTACAATTCGAACTAGTCAGTCATATCTATATGTATCTAATTTGAACTGGTAATGGAAATTACGGGAAAACGGCTGAACGGATTTTAATGAAGGACCCATCATTTTGAAGCTTGGCATCCAAGGATTTTCAGAAAAATAGTAATTTTCAGTGAAGCGTTAGTTTTCCTACATAATTTTCCTGTTTTCCAAAATCCATCTTTCGTCAGTTTTGAAAACTAATTGTATTTCAATATAAAACAAAACACAGCCTACAATAAACAATAGGCTGTTATACGAAGACCATGACCTGCAGGATTCTGACATACGAGTATTTACAGCTCAAATTCAATTGGTTACTATAAACCAAGGTTTACTACAAATATTTACAGGTCTGATTCTACGGTGTGTAATTTTATGAGTAGGCTACAGCTGTGTATTGGATATATATTTTTTTAGTAGGTTATTTTACGACGCTTATCAACATCTAGGTTATTTAGCGTCTGAATGAGATGAAGGTGATAATGCCGGTGAAATGAGTCCGGGGTCCAACACCGAAAGTTACCCAGCATTTGCTCATATTGGGTTGAGGGAAAACCCCGGAAAAAACCTCAACCAGGTAACTTGCCCCAACCGGGAATCGATCCCGGGCCACCTGGTTTCGCGGCTAGACGTGCTAACCGTTACTGCACAGGTGTGGACTGTATTGGATATTAAAATATATAAAACTTGAGGCGGTTTGATGACATTATTACCATTATCCATGAAATATTATTATAGTTAAAGCCATGATGTGATTATTTTTCATTATTATACATATTAATGCTATACTAATTATAGGAAAGTGAAACGTTTTGGGGTTATATAAGTAGATATAGAGAATATCTATAATTTACTGAGTGGCGGCTATGTAGTATATATATAACTACAAAATTTACGGAAGATAATAGGCTAATATTGTTATTAAAAATGAAATATTTTTAAAGTTATTACTCAAGTGGAGTTGGGTCTTTTTCATATACTTAATGGCGGTGTGATGTAGATATTATATGCGTCATTCTCTTCACTTTTTTCCGGGGTTTTCCCTCAACCCAATACGAGCAAATGCTGGGTAACTTTCGGTGCTGGACCCGGACTCATTTCACCGGCATTATCACCTTCATTTCATTCCGACGCTAAATAACCTAGATGTTGATACAGCGTCGTAAAATAAACCAATAAAATAAAATAAAAATTCTCTTCAGTATTGGCTCGAGAGAGCGCAAAAATTACAGTTCCTAAGGGAAGACCAAAATGTATTGCTTACTGATGAAATAAGAGGCCTAGAAAATTTTGTAGTCTCCCGATCATTTCAGCAAGATCTCTTAGCAGGGTAAAATTATTTTACCCTCTACATTTCAAGCTCTCCATGCAGCAGCTATACCAGCTATACCAAGATGCTATGTCTATTGTTGGAAAGCATAGTAAACCTGGCATTTTTTTTTTTAACTTTCGTCTACAATCCACAGTGATCTGAAATACTGTAGCTATTGCTTTACTCCCACATGAAAAACTCACTGATCGTCCTAACATTGTTACTTGCGTTTTCGCGTTGAAAATCAAAAACTGAAGGTGCATAGGTTCAAGAGAAAGTGTTTGGCATAAAAAAACCATTCAGAGGGAGTATGTTTCATTATTTTGGAGCAAATAACTTTCAAAATGTCTGGTATTCTTCATTGAAAATAAATCTGAACAATTTTTATTTGAACGTCTAATGGACTTAGTTCGCAGCATTTGCTGCACAAGCCACTAGTTATTTTATAATTTAATGTTATCAATCTTTTAAAGAAAATAAACATGTTTATGGATATATGCTATTAATTTGATTACGGTATAGTTATAATCAGCTTAAGAATTTAAAGTAATGTAGCTATTTATAGACTTTTATTAGTGGATACTGATTATTTTGACAATTGTTTTCATGTTTATGATAATAACAAAAATGGTGATTAGAGATGAACAAAACTAACTGCCGCTCTTGCTCTCTGTGTTCATTGCACTTATCTTTTGAGTCTCGTCTCGTCTCGTAACTCTCGTGTGCTTCGAGTCTTGCTCATCATTCTCGAAATTGCATTTGGTCGTCGTGGAAATATTTCTTAACTTTAAATAATATACATAATTGAAATAAATGACATAAGAGAAATTTGAGACAAAAGGACAAAACAAAACCGTATCTTAGTTACAATTAATCTTTACGTAGTAGCTTTGTTATCAAAATGTTCTGGTTCTATTGTCAGATAAGTTATTACCTGTGGTTATATAAATGGAAAAAAAAAAAAACAATTCTCAAATAAATTAGCATTTGTTTATACATATATAACAGTAGCCAAAACAGAGAAAAGGTTCTGTCTGGTTTGTGAGTATAAATAACTGTGATGATTCAAGGTTCCTTGATGTTCGAGAGTTGACCACTCCCGATGTCTTGAAATCCTCACAAGCAGTCTTTACATCAACGACGCGACGTAGACAATATTGTCGTGCGGGTTTTCGGCTTTGCGGGCGCTATTAATCTTTCTTTCTCGATCGTTGTTCAACTCTAGTGGTGATGGTAAACCAAAATTCCTAACTTCCAGACAATGTCGATTATCTGAAGAGTGGATACAAATAGCAGACACACAAACAATTTCCTTCTGTATTTACGAGCAATGATTCCACAAATAGTGAGAGAATTTTCTATCACTACTTTCATTATCACTAGACCGTGTGGCTTGCGGCATTTGTCTTCCAGGTTAAATAAGACTGTAGTGTTCCGTGACAAGTATATTGAATTCCGAGGCAAACAAGACATGGACGACCCTACAGATGTACAGTGTGAATATAAGAAATGCCTCGATACAATACACCAGACGTCTCCAAAACCGTACTCGCGAGTAAGCCCCTGAACGGAACTGAAGCCAGTACGTAATGCGCGCGCTTCGCCTCACCCATCCCCACCTGTACTGTATTCATTGTTTATGCGCAAACGAAGAGCAGTGGTGGACTGCCATTATCATTGTGTTGGTCGGAGTGTTCGACCGTTTCACAATGTCTTCTAATCATGGACGTAGTGCATTCAAGGATGAAAGGGAAGAGAAATATATTTTCGTGTTAGTGGGAAGAATATGAAAAGTTTAAGTTGTTCGAAAAATCTTAAGAGTGTGTTAAAATTCAACATGTGAAAATAATTTATTTTGGGACGTCTGTATAACTGTTGGTTATACATAATAATAAGTATATTGGGATACGTTTACACTCAGTTTCGTAAGATATACTTATAGTTTTTCGTTTCATTTTAGGTGAAATACATACAAATATTTTGATAAATTTGAAACAAGAAAACACAAACACAAAGCACACACGTATCCTCAGTCTTAAACAAAAAAACTTCTTGCTAGCTATGTTCTGACTTTGAATATTGGAAAATCAATGAAGCCCTTTACAGAATGAGCATTTGTACAATCGTGCATACAGAATGTCTTCTAGATGTAATACGAAATGAATTATTCCATTATTGAATATTCCCCAATCAAAAGTAGAAGCTTCCTAGTATGTCAAAATAATTACAAACGTATGATATTTCTTATCCTTTCGATGTTATTATTTGTAAACATAAGGGAGATCGTTGCCGCAATCTCTCACTGACCGCTCCCATCTGTAGAGGTACGAGTCTCTCCCCACTTCAACAGCCTTACAGCACACTGTGTTCGGCGGGCAGCATCGGGATCACGAATGACTATACGCGTTTTGGAGACCTCTGCAATACACCATACATTTTTTTTTTACTTACGTACCTAATTCATACGATCCTCGACTTCTTAGGGGTACCTTTTCTTACTTAGTTATTTAACGACGCTGTATCAACTGCGGGAAAATTTAGCACTGATTGAATTGGTGATAGCGAGGTGGTATTTGGCGAGATGAGATCTAGTATTCGCCTTACGTTTGGGGAAAACCTCGGAAAAAAACAACATTGTCGTTTGCGATTTTGTTCTCTTCCTTCACTAAATTTCACAACACTGCATAGCGTCCACACCTATGGAGTAACGGTCAGCGCGTCTGGCCGCGAAACAAGGTGGCCCGGGTTCGAATCCCGGTCGGGGCAAGTTACCTGGTTGAGGTTTTTTCCGGGGTTTTCCCAGCAAATGCTGGGTAACTTTCGGTGCTGGACCCCGGACTCATTTCACAGGCATTATCACCTTCATTTCATTCAGACGCTAAATAACCTAGATGTTGATAAAGCGTCGTAAAATAACCCAATAAAATAAAAAAAACTATCTTTTATGTATAACACTGTATTTGTCTTGCATCTTATCAGTAAATGGTCCTTGCGGTGCTTTCATAATTGTGTCCGATGCTTTTAAATTATTTTAATACCTTCGGACATCTGTAGACCAGACGTTTGCACTTGCGTTATAACTTGTGACAAGTTTCCATAAAACCTTCATGAATTGCAGATTGTCATATTTTCTGAAATCAGGGATTTTGCCGTTGTAATAACAGTTGAATCTTCGCTATTTAATGCATGAACGACTCGTGTGACTTCATTTTATATGTTCTGCGTAATAAAAGGCACCTCAGTCGAAATGTCTTGCGTTCAATGCTCAGTCCTCTACTATAGCGGCAGAGGGGAGGGATTACATCATACTGATATCTCCGGAGCACCGGTAACTTGCATCGTTGTATTAAGGCCCCGAATCACATGGTCTAGTTGTCACAATAAAGGCCCTCATAGAACCTTAGAGTAGCGTGATGTTAACACGTTATGACTTACAGTTCACGAGACAGTCATCTAGTCAGTCTGTTGGCCAGTCATCTAGTCAGTGTCGAAGCCAGTCATTCAGACGGTCTGCCGGTAAGTCACTCAATCGGTTAACCAGCCAGTCAGTTATGATGACGTACTCCGCTAAACAATCAGCCACTCAAACAGCCAGCGAGTCATTTGATCAACCAGCTGCTCATTCAGTCAACAAGCGAGTCATTCAAACAATCAACCAGTTATTCAATAAACTAACCAGCCGTTGAATCAATCAGCCAGTCGTTGAAATAATAAGCCAGTCGTTGAAACAATCAGCCTGTAGTTTAATCATTCAGCCAGTGGTTGAATCAGTCAACCAGTCGAAACAATCAGCCAGTCGTTGAATCAATCAGTCAGTCGAAACAATCAATCGGTCGTTGAATCAATCAGTTGCTCTTTGAATCAATCAGCCTGTCGTTGAATCAATCAGCCTGTCGTTGAATCAATCACCCTGTCGTTGAATCAATGAGTCGGTCGTTGAATCAATGAGCCGGTCGTTGAATCAGTGAGCCGGTCGTTGAATCAATGAGCCGGTCGTTGAATCAATGAGCCGGTCGTTGAATCAATGAGCCTGTCTTGAATCAACGAGCCTGTCGTTGAATAAATGAGCCGGTCGTTGAATCAATGAGCCTGTCGTTGAATAAATGAGCCGGTCGTTGAATCAATGAGTCTGTCGTTGAATCAATGAGCCGGTCGTTGAATCAATCAGCCTGTAGTTGAATCAATGAGCCGGTCGTTGAATCAATCAGCCTGTAGTTGAATCAATGAGCCGGTCGTTGAATCAATAAGCCGGTCGTTGAATCAATCAGCCTGTCGTTGAATCAATGAGCCGGTCGTTGAATCAATCAGCCTGTCGTTGAATCAATCAGCCTGTCGTTGAATCAATCAGCCTGTCGTTGAATCAATCAGCCTGTCGTTGAATCAATCAGCTTGTCGTTGAATCAATCAGCCTGCCGGTCTTTGAATCAATCAGTCTGTTGTTGAATCAATAAGACGGTCGTTGAATCAATGAGCCGGTCGTTGAATAAGTCAGTTAGTAGTTGAATCAGTCAGTCGGTAGTTGAATCAACCAGTCGGTAGTTGAATCAACCAGTCGGTAGTTGAATCAATCAGTCGGTCTTTGAATCAGTCAGCCTGTCGTTGAATCAATCCGCCAGTCGGTGAATCAATCTGTCGTTGAATCAATGAACCAGTCGTTGAATCAATCAGCCCGTCTTTGAATCAAACAGTCGTTTGTTGAATCAATGAGTCGGTCATTGAATCAGTCAGTCAAGCGTTGAATCAATCAATCAGTCGGTCGTTGAATCAACCAGTCGTAGAATCAATGAGCCAGTTGTTGATTCAATCAATCGGTCGTTGAATCAACCAGTCGTAGAATCAATGAGCCAGTTGTTGAATCAATCAATTAGTTGGTCGTTGAATCAATCAGCCTATCGTTGAATCGATCAGCCGGTCGTTGAATCAATCAGCCAGCCAGTCGTTGAATTAATCAGTGGGTCGTTGAATCAATCAGTCAGCCAGTCGTTGAATCAATCAGTGGGTCGTTGAATCAATCAGCCTATCGTTGAATCGATCAGCCGGTCGTTGAATCAATCAGTCAGCCAGTCGTTGAATCAATCAGTGGGTCGTTGAATCAATCAGCCAGCCAGTCGTTGAATTAATCAGTAGGTTATCCACTCAATCAGCCGGCATGTTAGCCATCTAGCCAATCATGAAGTCAGTCAGTCAGCCAGTCAGTCAGTGAGGTAGCCAGCCAGCCAATCAATGAGCCAGTCTCAGCGCTCACCCTCGGAGTTGTTAGTCCCCCTATCTGCTCTTTCGTCGGTTAATCTGTGAAGCTTTGTTCGGGGAGGGTAACGTAATCCCATGTTGAACAATATTATCTGGAGCAGGATCTGAATGGAGATGTTATGAACCGCCGTTCACAGCGTGCTCCACTACGCATGCCCCTGGACTTGACTTTACTTGCGCTTAAATTTCTCTATGACGTCATTTTACCTGCTCTGTGTTCCACTAGTATAGGTTGTGAACGACATAGCGTTATTCAAGATGAGCAAGCCTTGAAATATTGAAAAAGTTTTTAGAAAGTGAATCCTTCAGACTAGATCAAAACTTCATTAATCCATTCGTTCATATTAGTTAATTCACTCACTCACTCACTCACTCACTCACTCACTCACTCACTCACTCGTTAATTCATTCATCAGTGATTAGCTACAAGTTAGCAATCAAGCTAGTCAGCTATTGAACCGGACTGTTAGTGATTTAGTCATTCATGCAGCCAGTAATTCAGTCATTTAGCCAATTATTCACTCAGTCATTACGCAGAACTCGGATTTGTATGCACAATCAAATAGTAAAATATGCACGGAAAGAGGCTATGTACGAAAAATGTAGGAAATATGCACCATAATACGCAAAAACAAATAAACTGAAATCAAATAATCTTTTATATCATTTTTAACCCTTAAATTCGCAAAGTATCCTATAGGATACAACAGGTTAATAGGCTATATGCTGTAATTTTAATAGAACAATAGAAAAAAAATTGGTAGGAAAATTAAAATTTCGCATTAGACTACTATAATATTGTACAACATGTAGACTAAAATATGGACATTGCGATAGTTGTTTTCTTGACGGTCCGACACGGTTTAATAAACTAGTGTGAGAAATGAAGTTTTGCCAATTGGGTTAAGGATTTTGATGACGTTCAGATTGCTAAGGCATTATGATATGATGCGTTGTCAACAATTAAGAGGAGGTAATTTAGGTATTAACATGGTATGGAATTTTCGTCATTCATTTGTTTATGAAAATCCCCTGTTTTCAGATGAGATCTGTATTATAATAAGGAGAGCATTTGGTATGAAACCTTGTTTTCCACCTGCATGGATGATTATAAGACGTTCTCCTTTCGCTATGGGATTGCATTAACTCAGACTGTATTTACGAGTTTGTTTCGTAGCATCACGTGGACATGGGAGGATAACATCTAGACTAGGATGGCAAAACATGGTATGTACATTTTTAATAATTTTACAGGGGAGCAATTTTAAACTTTTGAGTTTCATTTAAAAATATTTTCAATTAGTATTGGAAACTAAGGCAATAGTATTTAATACACTATTTCGTTTGTATGACGTCATTCCATTTTCGACCAATGAAGTGTAATGAAATTTTAAATTCCAACCTATCACAGTCGCGATAATTTTTGCAGCTCGATTTATCACTATCAATTTATCGCATGATCGTTCTTTTGTTTAGTCAGTGTCGCCAACTGTTTCTCCTTAAATCGATTACCATGAATCCATTGTACTAAATAAAGTGCGAAATCTTACTTCATATGAGGGGCTTAGAACAAAAAGCAGGTAAGTGACATTATTTAAAAAATGAGGTAAGTGCGTGTTGTGATAGCCCAAAAGGATGTTTCTTTGGGATAAAATCAGGTAAGTGATCACACTGTGCACTGCTGCTATATGGGCATCATTTCACCAAACTAGTGTATAATATTCCATTGCGTGTAGAACTTTAACTGTAATTTTCTCAAAACTAGGTTTCCGTCACTTATCTGCTTTTTGTTCTAAGCCCCTCATATCTACATCTTCATCTTCTAACTCCTTACCCATCGTATCTAAATAAAATGGCATTCTTTCATAACAATTGTTCATTTAATTAATGTAGCTATTAATCAAGTTATTTGTAATTATACCGTATTATAAAATGTTTAAATAAAATTATTATTATTATTTTTTTGTAGGTTATTTTACGACGCTTTATCAACATCTAGGTTATTTAGCGTCTGAATGAGATGAAGGTGATAATGCCGGTGAAATGAGTCCGGGGTCCAACACCGAAAGTTACCCAGCATTTGCTCATATTGGGTTGAGGGAAAACCCCGGAAAAAACCTCAACCAGGTAACTTGCCCCGACCGGGAATCGAACCCGGGCCACCTGGTTTCGCGGCCAGACGCGCTGACCGTTACTCCACAGGTGTGGACAAATTATTGTTTCAGCAGATAGGCTAATGAAATGTGTTTGTTATAATAACAATAGAAAAGCGCAGTATATGTAATTTACAATGTTAAACCTGTATTTCGCTTTTCTGAATTGGCAATACTGAATAACATTCAATTTCTTTATTGCAGTATTTCAACTTCACAATGTCTGAATAGATTAACTATTCATAAGTGTACAATTATTAACGTTTTATGAGCGAATTTCAGAGATATTATTATTTACAATTTTATTTTATTCACGAAATAGCCCTAATAAATGTCACTCGAGGTCTGAGGTCTCGTGGATTTATCGGGGAATCTCAGACCTCTTGTGACATTACTACTGATAATTTCCTGAAGATGTTGAATTTAAATTTGGATTTGATATTTTTCGATCGGAAATTTGAAATTTTGCGACGTATAATCTTTTGCCCTCTTATTTTAATATAAATAAAAGGGACAAATGAGAAGGTGGCAGAACTTTTCATTTTACATCAAATAGTATATTTTCATCAGCTTGTGGAAAGGCACGTTTGTAGATTATTATTATTATTATTATTATTATTATTATTAATTGAAACAACTGTAATGATAACATTAAGGAAAATGTTTTCTTTTGAGTGTACAAGAAATTAACTTAAAACTATATTAATTATTAATTTAAAGAACAATGGTTTTGTTTAGAGAATAAGGCAGGAGTTGAATCGATTTCAATTTTTCACTGCCTGTAGTCGAGTTAGTTATTGATTCATCACAATCACCTACCGTTTTTCACTACTTCTGGATTGTTTCCACTGGTCATTGTCCTCTGATATTTCACCATCAAATATATCTGCAGTATGTGAAATTTTCAATTATCTGTAGGGATCATAGCAATCCTCATCAACGCGAGAGAGGTCAGAGAGTTCCTTTCTAGTTTCTGACTACGTTTTCGCTTATAGTGGCTTTCATGTTTTGGATATACAATAAAATCCCTCTTAACCGGCACCAAAAGGGACCAGACTAGTTCCGGATACGAGATTTTGTCGGGTAATTGAATAAATACCTATATATACAAAAAAAAAAAAAGCTCGTGTTGAAACTGCGTCCATGTGAAGCTTATTTCTCTATCACTTGCTCTTAACTGAATAAACATAAAAACTGTGTGGATTTTCCTTATTAAACCACATCACACAACATCACACAACACAAATAATACACTAATTATTCTAGGTTCGAATATTCACTGCAAATGAAAGTTCTTGTAACTTCCTAATGTGGCAACACTGACGGCCTGAACATAACTAAATAAACATAAAAATTATGTGAATTTTTTTCATTAAAACACGTAACACAATACAAATGATTCACAAATTTTAGGTCCGAATATTCACTGGAAATGAAAGTTCGAGCGATCTTTCAAATGTGGCAACACTGACTGCCCGAACAAAACTAAATAAACATAGAAAAACTGTGTGAATTTTCTTTATTAAAACACATAACACAACTAATACACTAATTTTAGGTTTGAATATTCACTGAAAATGAAAGTTCGTGCGATCTTCCTAATGTGGCAACACTGACGGCCTGAACATAACTAAACTAACACAAAAACTGTTTGGATTTTCTTTATTAAAAGACATCTCACAACACAAATAATACACTAATTTTAGGTTTGAATATTCACTGAAAATGAAAGTTCGTGCGATCTTCCTAATGGGGCAACACTGACGGCCTGAACATAACTAAACTAACACAAAAACTGTTTGGATTTTCTTTATTAAAAGACATCTCACAACACAAATAATACACTAATTTTAGGTTTGAATATTCACTGAAAATGAAAGTTCGTGCGATCTTCCTAATGTGGCAACACTGACGGCCTGAACATAACTAAACTAACACAAAAACTGTTTGGATTTTCTTTATTAAAAGACATCTCACAACACAAATAATACACTAATTTTAGGTTTGAATATTCACTGAAAATGAAAGTTCGTGCGATTTTCCTAATGGGGCAACACTGACGGCCTGAACATAACTAAACTAACACAAAAACTGTTTGGATTTTCTTTATTAAAAGACATCTCACAACACAAATAATACACTAATTTTAGGTTTGAATATTCACTGAAAATGAAAGTTCGTGCGATCTTCCTAATGTGGCAACACTGACGGCCTGAACATAACTAAACTAACACAAAAACTGTTTGGATTTTCTTTATTAAAAGACATCTCACAACACAAATAATACACTAATTTTAGGTTTGAATATTCACTGAAAATGAAAGTTCGTGCGATCTTCCTAATGGGGCAACACTGACGGCCTGAACATAACTAAACTAACACAAAAACTGTTTGGATTTTCTTTATTAAAAGACATCTCACAACACAAATAATACACTAATTTTAGGTTTGAATATTCACTGAAAATGAAAGTTCGTGCGATCTTCCTATGGTGGCAACACTGACGGCCTGAACATAACTAAACTAACACAAAAACTGTTTGGATTTTCTTTATTAAAAGACATCTCACAACACAAATAATACACTAATTTTAGGTTTGAATATTCACTGAAAATGAAAGTTCCTGCGATCTTCCTAATGGGGCAACACTGACGGCCTGAACATAACTAAACTAACACAAAAACTGTTTGGATTTTCTTTATTAAAAGACATCTCACAACACAAATAATACACTAATTTTAGGTTTGAATATTCACTGAAAATGAAAGTTCGTGCGATCTTCCTAATGTGGCAACACTGACGGCCTGAACATAACTAAACTAACACAAAAACTGTTTGGATTTTCTTTATTAAAAGACATCTCACAACACAAATAATACACTAATTTTAGGTTTGAATATTCACTGAAAATGAAAGTTCGTGCGATCTTCCTAATGGGGCAACACTGACGGCCTGAACATAACTAAACTAACACAAAAACTGTTTGGATTTTCTTTATTAAAAGACATCTCACAACACAAATAATACACTAATTTTAGGTTTGAATATTCACTGAAAATGAAAGTTCGTGCGATCTTCCTAATGTGGCAACACTGACGGCCTGAACATAACTAAACTAACACAAAAACTGTTTGGATTTTCTTTATTAAAAGACATCTCACAACACAAATAATACACTAATTTTAGGTTTGAATATTCACTGAAAATGAAAGTTCGTGCGATCTTCCTAATGGGGCAACACTGACGGCCTGAACATAACTAAACTAACACAAAAACTGTTTGGATTTTCTTTATTAAAAGACATCTCACAACACAAATAATACACTAATTTTAGGTTTGAATATTCACTGAAAATGAAAGTTCGTGCGATCTTCCTAATGTGGCAACACTGACGGCCTGAACATAACTAAACTAACACAAAAACTGTTTGGATTTTCTTTATTAAAAGACATCTCACAACACAAATAATACACTAATTTTAGGTTTGAATATTCACTGAAAATGAAAGTTCGTGCGATCTTCCTAATGGGGCAACACTGACGGCCTGAACATAACTAAATAAACACAAAAACTGTGTGGATTTTCTTTATTAAAAGACATCTCACAACACAAATAATACACTAATTTTAGGTTTGAATATTCACTGAAAATGAAAGTTCGTGCGATCTTCCTAATGGGGCAACACTGACGGCCTGAACATAACTAAACTAACACAAAAACTGTTTGGATTTTCTTTATTAAAAGACATCTCACAACACAAATAATACACTAATTTTAGGTTTGAATATTCACTGAAAATGAAAGTTCGTGCGATCTTCCTAATGTGGCAACACTGACGGCCTGAACATAACTAAACTAACACAAAAACTGTTTGGATTTTCTTTATTAAAAGACATCTCACAACACAAATAATACACTAATTTTAGGTTTGAATATTCACTGAAAATGAAAGTTCGTGCGATCTTCCTAATGGGGCAACACTGACGGCCTGAACATAACTAAATAAACACAAAAACTGTGTGGATTTTCTTTATTAAAACACATAACACAACTAATAAGCTTACACTAATTTTAGGTTTGAATATTCACTGAAAATGAAAGTTCGTGCGATCTTCCTAATGTGGCAACACTGACGGCCTGAACATAACTAAATAAACATGAAAACTGTGTGGATTTTCTTTATTAAAAGACATCTCACAACACAAATAATACACTAATTTTAGGTTTGAATATTCACTGAAGATGAAAGTTCGTGCAATCTTCCTAATGTGGCAACTCTGACGGCCTGAACATAACTAAATAAACATGAAAACTGTGTGGATTTTCTTTATTAAAAGACATCTCACAACACAAATAATACACTAATTTTAGGTTTCAATATTCACTGAAAATTAAAGTTCGTGCGATCTTTCTAATGTGGCAACACTGACGGCCTGAACATAACTAAATAAACATGAAAACTGTGTGGATTTTCTTTATTAAAAGACATCTCACAACACAAATAATACACTAATTTTAGGTTTGAATATTCACTGAAGATGAAAGTTCGTGCAATCTTCCTAATGTGGCAACACTGACGGCCTGAACATAACTAAATAAACATGAAAACTGTGTGGATTTTCTTTATTAAAAGACATCTCACAACACAAATAATACACTAATTTTAGGTTTGAATATTCACTGAAGATGAAAGTTCGTGCAATCTTCCTAATGTGGCAACACTGACGGCCTGAACATAACTAAATAAACACAAGAACTGTGTGGATTTTCTTTATTAAAAGACAGCACACAACACAAATTATACACTAATTTTAGGTTTGAATATTCACTGAAAATGAAAGTTCGTGCGATCTTCCTAATGTGGCAACACTGACGGCCTGAACATAACTAAATAAACATGAAAACTGTGTGGATTTTCTTTATTAAAAGACATCTCACAACACAAATAATACACTAATTTTAGGTTTGAATATTCACTGAAGATGAAAGTTCGTGCGATCTTCCTAATGTGGCAACACTGACGGCCTCAACATTACTAAATAAACACAAAAACTGTGTGGATTTTCTTTATTAAAAGACATATCACAACACAAATAATACACTAATTTTAGGTTTGAATATTCACTGAAAATGAAAGTTCGTGCGATCTTCCTAATGTGGCAACACTGACGGCCTGAACATAACTAAATAAACATTAAAACTGTGTGGATTTTCTTTATTAAAAGACATCACACAACACAAATAATACACTAATTTTAGATTTGAATATTCACTGAAAATGAAAGTTCGTGCGATCTTCGTAATGTGGCACCACTGACGGCCTGAACATAACTAAATAAACACGAAAACTGTGTGGATTGTCTTTATTGAAAGACATCACACAACACAAATAATACACTAATTTTAGATTTGAATATTCACTGAAAATGAAAGTCCGTGCAATCTTCCTAATGTGGCACCACTGACGGCCTGAACATAACTAAATAAACATGAAAACTGTGTAGATTTTCTTTATTAAAAGACATCACACAACACAAATAATACACTAATTTTAGGTTTGAATATTCATTGAAAATGAAAGTTCGTGCGATCTTCCTAATGGGGCAACACTGACGGCCTGAACATAACTAAATAAACACAAAATTGTGCGGATTTTCTTTATTAAAAGACATCTCACAACAGAAATAATACACTAATTTTAGGTTTGAATATTCATTGAAAATGAAAGATCGTGCGATCTTCCTAATGTGGCAACACTGACGGTCGGAACATAACTAAATAAACACAAAAACTGTGTGGATTTTCTTTATTAAAAGACATCTCACAACACAAATAATACACTAATTTTAGGTTTCAGTATTCACTGAAAATGAAAGTTCGTGCGATCTTCCTAATGTGGCAACACTGACGGCCTGAACATAACTAAATAAACACAAAATTGTGCGGATTTTCTTTATTAAAAGACATCTCACAACATAAATAATACACTAATTTTAGGTTTGAATATTCACTGAAAATGAAAGTTCGTGCGATCTTCCTAATGGGGCAACACTGACGGCCTGAACATAACGAAATAAACACAAAAACTGTGTGGATTTTCTTTATTAAAAGACACCACACAACACAAATAATACACTAATTTTAGGTTTGAATATTCACTGAAAATGAAAGTCCGTGCGATCTTCCTAATGTGGCAACACTGACGGCCTGAACATAACTAAATAAACACAAAAACTGTGTGGATTTTCTTTATTAAAATACATCACACAACACAAATAATACACTAATTTTATGTTTGAATATTCACTGAAAATGAAAGTTCGTGCGATCTTCCTAATGTGGCAACACTGACGGCCTGAACATAACTAAATAAACACAAAAAGTGTGCGGATTTTCTTTATTAAAAGACATCACACAACACAAATAATACACTAATTTTAGGTTTGAATATTCACTGAAAATGAAAGTTCGTGCGATCTTCCTAATGTGGCAACACTGACGGCCTGAACATAACTAAATAAACACAAAAACTGTGTGGATTTTCTTTATTAAAACACATAACACAACTAATACACTAATTTTAGGTTTGAATATTCACTGAAAATGAAAGTTCGTGCCATCTTCCTAATGTGGCAACACTGACGGCCTGAACATAACTAAATAAACACAAAAACTGTGTTGATTTTCTTTATTAAAAGACATCACACAACACAAATAATACACTAATTTTAGGTTTGAATATTCACTGAAAATGAAAGTTCCTGCGATCTTCCTAATGTGGCAACACTGACGGCCTGAACATAACTAAATAAACACAAAAACTGTGTGGATTTTCTTTATTAAAAGACATCACACAATACAAACAATACACTAATTTTAGGTTTGAATATTCACTGAAAATGAAAGTTCGTGCGATCTTCCTAATGGGGCAACACTGACGGCCTGAACATAACTAAATAAACACAAAAACTGTGCGGATTTTCTTTATTAAAAGACATCTCACAACACAAATAATACACTAATTTTAGATTTGAATATTCACTGAAAATGAAAGTTCGTGCGATCTTCCTAATGTGGCAACACTGACGGCCTGAACATAACTAAATAAACATAAAAATTGTGTGGATTTTCTTTATTAAAAGACATCTCACAACACAAATAATACACTAATTTTAGGTTCTATGTAATATTCATTGAAAATAAAAGTTCGTGCGATCTTCCTAATATGGCAACACTGACGACCTGAACATAACTAAATAATCACAAAAACTGTGTGGATTTTCTTTATTAAAAGACATCACATAACACAAATAATACACTAATTTTAGGTTTGAATATTCACTGAAAATGAAAGTTCGTGCGATCTTCCTAATGTGGCAACACTGACGGCCTGAACATAACTAAATAAACACAAAAAGTGTGCGGATTTTCTTTATTAAAAGACATCTCACAACACAAATAATACACTAATTTTAGGTTTGAATATTCACTGAAAATGAAAGTTCGTGCGATCTTCCTAATGTGGCAACACTGACGGCCTGAACATAACTAAATAAACATAAAAACTGTGTGGATTTTCTTTATTAAAAGACATCACACAAGACAAATAATACACTAATTTTAGTTTCTATGTAATATTCATTGAAAATAAAAGTTCGTGCGATCTTCCTAATGTGGCAACACTGACGGTCTGAACATAACTAAATAAACACAAAAACTGTGTGGATTTTCTTTATTAAAAGACATCACACGACACAAATAATACACTAATTTTAGGTTTGAATATTCACTGAAAATGAAAGTTCGTGCGATCTTCCTAATGTGGCAACACTGACGGCCTGAACATAACTAAATATACATAAAAACTGTGTGGATTTTCTTTATTAAAAGACATCACACAACACAAATAATACACTAATTTTAGGTTCTATGTAATATTCATTGAAAATAAAAATTCGTGCTAACTTCCTAATGTGGCATAACTGACAGCCCAGATTGTAGCAATGTGGCAGATTTAATAATTTTTTGGCCTAGCCGAAAGTTCCGTTATTTTGGTATTGCAGGTTATTTGGGTGCCGGTTACGAGGGATTTTACTGTATGTTAGTAAACTTTTTTGTGTAGATACTGTAGTTTCTCTCCTCACTGTTTTTTAGTTTTTGGATCATGCTTTCCTCTACTGTCAGGTATAATAAATCCACATGGAGAAACCTTCTTATGTATAAGATTATTAATCAGACCTCTAGATTATAGGCCATGAGTATGAGGAAACATTTTTTTAACAATTGACTTGTTTCATTCCCTGCTATATGTCAGTGAATAATCATCATCATCAATAGCTATCAGGGTTTAGGCCATTTGGCCTGTTCCGTCTCAGGTGAAAAGCTGGTCTCTCCATCGCTTCTTCGGGCGTCCACGATCTCGGTATCCAACGGGTCTGTAATTTAATAATCTCCTGGGTAGTCTATCATTTGGCATCCGTAGAACATGCTCATGCCAGTTGCTCCGATACTTGTGGATTGTCTCTGTAATGGCTGCGATATTTAGTTCTTGTCGGATGTCTTCATTATATTTATGGTCATAGAGAGTGTAGCCTGCTAGCGGTCTTAGTAATCTCATCTCAGCTGTTTCTATTCTTTTCAGTTGACTAGTTGTTAGAGTCCAAGTTTCTGATCCATATAGCAAAGTTGGAATGGCCATTGTTGTGTAGAATTTCAAAATTGTGTCTTGCCGGACCTTCTTAAACAGTGTATTTGTAATTGTTCTTAGCAGCTGTTGAAATTTGGCTAATTTATTATCTATATCTCGAGAATGAATATAGGAGAAATTACAGCCGAGGTAAGTAAAAGCATTTACTTGCTCTACTCCAGAGTTATTGATAACTATTTTAGTTCTTATAGAATTTTTACCAATAAAGGCCATGGTTTTTGTTTTGTGTATAGAAATTTCTAAATTGTACTCTTTTGCTTTTTGATATAACCTATGAATTGCCATTTGTAAGTTGTCTTCGGTGTTAGCTAATATAATTACATCATCTGCGTAAAGCAGAGTGTTAAGGGGTTTATTATCGATCATAAAATGTGTGGCCAAATCAATTTCCCAGTCCTTAATAAGTGCATTAATATATATATTAAATAAACAAGGAGACAGCGGACAACCTTGTTTTAAGGCTTGATTTGTTATCCTAGTCGTTAAACTAATCTTGTTATTAATTTTAATTTTAATCTTTGTGTTTCTGTACATGCTTTGAATGGCTTAAATTAAATTTTGAGGTATCCCTTCTTTCTTTAAAATGTTCCAAATAATGTACAATATTTTTTCCTGTATGCTTGATAACATTTTGTCCTCTATTTTTCCTTTCAGTTTTGATAGTATTATTTTTGAAAGTATTTCCCAGATTTCTTTAAAATTCTGAATATGAGTTTGTTGTTCTTGAGAAAGTGATGTACGGCACATTTTTCTACAGCATGAAACCAGAAGTCTAAAAGTTTTAGCAGCAACTATTTCACCTTTTCTCGTAATATAGTCCGTGCCACATTACTTCTTAATTTTCTCTTGTTTTCTCTTCGAACGTTTTGTTTATTTTACTTCCTTACGTTCTTGTAGAATTTATTGGATCTTCTTTTGTCGTTATCCTACCCTTGAGTTTCTTCATTTCCTATAAAATTGATTGAATCTTCTTTTGTCAATATTATACTCTGTCTCTGAGTGTATTCAATTCTGTTGTATTGATTGGATCTTCTCTTGTCGTTATTATCTGTCTCTGTGTTTTCTCACTATCTATTACCTGCAATGTTTGAGGATTTCTATCTGAAATGTCTTGCTCATTATAGTTTTCACGTATATCACATGTTGATAATAAATTAAAAGTCCCCCTTTTTGCAGATGTACAATTTCCAGAGTTCCAGTCACTATCAGCAATTGAATCACATTCGTCACTTTCATCATTTATGAAAGACACTTCAAGTAGGCCAAATTCTTGACACATAGGCGTATGTGTACTTCCTCCAAAGATTGCATTAATTGACCGCTCGAGTTCATAGGAATATACATATCTACCAGTAGCGGCCGGTGATCCAAATCCTCGGTGAGGCCAGATGCAACTAGTTTAAGTGCTTCCGATAGAAAATGTTTATTTATGATATTAATTATTATTGTTATATTATTAATATCATTATTACTGTATTATTATTATTATTATTAGTCTATTATTATTACTAGTAATGAAAAATAATAATTTCACTCACCAAATACTGTAAGCTGTTATGCTGCGAGTTTCAGTGATTGTTTCAGTGTGATGAAGCAACCCATATTATGTATTGAAATTTCCCTTTCTTTCTTTTCTTTTATTTTTTTCCTTTGACAGCAACAAACAAGGCCAACAGAGAAGTTTATTTTGCACCACATTACCACTTAACCATTTACGTTGCCCATACCAGGATGCAATAGAAACTCATGTTTTAAGATTATCTGTCAGAAAAATTGTCAGCGATGTCGTAGGTATCTCGGTCGGCTCTCTCTTTGTTTAAAAGTTCCTTTCTTTCAATATTATTTCTTCTAGAAAAAGGACACTCTAACAATGAATTAATTACACCAGCATTATTTCTGGCATTTGTTTCTGTTTATATTTTTGCCCAACTACATAACAACATTGGCCCAGATTCACTACACGAAGTACAATAGTACAACACCCTCGCTTAAGTCATAAACTAAGACATAAGATGAGAGAATAGTGTGGGTCTCTGCCTGCCAAAGAGCTGGAATGTTTGTTATTTATGGCCTATTTAGGAAGACAAGTCACCCTATTCCCAGCCCACTCTACCCTTGAGACCGGCCCATGGTTGGGAGGAGTGAAACTTGACCAGGCCAGACGAATTGTGCCTCAGTTACAACGTTTAAAGCGCAACGTCAAAAGCCCGCGAAGACAAACGAAAATCCATAAGCAGACCCGGCACGAGCGATCCTGGCCTCATGAACAAATTTTACTGCAAAACAGGTCTATATACATCACAAGCTAGACCCGGCACGAGCGATCCTGGCCTCAGGAACAAATTTTACTGCAAAACAGGTCTATCTACATCACAAAGTTTTCAAATGCTTCTACAGCGATATATGCTTCATTCAAATAACTAATAGGCCTACATTACATAAAAACAAAATTTTTTATTTCAGTTAAGCCAAGTGACTGAGGCCCGGCCTCACTTGCCTCAGTCAATCAGCAGCCACTGATATCTACCACTTTTCGTTTCTTGACTATGCTTCAACGATGCAGGAGAGCTGTTTATGCCACGATTCTAGGGGTCAGGATCCAGCATCCCATGTACATCGGCAGTTCACTGCTCACAGGTATACCATTCTGTCCGTACCCTGTTGTGCAGTTGGTTCGACCGTTTACAGATTGATACCTATAGAGTATGTGCTTATAGATGATAATGTTTTATGTGTACCAATTTAAATACTTATCTTGTAATTATTATTAAATAATAGAAGATACTTGGAGTAATTTTGTTCTATTATTGCTTCATGGAAACTCCTACTTTTATTTTTCATGGAAACTCAAGCAAAAAAGAATGATAATTCAGTGGCATCGTTTTTGTATGACTGCCTTCAAATAAATCTTTAAAAATGTCCTAACGCGGAAACTGGCATAATGATGTCTGATGCCGCAGGAGGACAAAATAGAAATTGGACGCTTCTGAAGTTTTCTGCTTGGTTTGTCAAGGTATATCAGGTTGAAATAATCCAGGTTTCCTGTTAGTCACATTTACACAATGTGACAAAAACTTTGGACTCGTGAGAACTGCTATGAAAAGAAAGGAACCATTGGAACTGCAAAACCATGGTTGAAAGCTATAATAACATGCAGAAAACATCCTAGTAACTTTGAGGTTGTAATGGATCATACTTTATAAAAGAGTGGGATACGGCTTTAACGTCATATTTCATGAAGAATCCATCTCCTAGACGCAAATTTACGATTATGATAGAATTTTATAGTGAAATACAAAGTGGATGGTACTTTTCTGTATTCCAAAAATTACAATCCCTTATGGATTGCCTTCAACTATTCCATCAGACTGAATAGAAATAGATATAATAATATCAAACCTACGAAATACACGTTCAAGCACAATCTGTTGCTATCAATACCACGTCATCAGACATCTCTGTACTCAAGTTCTTTCTCAATAGCCATGGCCCGCTCATGGAATTCGCTGCCGCTCGAAATCAGGGGTAGTCTTAGTCCTCAGTTGTTTAAAATTAGGTTGTTTAGATATATTTTAAATGCAAAGAATTAGTTTTTAGGTATCATTTTTATTTATTATTATTATTATTATTATTATTATTATTATTATTATTATTATTATTATTATTTTACACAGTCATTACTTTATTTTTCCATTAACACTTACATCTAGGTAATTGTCATTGTCTCAATGTAACACGTGCTGTGCTGATCATACTAATTCTACTATTCCTTTAGTTGTGAGATTATATTCATATATATTAATTCTTTTTTTTTAAGCTAATACTGTATACTAGATGTATTTTCCTGTTTGAGATTATGTATTCAGTCTCTTTTTTATTTTATATATTTTTTATTATTGTTATTTTAAAGTTAATACTGATTGTGTATATGTATTCAATCTCTCTTTTTTACTTAATTATGTTTATTATTATTTTTAAATTAATATTTGTATACCGGTATGTATTTTTTTGTATGTGATTTTATCCTGGTTGAGTGGAAGAGAAGGCCTGATGGCCTTAACTCTGCCAGGGAAAATAAAACTATTATTATTGTTGTTATTATTATTATTATTATTATTATTATTATTATTATTATTATTGTTGTTGTTGTTCCATTCCCAACAATCAGACAAACCATAGTTGACGACATAAGATCTCTATTTAAGTACTTAAACAAGGACGACGTGAAATGGCTAGAATTTGTCCTCGAAGAATCTCATAAAGTATAGAAAAACAAAGTAGTTGAAGCAGTAATTAGGAGAGGGAGAGACCGATTTATTAGCGAAGTGATATCTCCATATTTTTATTACATGTATTCGCGGGGATGTCCCAGCGACTTGGTTAGAATTAGTTTCACACGCAGGTATTCCTCTCGTCACTTGTCAGTATCGGACAGATTTAGGGCCACTTTGTGCGGGATCGTATATAGACACTCGGCGATGCGTAAAATCCTAAAGTTGGACTGGACCCGTGGGAAAGTAACTGCTAAGCTTGGGATTTTCCAAAGAACGGGGGTTCTCTAAAGATCTACAAACTAATTAGATGTTATGGGAAATCCAAAGTTTAAATTTAGAGATGACGTATTTCGCGCCCAATAAGGAGAGATCTTGGTTTAGCTTATAAGGTCACTTTGGACCAATAGAGAATAGTTTTTAGGCCGGTTAAGTGACGTAGTTTTTAACCAATAGGATAGTTAGTTTTAGCGTAGGATAGGTTTTTATAAATAAGGGTGACGGGGAGCGGAGATAATGACAACATCTCATCGTGTCGGCGGCCCTACATACAGGGCACAATCACTACTCCTTTTCGTGTCGACGGCCCTACATACAGGGCAGAATAACTACTTCGTTTCGTGTCGACAGGATAACTACTTTTCTTCGTGTAGACGGCGCGACATCTTTTTTTCGTGTCGGCGGCCCAACTTAATAGTCTTTCTTCCGGCGAAGACTCGATAGATAGAACTTTGTCATCGGCGAGACCACTCGTCAACGTTTAGGAGCTTCGATCATAGTGTACTGGACAGAGTATTGAATTTATAGTATCGGATAGATCTTATTCAGAGCCGCCATAGAGTCGATACAGAAGTGCGACCAACGATGGAATTATAAGTCAGCCGGAAATACATACTCTAGGGTTTACCAAGTGAATACGACAATAAACTTATAGTTTTGGAGTTTACACTGCCTTTTATATAAGTAGCCGGCTTGGTATTATTCCCGACATCATCCTATACCACAACAGTACCTCGGCTACCCTGAGTGAATCTCACGCAACACCGAGACGCACCCACCCTCAAATGGCGCCCAACGTGGGGCCACAATAACCAACCCACCCTCATAGTGCTATGCCTATGCATAGACAAAAATGTTTTGTAAAATAAATTTATTGATGAGTTATTGTTATTATCATTGCTATGCTATTCATTGAAATGCAATGAGATTGTAAATATTTGTATGTTAATATTTTTTCTATTTGAAATTATTTTCTAAATAGTTTACCTTCGTTTAGTCTTTCGTTTTCATCACTCCTTAAGTTTATTTAAAGCAAATAAAAGTATCTTTGTAAAAAGGGCACATAGGTCGTACCTACTGTACTTATTATTGTGACAAAATATCGGTAGGTTTAAAGATGTAATATATACATATTAGCATATGAACAAACGATGAATTTATAAAATATAAGTAAATCAAAATTGTGTTTCAAATGCGTACTGGCAACACAACACCTTTGCATATCATTATCTCAAAATATACTTTATGCTCGACCATGCCGAAATGTAGTAATTATACACCTGGTAGCAGACCTTTAATGCATGTCATTAAAGTACACCTACTCATTAAAGGTCAGGTCTTTCAGCCAATGACGACTCAGGTTACAACTATTCAGCCAATGACAGGTCAGCTTTCTACCGTTATAAAACCGCAAGTATCGATTATTCTCGGATATGCAATCGAAAGAGAATTAGCGAAAAGTCACGGAGGCTGGAAATCCAATACTGTCGCAGAAGGTTATGTTCTGTTACTATAATAATTAGCGTAAATTATAAATAATATTCAAATAAATTCAATTTGTCATCTCGTTTTTCAATGTATAATTTAATTTTAATGTTATCTCTGTAGGTTCTTATGGCCTAGCAAGGTCAATGTGCACATCTGTTCCTCGGAAAAAATTAATACTTCCGCGTCTGCGCACATCTCACAACATACGGGACATTGCTCCAGGTCAGATACAATAAAATTAATAATATCAAGTTAGAAATATGGTCGAGCATAAAAAGTCGTATGAAACTCGCCTATAAAGGTAATTAAGAAGCTCGTATGAAAATTATGAAACTCGCTTGCGCTCGTTTCATAAATATCCATACTCACTTCTTAATTACCTTCATTATAGGCTCGTTGCATAATGTACTATTATGGGTATGTGTCCTTCTTCCGGAACCGGCCTCGATTAATTGCGTCAACTGTGATTACTTCATATTTTCTTCAAAATCCATGAAATTACATTCTTGCTTACTTGTAATAATCCCCATCGCAGTTGACCACGTTAACTGCTTTTCCATAATTGTTCCTCCTAAATCTGTAATACAGGGTGAATCAAAAGTCTGGAACCATATAAATATCTTCCATATGCTTGATTTTCGATTACTATAGGTGTTACCAGCATTTGTAAAACCAAATGCTCTACAAGTGACACATTCGATTGTAGTCCTCATCTATCTCAAAAGCCGCCATTTTGGATGCTAGTTTGAAATTTTAAATGTAAGCTATAAATCCTAAACTAATCTAACCTAACTTGTCGCAAGCAACTCAGTCAGTTACTAAGACATTCTTTTATTGTCAGTGAGTCGGACATTCAACTATTCATAGAGCCACCAGTAATTTAGTCACTTTACTCCGGCTTTCAAGTCAGTCTGTCTGTATTTTGCAATTCATTTTGTATTCAGATAAATCTAATATAATATAGTGAAAATATTTTGAGTTCAATATAAGATTTATCTGTTTGCAAATGTTTATTTGCTACTTTTTAACGTTTTCGCCTTTTCGGCATCATCAAATAGCCTATGTTAAAACACGTAATCTAAAACTTGAACAAATTTACGAATATACATTGTAATATACATGACAGATATTTCATGAGTTTTATGTATTATGTAGTTAAGTAAAAGTTTTCGTAAAAAATGAATTCAAACATGTAAATTTGGAAGGACAATTGTGATTGTATACAGGGTGTTTCAAAAATACGGGGCATAATTTCAGGTATGTATTTCCCACATGTAGACAATCAAAATAGTTCATTACAACACGTGTCCGGAAATGCTTCATTTCCGAGTTATGGCCTTCATAACATTGAAATTCACCGGAACGTTTTTCTTTCCGCAGGTCGTTGTCATTACAGAAGATGTTCAAAATGTCCACCTCCTGCTTGAATACAGACCTCACATCGATGTCTCATTGACCTGCGAAATACGATCCCAAACTCCAGGAGTATTTCGTATGTCCTCAGAACATGCCACAATTCGATTCCGAAGAGATTCCAAATCAGGCACCGGAGACGAATAAACCAATGATTTTAAATGGCCCCACAAGTAGAAATCGAGAGGGTTCAGATCAGGTGAGCGTGGAGGCCAAGCAATTGTGCCACCTCTACCTATCCATCGATCAGGAAACCTTCGATCCAAGTACCGGCGAGCTGTACGACTGAAGTGTGCAGGAGCGCCATCATGCAAGAAGTGAATGTGTTGACGACTGATCAGTGGAGTGTCTTCTAAAACAAGAGGTATGGTGTTTTCCAGAAAGTTTGTGTACGCCTGCCCCGTAAGTCTGTTTACAAGTACATGGGGTCCAACTAATCGATCACCAATGATACCGGCCCACATGTTGAGAGAGAACCGCACCTGGTGATGAGATGGAACAGTTGCACGTGGGTTTTCATACGCCCATACATGCTGATTGTGGAAATTTGTTATGCCATCTCGTGTGAACTGTGCTTCATCTGTAAATAATACTTAGGCAGGAAAGTTCGGATTTACACCACACTGCTGCAAGAACCACTGACAGAACCTAACTCGTGCAGGGTAATCTGCTGGTGACAGGGCCTGTACACGTTGCAAATGATAAGGATACAATATTGATAATCTTTCAACAGTCTCCAGACAGTCGTATGAGGAACATTGACTTGCAACGCTACCCTTCGTGTGCTGATAGAAGGAGTCACGTTCACAGCCTCCAGAATCTCCTCCTGTACTTCTGGAGTTGTAGATCTTGGTCGTCCCCTTCCCAAACCAGGAGAGTTAAATTTTCCATACTCGCACAGACGGTAATGGAGACGTACAAATGTCTTCCGATCTGGACATTGGCGCTGTGTGAAGCTGTAGTCGGGTGGTCCGGCGATAGTGAGATATTTTTTCTCCTATATAAGTTATCGTATAGTTTCATTTTAGATATTTCTATATTTCTTTGAGATGTTTGTTTAACCTACGCCGCGGGGATCATTGAAGCGCGTAATAGGCTTCTTATTCACTCAGTCTGACAGGCGCCTAACGCATTTGAAACCAGTAGACGCGAGGTAGGTTACTGAACTTTAGTATAGCATAAAGGGGTTTTTCCTGTCTAGGAACGCGTTGGTAGCGTTGTTTTGTATCTGGCAAACAATAGTAGCGTCTGGTGAGCGCGTCACCTTGGTGAGCATTTAAAAAGGACGTGAGCCGAGAGCGTGGGCCCCGAGACGATTGCCGGCCTGTGAGCCGAGTGTGTATTTTCCCAGACGATTACCGGCCTGTGAGCCGAGCGTGTATTTTCTCAGAATATCACCGGCTAGTGAGCCGATCGGGTGTTTGGTTAGAAGACTGCCGGCCAGTGGCGTGCTACTCACTTATATAATTTACGGCCTGTAAGTCGATCGCGTGAGTATTAGTAATATTTCCGGCACTTGTTCCGATCGTGTATATCTTATCATTCTCAGTTTTCCAGCCGATCGAAGTGATAAAGTATAGATTTCGCACTTTTTAGCTTTGTGTTTTACTCAAAAAGTGACAGCAGCGATTTTAAACTGGCGTTAGACGAGAAGCCGAGATCACACGGAAGACAACAGCCAGTATTCCGCCGCTTGGACTCAAGCAAGGGAAGTGAGCCGAATAAATACACTTAGTGGAACTCTACTCCTTGGTTTCTTGTCGTGAGAACGACGAATATCACATTAGATCCTACGCCCACAAAACCAGAAGGTCCCTGAGAAGAGATCTCCTCTACCGGGGGACAAGGTCTTCCAGCATCCACCGACGTGCGACTGAGCTAGTCAACTTCTCCTCTGCCGGCGACGCGGCAGAACAAGAAGAGGCCTCCACCAGGTTGAAACCCGTCGCAAATGGCGCCCAACGTGGGGCCACGAGAATAAAAAAAAAACAATACTAGTGTTGGGCCCGAGAATCAACAATACCACCGAGACAGTGGGGCTACGAGGATAAAAACAATACTAGTGTGTGGCTACGAGAATAAAAACAACAACGCGTGGCTACGAGAATCAACAATACCACCGAGGCGTCGGGACGAGAACAATAGTAGCAGCAGCAACGTGATTATCGTCAGTACTAGACGACAGCAGAGAGGCTGACGCAGCATCCCCGCCGAGACAACGGGAGCCGCAACACCGAGGGTGGCGAAATCATCACGGCCACGCGGGACGAGCAGGGTCGACGCTACATCGAGGAGGAAGACAACGTGGATGGTAATATTTTGGAGGGTTATACATGTATGAACTTTCTTTGTGTGTAGGGAGGATAACATTTATTAACGCATAATTTTGTGTAGGGTTGTACGTATATTTATGTCTGTGTGTATAATATTTTGGAGGGGATTGTTATTGTGTGATCTGTATATAGGTTATGGCATATCCAGATGTTATTAAGGAATAGGAGAATTGAAACCGAAGGGACGGAGAGTGAGAGGAAAATAATAAGTAGAGAGAGTAGAGGGATGGAAAACGTAGGAGACAGCGAAATGGAGGGAAGATTAGAATTGGAGAGCAGTATGGGGGACGACGAGATAATAGGAAATAACGAAGAAACCCAGCAATGTAGCGAGAAGGAAAAGGGAGAAGAGGGGATGATGTTAGGACAGCTAGGAATTTTAATGAAACATATTACAGAGCAATTGAAACAGAGTATTGAACAAATGAAACAGGATAGTTCAGAACAATTTAAGCAAAATTTTGAACAAATGAAACAGGAAAGTTCAGAACAATTTAAGCAAAATTTTGAACAAATGAAACAGGACAGTTCAGAACAGTTTAAGCAAAATTTTGAACAAATGAAACAGGATAATTCAGAGCAATTGAAACAGAGTTTGAAGCAAATAGATGAGAGGCTAGGCCAAAAGACTGAACAACTGATGAGGCAGATGGACAGCAAACTATCAGAAATGGAGAGTAGGATGGGAGAAAATTCCAGAGAGATTAGGGAACAGGTAAACCAGCTGATAGAGAGTCGAATAGAAAACTTGGAGGGGAAGATAGCAGACAATAATACGGAAATAGAAAGTCAACTAGGCGTTGTAGTAGATAAGATGGCAGAGAACATGAGAGAACTAGAGGAGAAGGTGAGGAACAGCACAATTGCTGAGAACGAAAAGACGAGGTCGGCCATAGAAGGAACGGTAGATGAGAGATTACAAGGGGTGGATCGAGAGATAGAGGCGATTAGGCGAGTAGTGAGAGACCAGGGAAAGGAAGAGAGAGAACGCCTAGAGAGTTTAGAATCAAGATGGAATTCGATGCAAGATAGGATCCATGGAGTCACTGTCGATAATTCAATTAGCGAACCGAGTGTGACCGGAACGCCTAGCGGGAGCAGTAGTATGGGGTCAGGAAATATAGTAGGAGGTAGCAACATAAGTAATCATGTGGCCGGAGAGCACCAAGACCCCCGAAATCAGGAACAATGTAATTTAAATATTGTAAACGAGAGGTCATCTTTAGGTCGCCCACAGTATCCCACGCATATCATTAATGAAATTGGTTATCCCATATTTGATGAGGTGGAATTCTCAAACCCTCACTGTTATATCCGCGAATTGGAAACGTATTTTCACGTGAAAGGGGTACCAGAGGAACTAAAAATGACCGTCGTGAGAAAAAGTCTGAGAGGACGGCCACTTAATTGGGTTCTCGTAGCTTTAGACGCACAGGTTAGTTATGGAGAATTCAAAACAAAGTTCTCTGACCGGTATTGGGGGCAGAGACAACAGCAGAAAATTAGAAAAGAAATCAATGACAGTAGGTTTGATGCTAAGAAAGGCATATCGATGATTGATTACTTTATGGAGCTTGTCAAAAAGGGAAAGAGTCTAAATCCACCAATGCCAGATTCTGAATTGATACAAACTATCATATCCCATTACCCGGAAAATATTAGGTATAATTTAATTATCGCGGGACCACGAGATTTTGGGGAGACGATTGACCTCCTGACCGCGCTAGACAGTTCGGACATGACACACAATGGAGGCGAAAGTTATGACGCAACTAATTGTGTAGAGAAGAGAACGCAGGGTTATTCCAGCCACTCGAAGGCGGAGAGAGGGGCACATGGCACCCTCTCACCACCTCGAGGAAACATGAATGTAAATAGTTGGGCAGTTGGCAGACAACCAGGCTATGGGTATAATAATAATAATAATAGTCGGGGTCAAGGTGGTACTGTCAGCCCAAACCGAAATAGGAGGGATATTCAACCTGTCAGAAATATGTACAACCGCAATAATCCTGGTGTTGACCGCGGTAACGGAAGTAATGTAAATAGGATGAGAAATAATGGGGGCGGACCAGTCCGCAGAATTAATCACATAAGATGGTATACGGATAGAGAGGCAGATATGCACCCTAGGGACAGCAACCCACCCCATTGGTTAAGAAATAGGAGATATAGGCAAGGATTCTGGCAGCCTAATTTTGGTAGGGGCTGGAATGATAGGAGAGACTGGAGGAGACAAGAACAAGAAAGGGACCGCAGAATTGCATTAATGGCGGCGGCGCAACAGGTAGACAATAGAATGCCAGCCACGCGTAGCGACGAGTGTGACAGATTAGCAAGTCCGGGTAGAGATACTTCAGTTTGGAGACCATACCTGCGAGTTGAAGGACCTAGACAACAACAAGGTTCTAGGTAAATACTATAAACAGCTGCCAAGACCATTCAGGCAAGACAATGTAAACATAGATACGTAAGTTGGAATGGTGAGCTAGACTCTATTGTGTAAAGGCAGGATACCAATGTACAGTGCGGCGCAGTATAACTGCGTACGCAAGGCGGATGCGTGATGGAATAATGTGTGAAACTGTAAATAAGAATCTTATGAATTTTGTAAATATCGTATGTAAATAGTGTGAGGGATGATTAACATGTATGCTTGAGTGATGACTGTGTGCACAGAGAGATTGTTTAAAAACATATATGTCATGTTTATTTTAGAATTTGTATAGCTGAGCAAGATGGCGTGTATCCTGGCTGATCGCGGTAGGGATAACGGTAGAATGGCATTGTCGAAGGCGAGATTTCCCAACAATGAAAATTCTTTAAGGGAATTTCCATTGTTGAGAAAGGGGCATTTGAAGCTGTAGTCGGGTGGTCCGGCGATAGTGAGATATTTTTTCTCCTATATAAGTTATCGTATAGTTTCATTTTAGATATTTCTATATTTCTTTGAGATGTTTGTTTAACCTACGCCGCGGGGATCATTGAAGCGCGTAATAGGCTTCTTATTCACTCAGTCTGACAGGCGCCTAACGCATTTGAAACCAGTAGACGCGAGGTAGGTTACTGAACTTTAGTATAGCATAAAGGGGTTTTTCCTGTCTAGGAACGCGTTGGTAGCGTTGTTTTGTATCTGGCAAACAATAGTAGCGTCTGGTGAGCGCGTCACCTTGGTGAGCATTTAAAAAGGACGTGAGCCGAGAGCGTGGGCCCCGAGACGATTGCCGGCCTGTGAGCCGAGTGTGTATTTTCCCAGACGATTACCGGCCTGTGAGCCGAGCGTGTATTTTCTCAGAATATCACCGGCTAGTGAGCCGATCGGGTGTTTGGTTAGAAGACTGCCGGCCAGTGGCGTGCTACTCACTTATATAATTTACGGCCTGTAAGTCGATCGCGTGAGTATTAGTAATATTTCCGGCACTTGTTCCGATCGTGTATATCTTATCATTCTCAGTTTTCCAGCCGATCGAAGTGATAAAGTATAGATTTCGCACTTTTTAGCTTTGTGTTTTACTCAAAAAGTGACAGCAGCGATTTTAAACTGGCGTTAGACGAGAAGCCGAGATCACACGGAAGACAACAGCCAGTATTCCGCCGCTTGGACTCAAGCAAGGGAAGTGAGCCGAATAAATACACTTAGTGGAACTCTACTCCTTGGTTTCTTGTCGTGAGAACGACGAATATCACATTAGATCCTACGCCCACAAAACCAGAAGGTCCCTGAGAAGAGATCTCCTCTACCGGGGGACAAGGTCTTCCAGCATCCACCGACGTGCGACTGAGCTAGTCAACTTCACCTCTGCCGGCGACGCGACAGAGAGGAAGATAAACAACAACAACAATACCACCAGGTAAAACCGTCGCATGTGGGTACCTCTCCTGGTACAAACGACGAGCCAGCGCAGCATTGCCGTCCGCCTTACCGTACAAGAAGTGTATCTCTGCCAGCTCTTGATTTGAATACATGTCGCACAGTCTAACGCCTACACAACACTGAATGTAACCTTCGCCTCGGAATGAACTGTCAGAGTGCCCTCTTAATGTCTCCTTTGACGGCAACGACCTGCGGAAAGAAAAACGTTCCGGTGAATTTCAATGTTGTGAAGGCCATAACTCGGAAATAGAGCATTTCCGGACACATGTTGTAATGAACTATTTTGATTGTCTACATGTGGGAAATACATACCTGAAATTATGCCCCGTATTTTTTAAACACTCTGTATACATACAATTCATGTTACAAACATATATGAATGGTTAAATGACACGCATTAAATTATTGCCAAGTACGAATATCAGTGATATGAAAGGTTTAAATTGAATTTGTTAATTATAAGTGAAATGGTAATATAATAGCAATAAATTAAAAAAGGCAAATTATTATAAAACAATAAGAAATGATTAATGATTAATAGTAATGATAAAATAATAAAATCTTATGTGTCGTATTTTCATGTTGTTACAATTGATCATAGGTGATTGTTTTGCAATACTTTTGGCTGTTCTTCAATCTTGGGTTTATTGATTACGTACATAGGTGACTGCATCCAAATAGTAGCAAATAAACATTTGCAAATAGATAAATCTTATGATTGAACTCAAAATATTTTCACTATACAGTCTATCTGTATTTAACTCAGTCATTCACAATTTAAACTTTAGTCGGCTAGCAATTCGGGCAGTTAGCCACTCCATCAGGCAGGCATTGAATTGTACTGGAAGGCGCCTATATTTCAGGTCACGCTGTGTGCACAGCTTCAAGTTGGGGTCTTGAGCTCACAAAACCCTCGCCAGGGAAATAAAAAGCTTCAATACAGTTAAGATGGTCACACTGATAGTGGCGCTGCATTCGATTGTTAATTAGTGTTTGAGATTTCCACTTGCATCTCGTGCTTATTTGCCTCCAGGCGGGTGGAAATAAAATTTATGAAACCTGAGTTTGTGGTCGTGAGTCTTGAACCTTCGCATTGTGTTTCCTGAATCGTGAGTCACTCGTTCCCATGGTTACGACGCTGCGAAAACATCCATAGCCCAGCTTTATGCATTATACAAGCTGTTTCTTAACGTTTTGAAGCCTGTGTTCGCCAAAGGAGACCGAAATTCGATATCGAACTCAATTTGTGGGATGTATGACGGATAGATCTGCAGCGAAAAGACTTTGCTCATCTCCTGGTTTCATCTTGTATAGATAGCGTCTGAATTTAAAAACGGAATAAGTTCACGATCTCGTCGCCTCTGAGAGCCTCTCTATAAGGTTATTTTCAGAGATCGGCACAATATGACGAATATTTTGCGAAAATATGAAAATACGAAATAAATACTAAGTATCGGAACAAATGTAATATTGTAAAATTCCTTTACTTACTTACTGGCTTTTAAGGAACCTGCAGGTTCATTGCCGCCCTCACATAAGCCCGCCATTGGTCCCTATCCTGAGCAAGATTAATCCAGTCTCTATCATCATATCCCACCTCCCTCAAATCCATTATTATATTATCTTCCCATCTATGTCTCGGGCTCCCCAAAAGTTTTTTTTCCTCTTGCCTCCCAACTAACACTCTATATGCATTTCTGGATTCGCCCATATGTGCTACATGCCCTGCCATCTCAAACGTCTCTATTTAATGTTCCTAATTATGTCAGGTGAAGAATACAATGCGTGAAGTTCTGTATTGTGTAACTTTCTCTATTCTCCTCTAACTTCATCCCTCTTAGCCCCAAATATTTTCCTAAGCACCTTATTCTCAAACACCCTTAACCTACGTTCCTCTCGCAAAGTGAGAGTCCAAGTTTCACAACCATACAGAACAACCGGTAATATAAGTGTTTTATAAATTCTAACTTTCAGATTTTTTGACAGCAGACTGGATGATAAAAGCTTCTCAACCGAATAACAACAGGCATTTCCCATATTTATTCTGTGTTTAATTTCCTCCTGAGTATCATTTATATTTGTTACTGCTACTCCCAGGTATTTGAATTTTTCCACCACTTCAAAAGATAAATTTCCAATTTTTATATTTCCTTTTCGTACAATATTCTCTTCACGAGACATAATCAAATACTTTGTCTTTTCGGGATTTACTTCCAAGCCTATCTCTTTACTTGCTTCAAGTAAAATTCCCGTGTTTTCCCTAATCGTTTATGGATTTTCTCGTAATATATTCACGTCATCCGCATAGACAAGCAGCTGATGTAACCCGTTCAATTCCAAACCCTCCCTGTTATCCTGGACTTTACTAATGGCATACTCTAGAGCAAAGTTAAAAAGTTAAGGTGATAGTGCATCTCCTTGCTTTAGCCCACAGTGAATTGGAAACTCATCTGACAGAAACTGACCTATACGGACTCTGCTGTACGTTTCACTGAGACACATGAACGAAAAGTTACATTTGTTGGGATCAAATTTCTGCACATTTAAAGGACAAAACTAAAATATTTTCCATCACTTTTATAACAACACACTGCTCTCTTAAATTGACTGAGCGTAATGGGATATAAATCAATGGCTTTTCCAAAACGTGCTATGAAAATGTTTCATATAAAACAATTTGTAACTCGAAAAGGAAGCAAAAACATGCAAAAGTGTATTAAACACTTTTTGTTTGAAGCATCTGAAAGAATAACTCCCTGAAATTAATGACATTACTTACGGTTCAACCTGTATTAATTACCAAAGAGTTTCAATTTATCCATTCGTTCTCCTACAATTCATCCATCCACCCTCCCTAGTTTTCCCTCAACCCAATACGAGCAAATGCTGGGTAACTTTCGGTGTTGGACCCCGGATTCATTTCACCGGCATTATCACCTTCATATCATTCAGACGCTAAATAACCTAGATATTGATACAGCGTCGTGAAATAACCCAATAAAATAAAATAAAATTCACCCTCTCACCCCTCCATCAAACTACCCCTCCATCCCTCAACCCTCCATCCATCCACCCATCCATCCATCCATCCATCCATCCATCCATCCATCCATCCATCCATCCATGCATCCATCCATCCATCTATCCATCCATCCAGTTCCAATTAAAAAAGAACACAGGGTGCTCTTCGTATGACATGGCATCAATATGACAGCAGATTAGCATGCAAGTTAATATCGAGCATCTCATTAACAATAGGCAGACTTTTAACTAGGTCGCATTCGAAGCTGCTGCTGTTTTTCCCGAGCGGCTTAAAAAATCTACTTTAATTTTGCACACGCTACAGCAGGCAGTGTGCACGAGTATTCGTGATAAAAACTGTAATTAGAATTCAGCGTATGTAGCCTAAGGTCTGAGCATGGATGGTTATTTATGCATAATTGCGCTTCCTGCCGTTAGTGGATTATGGTACGTGGGCCACAAGAAGATGTCTGTAATTGTTTGAAGCACAATATGCCTTTTCGATGTGATTTGCTGTCGTCCCTTGCTGTCAATATTCTTACCTGAAAGCAATTGTAGCCTACGTGTCATCAAAGTTCTGCGTCGTTGCATGAATGCCAAATAGTGTAGAAATTTGCTTGTCTCCTTCACGTTACCTTACCCAGCTTCAGTCTCTACCTCTTCTCTTTTCCATTCCAGTCCTGCCAACTCGTCTTTCTGTCTGTCTGTCTCTTTGTACATCTGTCTGTCTTCTAGCTAGTTACCTACGTACATATACAGGGTGATTCAAAACCTCTGCGACAAATTCTGAAGGATGATAGATCTAACAATAAGAAATCCTTTTTGTTAAACAACCTATATCTTTTGAAACGTCGTTGGAAGTTACCGTTGAAAATGTTTTTGCTCGGCCGTATGTCAATGTATGCGAATGTTTGCACCCCTGTTTGTTTGTTGAGATGTTTGTAACAGACGAGAAGGGTTATTGTTGTTTGTTCACGTTTAATGTTCAATACCTTTTCCTTTAAGTTCAGTGTAATCATCCATTGAGAATGGATGTCTACGGGGTCTTCCACCAATGCGTCGGGGATGAAGAGACCCATCGTCTCGAAGGCGCTGATAAAGTCTAGCAAACATTGTGTGGTGAGGGTGATTTCTGTTTTGAAACTGTTGTTGGTACATGTGGAGAGCTCTTCTTCCGTTTCCGCGAGCCTCCCCATAACACATTACCATGTCGGCTAACTCGGAAAAAGTGTAGACATCCATTCTCAAATTACGTCACTCTATTCTGACATCACTTGCTTAGCAAATGATTGCCAGCGATGTGCGCCATAAACAAACTGCAGCTTTATGCTGTGGTGTTCCCTAGGATTATAGACTTACTGTCTTACATGAATTAAATTTGTTATTAGACTCTTAAGCTACGGTTTGTTTACGGCGATCATCGCCAGATCGTCATGAAGTGGTTTCTTTATCAGCATACATCGCTGTCAAATCTCATTTGTTTTGCTGCCATAATTCAATTCAATGTTTCCACATGGCCTTCTCTAAATATTGATTATTGAACATATATGCGGCGATATGCGTCCTGAATTTGCTTCAGAAGCAACCTCAAGCGATCTGCGTCTACATTGGCGATCATCGCTGTAAAGAAACCGTGCGCATTCATTTTAAACAAACATAAACAAACTGCAGCTTTATGCTGTGGTGTTTCCTAGAATATTATAGACTTACTTTCTTACATGAATAAAATTTATTATATTTCTTATTATAGACCCATACTAACTTCTCTGTAACAAACCAAATCAGATGAAAAAAAATTATTCCATTTCAAATACTTGTAGCTACAGATATACGGTATATAGTCAATAAAGAAACAAAGAGTAATAATCATTAATAATAAGTAGACTTCGTGGAATTGCCACGAGAATCGTAAGGTTTACTACACACGCGGTATAGACTATGAGAAGGGGGCGTGCAACGGATGGAGTATGCCTCTGATGTAAACACTAAGCAGTATACTGCGGTTACAATAAAACCTGTATCCTGCATTCAAGAAATATAATGAATGATCATTGAAGTAGGAAATGTCTAAACATGTAAATACACAATTATTTCACAGTGAGATATATTAACGCTTAAAATTTAATGTAATATACTCACATCATCCTTGAATATGTGCATTGCAGTGAAGAGTTACGTACATTTTGAGCGACTGCAAAGTAACCTCCTCCGATGGTCACTCAGTTTTCATACTGGGAAAATGTACGTTTAACATCACACGATGTAATACGTGCATATTTGAAGAACGGAAAGTTACTACTTTTTAGTACACTAATTTCAGACGTCTTGTCGTGACCTGATAGTACATCATTTATAATACGAAGTTGTAAATAGGCAGAATTTTTAGCAATAGTGTTTCTCAACTTACATTTCACTTTTTCTGAAATTAGTGAATTGTTATTTTGGATAACTGTTTGTAATACTTTATACACTATGTTAAGGGCTTCTGAGAGTTGTAGTTTAGACGATTCTAATAGGATTATGCTTTTGGACACGATTTTAAAATTAGAATCGGTGAACAGAATATCTTCCAGGTTAAATAAATAAATCTAATCTAATCTAATCTAATAGCTGTTCAGAAGGCAATGATTTTACAGCTGCAACAGCGGAACTATCTGTGCTATCCAATGCACCAATTACCTCCATTATTTTGCCGTAATATTCTGCATAATAATTAACAGCATCGCACCACGTAAGGGGGTAAGGGTATTCCAGGGGCAATTGTTTGTAACAGCAACACACTCATTGTAGTATTTTTGATTGAATTCTTGCCTGCACTGAACAAATGTTAAGCTTCGACTATTCCAACCACAGTAATGCAAAAACAAGTGCATACATAGGTATACATTAGCTAAGGCTGCTCTATCTATTTGGACCGGTCATAACTCTTAACATGAACTGCTTATACTACGAGACCGAGCGGGCGCTCACCTCCTCTATACTACCGTATATCGGCAACCTGATAGCATGCTGCGTGTGGCAATTCAACGAAGTCTAATAATAAGTTACAAAAATTGCATTACATTTTCTTCCCACTCAATCATGTTCATAATCCTCTTAAATAAGAATCCATTTCATGAAAATCTCAGTATCACAATAACACTCAACCGAGAGCATGAATATTTTATTCAAGTACTACGCTGAGCGCTGATGTCGCCACTGTCACTGTATACAAGACATCTTAGGCGATTACGGAGCGCGGTGCTTCGAGAGTATGACGCATTCTGCTAGTTCGTTAAATCAACACCGGTCAATTTACAATGAACGGGTAGTACAGGGACCCCATGACTCCTGTGACTTTCTTTTTTTAAAGAGGCGTTTAAAATACATGTAACTGGACAAGAATAGATTGAAAGTACAGAAAGTATACCGTGAACATCCAACATTTTACAGTTTGTTTTTATTCTAGTTTCGGGATGTATAGCTGTGATTCTGGTTGGAAAATAATCGCACTCAAAAAGTTCACGTAGCAATTTAGTAGTATACGCCAAAGCCATAGTAACGCTCCAGCAATGAGTTATTTATAAAATGACGTCTCCTAGCCAGCGTTTTCATGTTATTTGGTGGTATGCGGAGAAAAAAATCAGTTATTCAAGTGAAAAGAAAATTCCGTCGTGACTGCAGTAAGGGATCGCCGACATTTAAGACTATCAAGGAGTGGTGTAAGGTAAACCAGGGTAATTGTAAACAGTTTTCACTGATTTCAAATATATTTTTAACATTACACAACCCTCAGTAACGGTAAGCATGACAAAGAAACATTATGTTATTTTTAGATCTTTCTTTTCCTGAAAATGAGTTTAATAGTAATATACGTTACAAGAGCGGTATGTTGACATTTTCATGGTCGAGGAAAAGATTGAAAAAGCGAAACGTAGTTGAGCTTTTTTAATTTCCGAGAACATGAAAACAAACATACCGCTCGTGTATCGTACATTATTTTGTGCGAAGATCGTTTATTACAGACCTGAAAGACGAATTTCTAATTAGTTGCAATGAAATCTCCATGTTGGTTTCTGTTTAATGACGGCAACTTCTGAAAACCAAAATATCTTTCTTCAACATTGTTGCTATAAAATGTTTTCTGTGTTTATTATATTCCAGCAGGCCGTGATATACGTCTGTCTTTTTCCCCCCCCAATCTATAAATGCGAACTTAAAACAAACGGTAAGGTTATGTAATGATTTATTTTTCATTTTAATATTTTAACAATATTATTTATATAGCATATTGTAGTAATAACATCGGCATCTGGAATCTTGTTGATTTTTTCACGGCTTCCTTAATGTTACTTGTATCAGGAATGCAATAAGTTTCGTGGAGTAGTAGACTTTACTTAATTTTTGCAAATATTTAAAAACAATAATTAACATTGCAATTTAGGTGAAATTGCAGTGGTAAGTTTCCAATTTATAATTATTACTATGTTAAACGTCTCTAAAAATAATATGTTAAAAGCCTAAAGCAGTAAAATGAATATCGCGCTTAAGCGGTAAGAAGAGGGAAATTGTTATGTGTGTTACGTTGGGAATACTGAATGTGGTATTTCACACTTACCGCGTATTGGTTCTGTGCGGAAAACAAGCAAATACGCACGTTCTCGCACAAAATAATAAGATTTACTTTTTTCAGCTTTCGATTACTAGTTCACATTTACCCCACCTGTTTAAATTTACGCCTTTGAGAGGGGGGTAATTGTAAACACCAATTTTCGCAAGGGCTATCAGACACTGAACATTTTTTGTCCTGTTTCAGAAGAAAGAGCTGTACTCCTTCCAACTCCAATTTTTGTCACTGGTACATTTCGTCTCTTTAACCTATGATATATGACGATATAGGAACTCAGTACCTCTCCTGAGCTTCACGATAACTGTAGTTACTATTTTTCACAACTGTGACAACCCTCTCTAAATCCTCTACAGTTTAGTTGAGTGGGGGTCTCTTTGATTACTGAAAAGTACGAAATGTAACCATAGTAAAACATGTTTACAAACACCCGCAAGCAATTAAAACTATGGGGAAAATGTAAACACGTCATAATTTAATGAACTGAAGTTATTGGAGATCTCAGAACCATTGTAATAAATATTAACTACTATAATTACTCATAAAAACAACATATTCTTAAAAAAATAGCACTGTACGTTTACTTACAATGCCAAAAATGAAGGTGAAGCAAAATTCTTTCTCAACTTTTTTTGTAGATTCTTACAAAACATTCGTTCACAACTAAGCAGGTACTCCTATTTGGTGCCAAACTGCTTTGTAGGTTAGCCAACATGTTAATTTAAATATTCCCCAGAATTAAAATTTTTATATTGATAGTTCTGTATTTTTCACAGCATTTATTTACAATTACATCCTGTTTACAATTACCCTCATCTACCCTACTTAGTTTTTGGCCAACGGTAATGTGTTGAAAGAACACGGAGGCTGTAATCCCGGTATCCAGAAAGAGGCTATTGAAAATGAGCAGAGATCGTTTGAAATAAGTTCAAAGAAGCAATCGGACAAGCAGCGAGAGAACTTGGACTGAAACGGATAACTGTGCACAAATTTCTTCATCGACTATTTCATTTTCACACCTACTACAAAGTACAGATTTTGGAAGAAATCAAACGCGACGACCGACCAAAACGAGAATCATTTGCAGTCGATAGTTGGTTCACATTGCTGACAACGAAAACTTTTTATCGCGAATAAGGTTTTTAGACGAGACCACATTTCATGTTTCAGGAAAAGTCAATCGCCACAATGTGCGAATATGGGGCTCCGAACATCCCCATACAGTTACAGTAAATATCGTCGTTGTTCCTGCAATAACTCCTATGTGCAAAATATGAAATTTTTCAGTAGGAAGAAAAAATCACATTTATTCTTCTATGGCAGTAGTGCATAGGAGGTTGTGAATTCTTACATTTTCGAAGGAAAGAAATACAGGGACATCACTTTATTTTTACTTGCATTTTTATTGTACCTGCGTTTCTGAATGTACTTGACTCCCACCCCTTTCACTAATGTTCTTGCTCCTGTCAGCCACACAAACTTACGACCGCTGTAGCAAACGAAGTCTGCTAGCAGTGAAGTAAATAGTACAGAGTATAGTGTGATTCAGAAATATGGTTGCGTTTTCCATAGAAGGGAGAGCCTATATTATTAAAGCTTATTTCCAGTGGCAGGTATTTATGGAAATTAATTTTATCATTTGTGTTTTTTAATATTGGTGTCGACGGAGATTGTTGGAGATTGATTTGTACTCTTGTTGGATATTAATGTAAATTTTGGAAAATACAACTATTTTGAAATTGGAGTATTAACTCAGTATGAATATTACTTTCCAAATAATTAACATTAAAGATTCATTGGATTCTGGTAAATGTGCGGTATGGCCAATAGACAATATTTGTTAGATTGAGACTGTATTTAACCCACATTCATTAAAAACGGAAAAAAAAAACTTGCAGCCCTCAAATAATACTTTCAAATTATTAGTGAAATGTTGAATTCTCCGTCTTTTGAGTTCACTAATGTAATTAGAACACCTGGAATACCATGCAATGTAGCCTGCTTGAATGTGCAACAAATCCAAATGAAAAAAAATGTCCGAAAAATGAACTCAGAATATGAAATTCGCTATAAAACGACACAATAATAATAATTCGCGAATGTGTTCATATTTCGCGATTTGTTGTTATTGTTTTATCCGCATATTATTAATCAGAATCACTTAATTCGTAAAGATTAGTAAAAATATATTGTAAATCTAGCCTATTATGCCTATGTCGTGATTTTCGAGATCTCCGTAAATGCCCGCCCCTGCTTATTTCGCACAGGTACGGTGTGTAGCATGACTGAATAACTTTATCTGTGTGGACTGTGCAGAATTGACGATTAGAGTCACCGAAAGTACGGTAATATGCTGAATAAAGTAGCCATTATATAATGAATAAAACCGCCTGAGGAGTTGAGTTTGTGGAAAAAAATGTTACTAATCTACTGTATTTTGATAAAATACCGTAAAAGTAATGATAAAACTGAAAATCCTAATATCATATTTCCCTGTAACATAAATGGATACACTACTTTTCTCTCCTCCTATAACTAGTAATATGATTTGTTTACATATTGCACTAGTAACACCAAACTCCTGTAATGGAACGGGGTAACAGTGTTTACGAGTATAGCCAGGTTAATGTTAAAAATGTTGGTAAAAATAAAGTGATGTCCCTGTATAATTACATATAGGAGATTTTATTATTTGCTGTATCACTATTTAAGTTATTTAATAGAGAAAAAAATCTGTCTGAAAATTGATAAATATGTCACATAGGAGTTATTGCCAAAACAACGACGATATGCTGCGTGCCACATGGTTTGAAATCGAATACAGAGTGGACATTTTTCGTGCTATAAGAGGCGCTCATGTTCAAATACACTGAACTCAGAACTTTGTGAGTTTTCCAATCATTTCCATGCATAATATTATTTGTATACAATTTTTGCCTTCAACTTTATATATTTAAAATGTTGGAGGTTCATGGTGAACATTCTATATAACATTTTTTCTCATGCTTTCTCAAACTCTCTAATTTTTTCGTTTGTAATATTTATACATTTTAATTAATTTATTGGGATTCATTTTTAATTCTTCCCAAATAGGAGGTTAAATCTCCCGCCTCCCCTTGTGTACTATTTTTGTGAAGAACGACACACAAACATAGTTGATCTCAGAACGAACGTAGTCGTGGCTTTCGCGGAAATTAACGCTGAAGAAGTTAGATTGCACATGGCTGGAATTAGCCTCCCGTTATAATTTCTGTCGTGTACGCACTGGTGGTCACGTGGAAGTCTAATGTGAGCAGAGAGAATAAAACTACCATCTTTCCAGAACAGCCGTGCTCGACTGGCGAAATTCAGTGTAAATAATAGTGGAGAGTTGCTGCGTAAGCCCAAGGCAAACTGACGTGATCGAGGACACACGTATTCCTGGAGTACGCCTATGTACTGAATAATCAAGATGGCAGACATCGCTTGCTTTTTGACGAAGACGATCTTTGTGTCCGTTATTTATTTAATTTTATTTATTTATTTACTTATTTATTTAGTCCTCATTTATTTACTATTTATTTACTTCTTTATTTACTATTATATTTATTTACTTATTTATTTAGTCCTCATTTATTTACTATTTATTTACTTCTTTATTTACTATTATATTTATTTACTTATTTATTTCTTTATATAATATTCATTCATTCACCGGTCTGTAAGTGAATTCATCCATTAATCATCCATAATACATCATTCCATCAATCCATCAACCCATTCATCCGTTCAACTATACAGGGTGTTTCCGAGGTGGTGTTACAAACTTTCAGGGATAATGGCGAAGGGCACATGTATCAATTTTAGATAAGAAACCCTGGTCCGGAAATGACCGAGTCGAAAGTTACAAATATAAATGTCTTTCTCGTACTACCAGCATTCACCTGAAACTAATGTCGTATTATATAGGAACGCACGCACGCACGCACGCACACACCACAAATGTTCGGTGCTCTTCCACCCTTATAGCGGAATTAAAAGTGATCATCTCTTTCTAATGCCGTAGTAAAGAATGCAAGGGGGGTTCTGCATTCCTATCCTTCAATATTCTTGATGGTGTATGTAGTGATATTTGACATTTGAGCGAAGGGTTCGGTAAATTACCTACTTGGCTGCCATGACTCATATATGGGAAGTCTCGACATGTGGTCAGTTCGGTCCCTGGCTGTGGGGTGGGTTAGTTCCCCCTCGTGAGAGCGGCGAGTGCTGAAACAATCCCCCTTTGCCACCGCAGGGAGAAGTTCCCGAGTCGTCAGGAAGATGGCAGCAGCATCAGCGTCTTAATTACATTTAGTCGTCCAGCTAATTGCAAAGCTCATTAGGACTGTTCTGTACAGTCCGGTGAGCAAACTTGTCCACTACTGCAGTGGCGGCTGTTGACTTCCTCGCACTTGGATAAGTATCTGTGTAATTTTTGTGCATACTTTTTTTTTTGGCTAACTCTTGTTTCAACACTGGAATTTATTATTTATTTAATGTGATGGAGTTAAAGTCATAAAACCTTCTCTGCCATACTATCAGAAATGCAAATATAAACAGGAAAAAATACAAGCATACAGAAAATAAATAAACAAATAAATAAGTAAATAAATAAATACATGAGAAAATGAATGAAAAATAAATAAATACATAAATAAATAAATACAGAAATAAATAAATAAATAAATACATACATACATACATAAATAAATAAATAAATAAATAAATAAATCTATACTAATAATAAATCTGTAGCCGAAATTTTTCTCGTAATTTTCGATTTTCCAAAAATAATTGGTCCTAACATATATAATTAACCACCCTGAAACCGAAAATAGCTTTTTTGAAATTTGTGTTTGTATGTCTGTCTGTATGTTTGTTACCTCTTCACGCGATAATAGCTGAACCGATTTCGATGAAAATTGGAATATAAATTAAGTTCGTTGTAACTTAGATTTTAGGCTATATGGCATTCAAAATACATTATTTAAAAGGGGGGTTATAAGGGGGCCTGAATTAAATAAATCGAAATATCTCGCTTATTATTGATTTTTTTTTTAAATATTACATAACAAAAATTTCTTTAAAAATCATTTTCGATAAGTTTTTTCGATAAATTTTGATAGGACTGATATTTAATGAGATAAATGAGTTTCAAAATTAAAATAACTGCCATCTAAGGCGGTGTAATGAAATAAACAAACGAATTCGTCTATAAGGGGCCTCGGTCAACAACAATCGAAAGCTATGAATCATAGCCTGCAGAGAATTTTTCTGTGTTTGTATGAAGTAATATCGGAAGCTAAATGAACCGATTTGTGTAATTAATTATTATTTAACCATTGGAAAGTGTAGTTTCTCTATATGGACACAATGCTATAATGTTATTACAGTAACTTGTGAGTGAATTGAGGACAGGTAAGATTAAAATAGCTTCTTATGCACAAACAACTCGATAGGCTATTCTGTGTATTCGTTTCCTGTATTTCTTAAAATAATGTTTATCTCAGAGAATTAACGAGCCACAAGAGTGTATTGATTTAGTATGCAGTAATAATATGTTAGCTTAGCATTCCATTATTTTATAATCCAGATTTTAACTATGCTCAATTGAATCGTGTTAAAATACATAAATGCATTAAATGCAATGGAAAAAAATTGGGTAATGAGCCAAGCAGATTATGTTGCGCTGTTGTAAAATAAAATTTGTTCCTCCTGAGGTTCAAGAGCTCTCATAACAAATTAAAAACTTACTTATCGGTGTACATCCGTTATCAACACATTTTATATAATATAATATAATATAATATAATATAATATAATATAATATAATATAATATAATATAATATAATATAATATAATATAATATAATATAATATTTTTTCTCGTTGCCAAACTTTCAGAACGGTCCCGAGGTTCACTAAGCCTCCTATAAAATTGAGTACCGGGTCTTTCCCGGGGGTAAAAGGCGATCAGAGCGTGGTGCCGACCACACCACCTCATTTTAGCGCCGAGGTCATGGAAAGCATGGGGCTCTACCTCCATGCCCCCCCAAGTGCCTTCATGGCATGTTACGGGGATACCTTTTTTTATAATATAATATAATATAATATAATATAATATAATATAATATAATATAATATAATATAATATAATATAATATAATATAATATAATATAATATAATATATAATATAATTTAAGTTATTTAAGTTATTTGAAGGGTTCAGAACCATATTGGCCCAAGCGCCATTTACTGAATACGTAGAAAACAAGGGTTAAAATTAAGTTATTATCATAATTCAATGGAAACATATAGCAAGTAAAGTAAAGTATACACATTAAATCTAAATGATATGTCAGTCTTCATTAAAGTATGGATGCATGTAATAAAAATTAAAAATATGTTAAAGGAATTGTCATTGCGCCAAATGAGTGCTCTCTGGACCAAAATTATCGCATTTTAATTATTTAAATACAATTTAAATTAAGTAACATATTAAACGAATTATCCTTCTATCAAACACGAATGTTCGCTGGATCAAATGTCCTATTTTAATTATGTAATTTATATTTATTTCCAACGGGTGCAGCGGAGCGCACGGGTACGGCTAGTAAATAAATAAATAAATAAATAAATAAATAAATAAATAAATAAATAAATAAATAAATAAATAAATAAATAAATAAATAAAACAAAGAAATGAATGAGTAAATAAATGCATAAGTAAATAAATAAATGAATAAGTAAATAATCAATTAATTAAATAACGACTAAATAGGTATTTTTAATCGGTTATTTAACGACGCTGAATCAACTACGAGGTTATTTAGCGTCGATGAGATTGGTGATAGCGAGATGGTCTTCGGCGAGATGAGGCCAAGGATTCGCCATAGATTACCTGGCATTCACCTTACGGTTGGGGAAAGCCTCGGAATAAACCCAACCAGGTAATCAGCCCAAGCGGGAAGCGAACCCGCACCCGAGCGCAACTGCAAGCTGGCAGGCAAGCATCCTAACCGACTGAGTCATGCCGGTGGCTAATAAATAAGTAAATAGATAAGTAAATAAATAAATATAATAAGAAAAAAGCATAAGTCCAGAGATAAAATCGGAACACGTACAAATAAAAAATGTAGTAGGCCTATACAGATTGCGATGTGCAGGGCATGTAGCACGTATGGGCGAATCCAGGAATGCATATAGTGTGTTAGTTGAGAGGCCGGAGGGAAAAAGACCTTTGGGGAGGCCGAGACGTAGATGGGAGGATAATATTAAAATGGATTTGAGGGAGGTGGGATATGATGATAGGGACTGGATTAATCTTGCACAGGATAAGGACCGATGGCGGGCTTATGTGAGGGCGGCAATGAACCTTCGGGTTCCTTAAAAGCCATTTGTAAGTAAGTAAGTAAGGCCTATACAGAAATTAAAACATAGTATGTTCCGCGCCATAGCGTCATGGCCTAAAACATCATGCCTAGGACCCGCGTTACGGAATGCGCGCTGCTTCAAGTTCTCATGGAGAAGGAATTTTCTCATAAAATTTCGGCCAGCGTATGGGATCGGTGTCCTCTTAGCATCGTGATGGTGTTTGGAGATCTATGATAGTTAACGATATCATGTTATGGAAACCACCTGTAACAGCCGGAGGGATCATCATGCTAACCACACGATACCTCCATTCTGGTTGGATGATCGTTCACCTCTGCTGAGGCATGTAGACTTGAGGCCAGCAGCCGACTGGTCAAGCTTGTCTTTGTATGGTCTGTCGCGCCATGGATTTAATTTTGTAATTTAAAACTTTATTTCCTTACTAAAGAAATTTCCTAGTTTGAAAAAAAAAATTTAAAGTACAAAAGCAATAGATGAAAATATTTCCAATATAAATTAATAAACTATAATATCACAGAATAGGTGGAAGTAGAACACAATGCAATACTGAACTAAATAAGGAAAGTGTTTACAATTAAACTGTGGTATTTAATGTTCACTGAATGGAAGACTATTGATCCGGGCTATATGAAACAATATGAATGTTTCGGAGGGCATGCAGAAGAAATATGATATGAAGATAACTCCTTTGAATAATGTTTAAGGTTAGTTATGTTCTGGAAACTTTTTCCTGTAGAACTGAGATCACACGTTGCAGTAGAAGTTTGTAGTAAATTTCGCCTGTCACTGTTACACGTTCTTGGCTTTTGGGCTGCCATCTCGTCAAAGAAAAGCGGATCAATGATTAAAAATTAAATTATTGGTATTGATTATTTAACGACGCTCGCAACCGCAAAGGATATATCAGCGTCGCCGGTGTGCCGGAATTTTGTCCCGCAGGAATTCTTTTAAATTCCAGTAAATCTACAAACATGAACCTGTCGCATTTAAACATACTTAAATCCTATCGACCTGGGCCGGAATCGAACCCGCAGCCTCGAGCACAGAAGGCCAGCGCTATACCGACTACGCTACCCAAGCCGACCGGATCAATGATGAAAGTGACATTAGTTTTTTAATAAAATTAAACCAGGAAACATATTTTAACGTTTTAGTAAATGCTGACGATGTGGTAATAATACAAAAAAATTAAAATGATCTGCAGTTTTGCATGTATGTAAATAAAATAAGCATGAATTACGGTTTGAAAATATCAAAAGGTAAAACTGAAGCATTGAATTAATGACTTTCTGGGTCGCACGGCAGCCGAGGCATGTAAATCGAGAATGCGAAGCGATAGAACGTTCGCAGTCGACAAGTACATTGAAAAAAATTCGAGAGTGAAGTGAATGAAGATAGAAAATTGAAAATATCGTTGTACTTATGCAGCGCAAATGGGAGTGGAAGTATAAGCAACGGATATGTTAGCCCACATTCTTCATCCTATATCGAAAGACATATTCACGCATAAAACATGAGGACAGCCTACCCCCGATATAGTGTCCAGGTTTCACATCCATATAAGAACGTAGGAAAGGTAATCACTTTCGAAAACTTCAATAATGTATCCTTTGTTGTGCCTTTAAATACTCTAAAAATTCTGCTAGAGACATTTTGGAACATGGCAATTTTCTTTTATAAATCATAGTTGAAATTATTGTAACTTACACTGCAGCTTAAATATTTGAATCAGCCCGCCATGGTGCCCTAGTGGCTAGAGCGCTGGATTTATAATCCTGCGAACCCGGGTTCGATCCCCGGTATACCCCCGATTTATAAGTTGTATTTGGCAAGCCCAAGTCCAGGTAACGTAGGGGTTTTCTCTGGGAGCTTCGGTTCACCTGTGGCATCCCAACAAGTCTTCATTTCATCTCATCGCGGTTGTAGCATAGACCATCCTCCTTAGGAGTACCCTGGGCAACGACTCTGTCGGTAAATTGGTCTACAGAACTGCTTCATATGGGTGAATGACGAACAGTCAAGTATCCGCCATTAGTAAAATGAATAGGCTATATACCGAGTGAACCGTGAATAATGTCATTAATTATTATTCTTTGAGGTATTTTAAACAAAAAAGTTTGATACAAATTTGCTAATTTTTGCTTCCTTTTCGAGATGAAAAATTTTATATGAATCATTTCATAGCGTATTTTGGGAAAGCCATTGATTGAATTCCCAATATGCTGAGTTAATTTAAGAAATCAGTATCTTATGGTAATAAATGACTGAAAGAATAATAGTTTGGTCCTTCAAGTGTGCAGAAATTTCATCGGAACAAATGTAACTTTTTGTTTTAAAAAGTAACTTTAAATGTTACATTTGTTCGGATAAAATTTATTATCATAATTATAATTGAGGACGTAGCTGCAATAAGAGCCCATAGCTCCATAGGCCCTTTTTCCGAGAATGCATAAATCGACTTTCCATAGTTTCATTGTTATACCCACAAAGTTTCGTTGAGAAATTTTGAACAACAATGTTAGTAAACCTGTTTATTTTAATATATATTATAGGTCCTTTATCTATAGAACATGTTCATACATGAAAAACTGCCCTCCAAGACTGGATTTTCAATCAGCGTCTCGAGTTTCACTGAAGAAAAACGAAGTTAAGGATGTCAGAGACATTTCCATATGTAAAACAGGAAAGCCACTCATTTTATGAGTCTCTTTTCCAATCTTCTGAGACTGTGCAAGATGAAGAGATGAAAGAAAGTGATGACAGAGATAAGGAAGGAAATCGTGTGGAAAATATGTGGAATGAACAAAAATAATGTCCTACCTTATTTGAAAAACACTTTTTACTATCCAACAAGTTCATGATGTGTTACCTTGTTTGATAAACTCCTATTCCTTATTTTGTTTTGAAAACATTGTTAACTTCTCAAAATATTCGTGATTTGTTATTTTGTGTGGAAAAAATGTCATAAAGTCTAAACATTCATGATTCGTCATTTTGTTTTGAAAATATTTCTAACTTTTCGAAATGTTCGTTATTTGCTATGTTACGTGGAAAATATCTCGAGTTCTAAAAATGTTAATGAATATTATTAATATTATTGCTGTATTTTCTTAGGAAAATATTTGGGGCTAAGATGGATGAAGTTACAGGAGAATGGAGAAAGTTACAAAACTCAGAGCTGCACGCATTATATTCTTCACTTGACATAATTAGGAACATTAAATCCAGACGTTTGAGATGGGCAGGGCATGTAGTACGTATGGGCGAATCCAGAAATGCATATAGAGTTTTAGGTGGGAGGCGGGAGGGAAAAATACCTTTGGGGAGGCCGAGACTTAGATGGGAGGATAATATTAAAATGGATTTGAGGGAGGTTGAATATGATGGTAGAGACTGGATTAATCTTGCTCAGAATAGGGACCAATGGGGAGCTTATGTGAGGGCAGCAATGAACTTCCGGGTTCTTTAAAAGCCAGTAAGTAAGTATTGCTGTATTTTATATAAAAATATAAATAATAATAAATTTTTATAAAGACTATACACAGCTTATAATTTGAATTTAAAGTACGTTCTCCAGAAAAGAGGCCCATAACATGCATTACTTTTATACATTATTCTTTAAATATATAACATTGGTTTAAAATGCTTTTAGTATTTCCGTTATATAATGTAAAAAACACAATACTTATTATCCAGCAGTTTCATATTCACTTGTTAGTGCATTTAGTGCACTGTTTTAAAAATTTCAACTCTATATATATATATATATATATATATATATATACATATATATATATATATATATATATATATATCTCAAAACAACATTTTAGGGTATGGGCTCTTATTGCAACTACGTTCTCAATTATCATTATTATCATAATTCATTGCTTTCTTAAATTGACTGAGAATATTGGGAATTAAATCAATGGCTTTCCCAAACCACGCTATGAAATATTTCATATAATACAATTTTATCTCGAAAAGGAAACAAAAACGCACAAAATTCTTTTGTTGGAAATGTCTCATAGAATAACCCCCTGGAATTAATTATATTACTTATGGGTCAACCTTTTTGAAATATATTAACCTTCTCTATTATCTTGTTTTATTTTATTCTGCCTTTTCTCTTATTGCCTATTTTCCAAGAAAAAAAAAGCTATTCATTTTGATTTCTCTATAGGTATATTTAAATTGTAGCCATTAACTATTTGTCATGATTAAATAATCCTTTTCGTAACATGTTCCGAACCTGACAATGGGATCTGGTTATCTGCATTTCATGCCAATGGTAATTGCCCTACGCTGGATTCGAAACCACGCCCGAGTATAACCTGGAAGCATTAGTCCCCCTCTATGTTCCTAGACCATACTTATGTCTAGAATAAAGTGGAATTGGACAGAAGTTAAAATGAATTAAAGCAAAATATTGTATTTGAATTAAATACAACGGGAGAAAAAGGAATAACCAGCGATTTTACTATATACGACTCATGCTAAAACTCTCAGCATTTGTCACACTGAGTAAACACACATGGAAAGTTATGAGTTTTAAGTCACTGAGCTGTACTTACTGTTATGAATTTCAAATTGCAATCCACTCACAAACAGATGCGAATAAAATTGTAACGAAAATGTTTTCATATATGCAAACACAAAGTGAAATTAATAATAGGATAGAGCAAGGGGAGAAGAACGCATTTCAACACACAGTCCTGCAGCCAAGAACGGGAAACATACTCTGAAATAAATAATAATGCAATATTGTAGAATAAATTTTTTTCTGAGTAAAATACTGTTTTAAAAAGTCGCATGGTATATATGAAATCCTTTGGGCTGTTCAAAATGTCTGTATTCTTGGTATGTGATTGAAGAATGTGATCCCGAAATGCGTTAAGTCAATTTTTATGAAAGGACAGGACTATTTTTTTATGAACTGGTCTAAGGACTGAGCGAGTTTTCAAATTACTTGAAGAAATACTGTAAAAAAATTATAAACATATAAGTAAAAAAAAAATTGTCCTCATTATTTATGAAATGACCCTCGTACATTTCATAAAACTGTTTGTCGTTCCTTTTTGCGCTTCTACACTTCGTTATACCTTCTTAACAACACTTCTTAGCACGTTTTGCTTTTACCGGTTCAATATTTTTACTTTCATTATTACCTTATCCTTTTCACTTTCCGATAAACACCGCATGTACTGGACTTGCGACATTGTCGCTTGCAGAAAGAGACAACACTGAGTCATGTAAAAGTTATACATTTCAAATATTATAGACATCGATGACTCAGAACCAGACTGTTCCATTTTACTATTTTCTTTTTCAGGAGAGCTATTTTAAGCTCCTGACATTCAAAGCTTAATGAAACAATATTTGGAATGGCTTCACAGCAACCTCATGGAGAGGAATATTTACAATTTTGCTCGATTCATGTATGCAAACAAGAACAAAGACACAATGCAGTACAGATTTCTTTGTTATGAAAAGTTGGACTTAGAACAGTCTGATTCTCAGCCATCGATATATTGTATTCTTGTGTATCTTAATTTTGAGCATCCAGCCTCCCTTGAATAAGTGAATTCGTCTTGCTTGCACTTGCACTGCCATCTGTTACCACAGTCTAGTATATACAGTCACGAAGCTCAGTACGTAGGGAGTATGCATCCATAGATGGTTGCTAACCACTAGCACCATTACTATCGCCTCATTACAGGCAATGCAAAATAGTACTGTCACAGTCTATTGTTCCCAGTACCCTCAACAACTCGAGTTTCGTGACTGTATTTACTAGACTGTGCTATTATCTAATCAACGTATGATGTCATCTTTTCCATTAATACATACCACAATTCTGTAAACTGCCATCTATCGATTGGCAGAATAACGAAAACGACGATGGTGACTCTGTAATCAACTTCGGAGACTTCATCTTAACATAAGTGTTGCACGTTTTCCCAGTTTCTAGTTGGAATAGAGACATTTGACGTTAAACCAAAATCATATACGTTAACACAGATATTTAGAAGATTGTAAAATTGTTGCATTTTGCCATCTCTTCTTCAAGGATAGAGCAAACGAAGTAATAGCTCAAGAGTTTCTTTGATAAATGTTGGGACTCATTAAGAAGATGTAATATAATAATGTTATGGTAGAATAAATACGTAGTATACCCAACACATCCTTACACTTTTGTGTATGTATATTTCTATAAGTTATGTTATGCACGTACCTGGGTCATTTGCAAAATTCGTATAACAAATGGATTGAGAACGTCAAAATTAAAGTATTATTTAGTGCATATTCTGCATGTATTACTATAGTGCAATGCCTCTGCCATATATATATGGGCAGGGCATGTAGCACGTATGGGCGAATCCAGAAATGCACATAGAGTGTTAGTTGGGAGGGCGGAGGGAAAAATACCTTTGGGGAGGCCGGGACGTAGATGGGAAGATAATATTAAAATGGATTTGAGGGAGGTGGGATATGATGATAGAGAATGGATTAATCTTGCTCAGGATAGGGACCAATGGCGGTCTTATGTAAGGGCGGCAATGAACCTCCGGGTACCTTAAAAGCTAGTAAGTAAGTAAAGAGTAAGTCTCTGCCATAGTAATCAGCCACTGAACACTGACCCTGCTCTACAGCATTCTCTACAATCTTTGATGGCACGACTAATTAATGTCAGGTGTGTTACAGGACAAGACAATGGATCTTTTATAGAAATAGAATTCCTTTATTTTTATATCAGATATTCTTTAAACAGTGCATAGGTCCTAGAATAGTAACAGAACTAACTTCAGATCAAAAATGAACAACTATTTTAAATATCTTAATATCAGATATGTTACCTAATATAAAGATAATAACTTGTTCAGTAACTAACAGAAAATCATTCTTTCAATAACAATTATCTTAGTAGATTGCCCTTAAGGCGAAGATATTTGAGCCTTAGTTTCTTTAATGATAGATAATTTAAAAAAAATTAAGGCACTGTTTAGTATGATGTAACAGACATGACATGGAGTAACAGATCTGACAGGTAACAGACATGACAAAGCAAACATAAGCATGTGCTAACCTAAAATGTTTTTGCTTAAAAATCTTCAAAATAGGAACTTAACTACTGCACACGTGTACTATTATATCCTCTTGATCTTGACTTTATATGTTGTTATATGTGAAAAAGACATACAAACAGATCTGGCAGAGTAAAAATGCACGCTTAGACTAAAACACAAAGCAAGAGTATGACACACAAACTCGGCAAATCAAAATGGGTGAATATAACATTACAATCAAGATGACTTTTTGTATATCATCCTGGCTTTTGCTGACATATGTGGGATTTCTTTTTCAACTGTGTACCCATAGGAACAGAATGGTGTAACAGACCTGACTGATTTACTGGACTAGAGTAATTATGTAACCATATTTAAAGAAATATAAACTCGGACATAAATGAAGAAGTTTTGATAATATCAAATATTTCTTTAATTTTTTTTCTTAATTAAATTATTAAACAAATCTTTAAATCCAGACAAATCACAAGCTATAATAATGGGCCACCAACGAGCATTAAACAAAATAGATCTAGCCACTGCACACTGTATCAAATAAATACTACAATTACATATAATAAGACAGTAAAAAAATTAGGAGTATATTTAGATCCAAATTTAAATTTTCAAAGTCAAATGACCTACATACGTAAGAAAACTTTTTCCACAATTCATTCCCTCAGACACTTAACCAACGTTTTACCTCTCAGCCTTAAAAAGAACCTGATCCAAACTTTATTGATGCCCCACTTCGATTATTGCGATTCTCTATTCAGGAATCTAAATACTGATCTTGCCCATAGACTACAGCGTGTTCACAATATCTGCGTTCATTTCGTTTGTAACATTATAAAATTCGATCATGTAACACCGTCACTAGAATTGTTGTCTTGGAGTCCACTTAAAGAAAGAAGATTCTTCAACTCTCTCTTATTACTATTTAAAATCATCCACACCTCCACACCCTCTTACCTAGCATTTCGTTTTGTTTACCTTTCACTACCTCGAACCCGGAACATGTACAGTACCTTCTCTCTATTCCTCTGCACAGAACATCCTTCTACTCATCATCTTTCAGCATATCTATTCCACGCCTCTGGAATTCTCTCCCTGACCATGTCAGAGACTTTCGGACAATATCAAAATTCAGATTTAAATTAAAAAGTCACATTCTAGTTCATGGAATTGCTTGTTGAACACCTGTCAGGTTGCGCAACTTCGCCTTAACCCATGACATATAGTAAATATTGTAACTATGCTGTTGTAAAATTGACAATTAATATGTAATGTATATTATTATTATTATTATTATTATTATTATTATTATTATTATTATCAGTTATCGCTATCATCATTGCTATTTCTGTTTTCTTTCTTTTTTCTTGTATTACCTCGATGAGAGCTCTATAACGTTCTTTTGCCTCTGTTGAACCTCTATAGGTCTTTAATTTAATTTGTATTATTTTCATCAGTGTTTGTATTTATTTTTTGTATTTATATGTGCTATCTGGTAGGATGGAAGAAAAGGCCTTATGGCCTTAATATTGTCAGATTAAATAAATAAATTATTACAGAAATTATTTATCTGGACACAATCATGCTCCATTTTAAATACTTAACCAGTATGGACATGGCATTTTAGCTGTTACTATGAGAATTTTATTTTATTCTCGTGAAATCTTTCACATGAAGGAAATAATTCTTGTGACGCTTACTACATTAATATTGAAACTACTCACTGTTAGGAGTTCATAACTCTATCGTTATAAATGCAATAATGGGAAGGGTGTGAATTGATGGACAACATTTGTTATACAAATTCTGCAAATGACCCACCTACATATAGGCTGTATTTATGTATGCATATGTGTATGTGTTTTGGATGTAGATACATCTAGTCCACATCTGTAGAGTAACGGTCAGCGCGTCTGGCCGCGAAACCAGGTGGCCCGGATTCGAATCCCGGTCGGGGCAAGTTACCTGGTTGAGGGTTTTTCCGGGGTTTTCCCTCAACCCAATACGAGCAAATGCTGGGTAACTTTCGGTGCTGGACCCTGGACTCATTTCACCGGCATTATCACCTTCATATCACTCAGACGCTAAATAACCTAGATGTTGATACAGCGTCGTAAAATAACTCAAGAAAATAAAAAAATAGATACATCTACATGCATGCATACATACGAGCACATTCATACACATTTACTTTTTAATGTGGGTTGCAAGGGGTAGTGAAGTGCATTCCATAACCTCTCCTACCCAAATCCCATCCTCACCTTCCCGTGGTGCAACCCGTTCTTAACAAACGAGGCTCTGGGGACCGAGTATCAGCGGTATAACTGTGCCATAAAAATGGACGAAATACCATTTAAGTATAAGCGTCCCCTAAGTAATGAAGAGGGAATATTGTTGGTGGAGTTGTCTGGCAATCCTCCCAGCTAGACCATATGGACCCACTAACCAATGGCAGGTGTGGTTCTCCAAACAGTTGGGGGGGTTGCGTGTAGGTGAATAACCACCATAATTGATATGATATGATATGATATGATATATTTGTTCCACCAGCTTACATCGGTCGTGATGGCCCTTCACATTTCTGTATACAGTGCCATCAGTCACTTGGATACATAACATTCTGTTTACGCTTTTTCTAAACCTCCGGGTATTACATATAAATGACCCTGATCACTTTTCTATCACGTCCCTCACCTCTGTTTCCCTCCCTTTTTCTTATATTTACCCTTCCCTTTCTTAATTATCTATCTTATTCTTACTAATCTCTTTTAACTAAACAATGACTTCTCTCAATCTCTTATTAATTGTTCCGAACATTGTTTATATTTGTTGAACTTTTCCATAGTTGTCAACTTATTTATTCACTTGAATCACTAACGTTCACTGACCACTTATTCCCATTAATCTACTCTGTATATTTTCAGACCAAGTAGTTTCTACAGTTTCATTACCTTTCCATTCCCACTTTCGTTATTATATTTGTTTCACTACTTACTTATTGTCACTCTATGGTTATTACTTATATCTTATCCTTTTTCACTATTATTCCCTTGCCTTACCGTCTTTTCTGTCACTATCACTCTTTTCACTTTATAACTTTCTATGTCTTGTCACTCATGCACCAGCCTCTTAAGTATAACCACCATGATATAAATAAATGGTGCCTACATTAACATGGTTATACTTTTTGCCACATCACTCATCTATTTTGGAGAGTAAGAGTTAATGGCTTTATTGTCAAGAACTCAGCATTACTTAAGAAGAAGAAGAAGAACAACAACAACAACAACTTTTAATATACCTGTAGTATAATGAATAATTACAAAAAAAATTTGCATGTGTATATATGTGCGTGTATATTCATGTGTATAAAATATATCTACAGCCCTCTAAGTTAGTAACAAATACAAGATGTTTCCGAGGTGGTGTTACAAACTTTCAGGGATGATGGCGAAGGGCACATGTATCAATTTGAGATAAGGAACCCTGGTCCAGAAATGACTGAGTCGAAAGTTATAAGCAAAAATAGTTGTGTGGAAATGTAATTGTAATTTGGCACCACGTGCCCTCCTTCCCTTATCCGTTGGAACAGTCGTGGAAAGATGGTATGGGTAGGATGTCTTCTACGTTGGTAGTTGTCCCCAATACAATCTGTGAGCTTGTCTCTTGTTCCCATTGGCTCGTCAGTATTCGAAAATCAGGTCTGCTTATTCCGCTCTCGTGTACTCCTCCATTTCACTAGGACTGATCGACTGGACACTGCAACTTATACACATACACTGCTGTCTACAGACGTGCATATCAGGACCGACCATGTCCGTTACACATTACGCTATCTGCATTGCTATCTGCAGTTTCCTGTCCCCATCCCTCAGACAGCACACTGAATGGAATACTGTAAGTAAACAACGTAAACAACGTCAGATGAATGCAGTATGTGTAAGATGTACAGATAAATAAACATAAATAAGGTGTACAGAGGAATAAAATTATTTCATTTCCACACAACTATGTTTGCTTGTAACTTTCGACTAAGTCATTTCCGGACCAGGGTTCCTTATCTCAAATTGATACATGTGTCCTTCGCCATCATATCTGAAGGTTTGTAACACCATCTCGGAAACACGCTATATAACACATCTGGTTGCTTCATAAAAGGAAATTATAGTAGGCTACAGAACGAAAACTGTTGTTCAAACAACTTTGTACCAACAACTGGATTATTTGTCATGTTCATTATTTATATTTATGATAGCGAAATCATATTAGGCGATATGAGGTCGATTCGCCATATGATTATTTGACATTTGCCTTATAGCTGCCGAAAATCTCGGAAAAAACTAACCAGGTAATCAGCCAAAGTGAGAATCGAACCCATGCTTGAGTGCAGCTCTGGATTTCAGACTCTTGCGAGTGTTAATTGATGTAGAAATTACAAGCCTTGCATAAGAATTGAAGAGTGACTTTCCAAATGGTGCTAAGTCAAAAAAGCTACTTTTTCAGGAAACGTGATTTTTTTCTTAATGGAAATATCTTGAAGGTACTGAAAGGAGATTTTAGCAATTAAAACATTATGGAAAGTGAGCTTTATTGATAGAATTTAATTTTTGGAAATTGATATCGTTCTAAGTAACAATTCTTTTAAACATTTAAATATTTTCCAAGATGTGCTAAGTCATTTGACTTAACGCTCCTTGGAAAAAAAGTATATATATATATATATGTTTCGTAATTGTGTATGTTTATTTGAACATTTCGGGTTAATGTAAAACTGAAAGTAAGCAATGTCTTAATAATAATAATTTTTATTATCTCATCACAAAAAAATATGTTTATACCTGATGCTACATAACAGGATTTCAAATAACAGAATCTATAATATTGTAATGCTCACTTTGAAAACATGTTGTTCAGTAATTATATATGTTTATTTGAATATTTTGCATTATATGTAAAACCAAAAGTAGGCAATATCTTAATAATAATCATTTTAATATCACATCACAAAGAAATATATTTATACCTGATGCTACATAATAGGGTTTCAAATAACAGAATCTATAATATTGTAATGCTCACTTTGAAAACATGTTGCTAAGTAATTATATATGTTTATTTGAACATTTTGCATATATGTAAAACCAAATGTAGACAATGTTGTAATAATAATCATTTTAATATCACATCACAATGATTTAGTACAATTTGGAACATTCATACTTAGCACATTTCAGAAAAATCTGTGAGATTGTAATGAGAATAACATAGAATATAACACCGTTTGTAAAGTTTCAAGTGTATTACTGCAAACGTTTGGAAAAATCACTCTTCAATTTGACTGTATTTTAGTCTGTTCTTCTGCTTGATATTAGATTGAAAAATTTCCGAGCACGTTTTATCAACGTTGGAAATTAGAGCCCTCGTTGTCCGTACGTATTGTAGGAGGAAGGCGCACCTGTACTGCGTTACTGGTAACGAATGATCAACGATGATGCAATAAGACATTTAAGTGGATTACTATTGTGTGCTCCTCAACTATTAGGTACATAGCTTAACCATTTGATCCTGAGATTATTTCCAGTTGAAAAATTCCAACCAACACAGGTCGGGTTCGCAATGTTTTGTCAAAGAATTAGTGTTGATTATGTATCGTTTATTCAGATTGACGGTTGCGTGACATACAAATTTTGCTACTTTGCATTTGAAGGGCTTGCAAAACAGAGCTAAGCTTATAGTTTAGCAAGATAGCACAACTTACCTCACTCGACAGGAAATTCATTGCGTTTTTGCAAGAACATTTTTCCGATCGTTGGATTGGTTGAGGTGGTTCAGTGATTTGGCCAGCAGTATCACCAGATCTATTAGCTTAATATTAATCTCCTTGCGTGTAGGTTCTATGAAATCTATTGCGCACATTATTTAATTAAACAAAAGAAAGAAATTGTGAAACAATTAATGAATTCCGATGTTTACAGAAAGCGATCAAGATACTGTAGTGAGTGGCAACAATGTCCTCACCGTAAGATTAAGAGATAACCATTCTGAGTTACAAATGTTCCATGTAGTTCAGAATATGTCTAGTGTTCGTTAAACCTAAATGAATATGAATTTGTTAAAACTGCAAATGATATTTATTTACTATTTCATCCAATAATCCATGCGAATCACAACGTTTCTTCTCAGAATTACCCCGTACAACACTACGTAACTGTGTAGCGGACATTCTCTTGAGAGACAATTTGTATCAGTGTGCTAGAAGTATCGCAATTTTTACATACTAATGTCTTGGGATTAATAATAACAAACAAATCTGTATCTTCCATGTTTCTTTTCAGGATACTGTGAGTAGTGAATCTTTTGGTTGAGGAAACCTGTGAAGGATACAGAAATTTGCGTACAAAATTATTAATAATTATGATAATAATATATATATATATATATATATATATATATATATATCCCTACATACTGCGTTTCGTAGACTTTAAGAAAGCGTCTACGAAAGCTTATGACATGGTGAGTGAAGAAATATTACGCATAAACGAACATTTATCTGAAAACTAATTTGCATAATATATATGTTACTGTAGGCACGTTAACAGAAAACCACAATTCCAAGTCACACAGAGTTTGTGTGCACTCGAGGGTCTCTGGCGTCTTGTCAGCCCACTCGAGTTGTGAGGATATAAAGCGGAAAAATAGAGACGGTGTCAGATGGAGTTCCTGGGTAGCTCAGTTGGTAGAGCGCTGGTACGTTCAGCCAGAGGTTCCGGGATCGATAACCGACCCCGGGACAATTTTTCCCTTGAAATCATTCAAATATGCTTTACAGAGAGCTTTACCTGAAAAAAAAAAAACTAGATTTGCATAAACGAACAGTTAAGAAAATTGAAATCTTTGAACGGTTGAAAAAATTATGAAAAGAGATACAGGTAAAGCACATTAAGAATAAATGTACAAATAAAGAGAATAATTAATAAATCCACAGTTAAATTAATTAATAAATGTAATAACTAAAGAACATTAGGATTAAATGAACAGTAAAAAAAAATGAATAATATAAAGTTAAAACTGTAAATAGGCGTACATTGCAAATTAATGTACAATTATTATGAATGAATAAATAAATAAACAGTTACAGAAAATTGTGAATAAACATTCAGATTAGAGAAAAGTCTAAAAGTCATCATGCTAAGGGATTCAAGTTTTATAATAAACTATCTCTAAAAATTAGATATATCAATAACATAATACATTTTAAATATGGGGTTAAGCAATTCTTGGAGCAACAGCAACAAATATAAATGATACTCGGGAGGAAATTAAACGCACAATAATTATGGGAAATGCCTGTTATTATTCCGTTGATAAGCTTTTGTCATCCAGTCTGCTGTCAAAAAATCTGAAAGTTAGAATTTATAAAACAGTTATACTACCGGTTGTTCTTTATGATTGTGAAACTTGGACTCTCACTTTGAGAGAGGAACATAGGTTAAGGGTGTTTGAGAATAAAGTACTTAGGAAAATATTTGGGGCTAAGAGGGATGAAGTTACAGGAGAATGGAGAAAGTTACACAACACAGAACTGCACGCATTGTATTCTTCACCTGACATAATTAGGAACATTAAATCCAGACGTTTGAGGTGGGCAGGACATGTAGCACGTATGGGTGAATCCAGAAATGCATATAGAGTGTTAATGGGGAGGCCGGAGGGAAAAAGATCTTTAGGGAGGCCGAGACGTAGATGGGAAGATAATATTAAAATGGATTTGAGGGAGGTGGGATATAATGATAGAAAATGGATTAATCTTGCTCAGGATAGGGACCAATGGCGGGCTTATGTGAGGGCGGTAATGAACCTCCGGGTTCCTTAAAAGCCATTAAGTAGGTATAAGTAAGTAAGTAAGTAAGTAAGCAATTATTAATGAAAAAGAACTTTTACGATGTTCGTGACTAAATGGAAAATAACTTAATATAATTTTATATTGTCAAATCCTATAGCATGTATAATTATGGTCATGGTGTAAATAAATTAATAAAACAAAATAAAATAAATTATAAATAAATGAACGAATTAGAAAAACTTATAACTAAATGAAGTGTTAAACGAAAACTTCGAATAAAAGAAGAGGTGAAGAAAGTTATGAATAAGGGACAGGTAAGAGAAAAAAATGTTGTTGAAAAAAAATCAGTTAAAATGAGTTTAAAGAATAAATGAATAAATAAATGCATAAGAAGTGAGTGGATAATTCAATTAATGAATTAAAATTAAGTAATTCGAAGAGTGACATTATTGTATAAAGGATGAAATGAAAAAAATTAGCGATGGAAATTAGCAAAGAAAAGTGCATTGATAAAGGAAAGAAATGTATGAATAATTAAATCGAAAAATGGAATAAGAAAATTAGTGAATTATAAATGAGTGTTAAGTATGAATAAATTCAAGAGGGGTTAATAAAGAGGAAAGATGGTGCGACAAACGTAACAAAATGAAATCATGAAACGAAAATACAGATAGATGAATATAACTGAATGAGAAAACAAATAAGTGGCCGTATGAATGAAATATTTAGCTGTTGAGTACCTACATACTTGAAGTCATTGTACGTCGCTTTGAGAAGTGACTGTATAAACAGAAGTGCTCGGCGTGGATAAGAGTCCTGTAGTGGTGCAGGCGTTAATGGCAATATCTGTTATAAGAGGAGAAAAACAGATTGTACGTACCAGAGAGAAAACGCTTCGAGGAAACACTGGAGTCTAATTAGCTGCGTGCGAGTACACGTCCACGTGACATAGACTGGACCACCCGTGACGTCACGTCCAAGACCACGTAATCCTGACAGTGTTATCCTTGAATACCAATCAACGTGCTCATCATAGTCTTCTCCTCTCCTTCCTCCTAGAACTTAACAATTCTTATATTCCTTTTTATATTTTTCTCAACTTTTTCTATTCTTTCTCTACCTTTCCTGATTTTTCTTCTCTTTCTTCTCACCTCTTTCCTATCTGTTGCCTCCCTTTTCCAGATTTTTTCTTTTATTTTCCCTGTTCCTTCTCACTTTCTCCCATTTTCTGCTTTTTCTTCTGTTCCTCCAATCCGTTTTGCTGATTTTTCTTGTTTCTCCTTTGCCCCTCTCCTATTTCTCAGATTTTTGCTGATTTTTCTTCTCTTTCTCCGTTCCGCTCTCCTATTTCTATTACCCCTTTTATTGATTTTTCTTCTGCTTCTCATTTTTCATCTTGTCTTCCTCTTTTTCTTTGTTGATTTTTCTTCTGTTCCTCCTCTTTCTTCTCATGTTCTCCTTTTTCTCATTTTCCTTCTGTTCCTTCTAACCATTTTGCTGATTTTACTTGTTTCCCCTTTCCCCTCTCCTGTTTCTTTGCTTTTTGCTGATTTTTCTTCTGTTTGTCCGCTCCATTCTGCTATTCCTCTTACACAGTTTACTAATTTTTCTTCTGTTTTCATCGCCCATCATCACTTCCTCTTTCCCTAGTTGATTTTTCTTCTGTTCTTCCTTTTCCTTCTCATGTTCTTTTTTTCCTGACTTTCCTCCTGTTCCTCCTCTCCCTTTTGCTGAATTTTCTTCTGTTTATCCGCTTCACTCTCCTATTCCTCTTACTCATTTTACTGATTTTTATTCTGTTACTCATATTCCAAATTGTCTTCCTCTTTCCCTTTGTTGATTTTTCTTCTGTTCCTCCTCTTCCTTATCATATTCTTCTTTTTCTGCTTTTCCTCCTGTTCCTACTCTCTCTTTTACTGATTTTTCCTGTTTCTCCTCTTCCCTCTCCTGTTTCTCTGCTTTTTGCATACTTTTCTTCTATTTGTCCGCTCGTCTCTTCTATTCCTTTTAACCATTTTACCGATTTTTCTTCTGTTTCTCATCTCCTATCTACCCTTGCTCTTTACCTTTGTTGACTTTTTCTGTTTTCTCTCTTCACATGTTCTCCTTTTTCTGATTTTCCTTCTGTTCCTCCTCTCGCTTTTATGATTTCTCTTCTGTTTCTCCTTCCCCCTCTTCTACTTCTCTGGTTTTTCTTCTGTTCCTTCACTCCACTCTCCTATTCCCCTTACCTCTTTTATTGATTTATCTTCTGTTTCTCATTTCACATCTTCGCTTCCTCTTTCTCCTTGTTGATTTTTCTTCTGTTCCTCCCCTCCCTTCTACTGTACATCCATTCCTTTTTGCTAATTTTTCTGTTCCTCCCCTCGCTTTTGCTAATATTTACTCCTCAGTTCCTTCTTTCCCTCCTTCTGTTCCTCCTCTCCTTTTTACTGTCAACCCATTCCCTTTTGCTCATTTTTTCCGTTCCTCCTCTCCATTTTGCTGATATTTATTCAGTTCCTCCTCTTCCTTCTTCTGTTCTGTCTCTCCTTTTCGCTAATTTTTCTTCTATTTCTACTTTTCCTTCTCCTGTTACTCTTCTCCCTTTTGTTAGTTTTCTTCTGTTCTTCCTTTACTTTCCCTAGTTCCTTTTCTCACTTTTACTGACTTTTTTCTTTTCTTCCTCTCCCTTCTCTTTTGCTGATTTTTCGTCTGTTTTTCTTTTCCCTTCTTTTGGCCCACTTTTCCTTTTGTGATTTTTGCTCCGTTTCTCATTTCTCTTTTTCTATGCACCCTCTCCTTTTTGACGACTTTTGTTTTGTTTTCGCTTCTCCTATTCCTCTTGTCCCTTTTTCTTATATTCATTAGCTTATTTATCTTCCTTCTCATGTTCCTTCTCTCTCATTTGTTTCCTTCTCATGTACTTTTTTTCTGTTTCTTGTCTTTTATTACATAATCTTTGTCCTTAACTTCTTTCTTCTTCAGAATTTTCTCGTGTTCCTTTTCTCTTTCCTCCACCTGCTCTTCTTCTTATCTTGTTCCTTTCTTTTACTTGAGTGCTTTTCTGTTCTTTCTCTTTCGTTTTCTGTTTTCCCCCTTACTTTCTTGCTTTTTTCCCTTCCGCTCTTTTTTTTTGTTCCTGCTGTTTCTTTCTCTAATTTTTCTCATTTTTCTTCCTTCCAGTGAAATTTCTCCTTATTGTGTCTCTTCGTATTAATTTTCCCGTTCTCCTGATCTCTTTCTTATTTTCTCTCATTTGTATCCTTGTTTAATTTATATTTTTCTTTCCCTCTTCTTTATTCTCATTTGTCTCAAATTGTGATCTTTCTTCTGTTTCTCATTCCTTTATTTTCTGCTCTATTTTCTTTTCTTCCCCGTCTTTCCTTTCTGCTCTTCCTCCTCATATTCTTCCTTCCTCTTGGTATGTCTTGTTCTCCAGTTCCTGTGAGATCGTGTTGTGCTTGTTCTAGCATAAGCTCCTTAATGAATTAATCAATGTTATGCAAATAATTGATCCCCCCGACACGTAGCAGGCGTTTCAGTCTCACCGGAGACACGAACTGAACTCAGCCGAAAGTAAATACAAAAATAATTATCGCAACCCATCTCAGTTCGGAAACCAGCGTGTAAGTGGAAATCCGGACTGCTTGTCTAACCCGTGGAGAACCAACAGACTTGCCCGGAGGCATGTGCCACCAAATAGAATTCCAACTTCATCTTGACCACAATTCAGCGCCGTTACAACTAGGATGTACAAGTTCTGTACGAAACCAGAAAGTTTACAGTGACGGGGCTCGGCGGGCGGGATGACGCCCTCGTACTACCCGCAATCAACCCCCTTCATCAAATAGTTCCGGCAGCCATGAAGTAATTCAATTAAATCAACCCCCTCCCAACCCCATCATGATCCCTTTCTTGACGTAAGATAAGACGCAATCGCCAGGGTTAAATGAGGCTTATATACGAAAATTAAAGGCTTGTCGACTAACCCTCATAGCGGGGAACTTAAATACCAAGATTCGCAAAGAAGGGTGGCTGTCTAGCGAGGGTTGGAATTGTGCCGTAATGTCTCTTTATAATGCTAGTATCGTCTTCCTTGGATTTGGTGATTACCATGCTGGCCACTGGATTCTTAGTTCGCGGGTTCGAAACTGGCAGAAGACGATGGATTTCAAGGACGATTAAGTATTTAGCAAAGTTTCCTCAGGTAGAGAAGTAGATTTTCAACACGTAAAAGAATCCAGTTTCTGATAGAGAGTTCCGGGCAAAATTCGTTGGCCAATTCTCGCCGTAAACGGGATATAGCATTGTGAAACTGATCAGTTATTTTTTTTAACAAAGAACGGTGCATAGATGTTACTGGTAATTTGAAAGCATTGTTGACACTCATGTTTATAAGAAAGATAATTTGTCACGCCCAACTCATTGTGTGTTTCCGAGGTGTGCTAAATTTTTATGTTGTAGATATTTTATAATTCATATAAGCCCTGTAATTAATTATATATATATATATATATATATATATATATATATATATATATATATACAATTTATTTTATGCACTCATATGGTAATGCAGAATTTCTGCACGGAAATATCGCACGTACTTCGGTACATCACAATAATATGATATGCGTATATAATCACTTACTGTACTCCAACCACGAGAAAGTCTCCAGGGAATGAAACGAAGCGGGGTGATGCTGTGAATGAATGTTGATGTCATAAGATGTCATGTCACACACGTGGGTACTCGTATATCTATTGGCTATCTCTCAAAGCACAAACCATAACATTGATATACACATTGTTATACTACTCTAGTTACAAAATTAGATCACTGTTAATCTCCTGTTCTTTTAATCCCTCCATACATGAAATAACATATGCAGGAGACCGCATGATTTTTAAACTGACGTTATAACGGTAATATTATCTATCTACTTCGCTCCAATAGATGACGCAATAGTAAGCATATTCCTTTCACGGTTTATCTCCTGGTTGGAGAAGAGTAGTGATTTAAGACGGCGCTCATTCCGTCGGATCCCGGCCACTTAGTGCATAATGAGTGCACCTCTGTATTAGTGTGTTGGACATTGTGCCACTGAAGGGAAACTAAGAGGTAGAACTTAAACTAGGCTACGGCGTAGCTCGGTCGGTTAAGGCGCTTGCCTGCCGATCTGGAGTTGCGTTCGAGCGCGGGTTCGATTCCCACTTGGGCTGATTATCTGGTTGGGTTTTTTCCGAGGTTTTCCCCAACCGTAAGACAAATGTAATCTATGGCGAATCCTCGGCCTCATCTCGCCAAATATCATCTCGCTATTACCAATTCCATCTACGCTAAATAACCTGGCAGTTGATATAGCGACGTTCAAAAAGAAAGTTAAAAAAACTGAGAGGATTCAGTCCGGCATCGGAACTGGAATCCGGTGTGGCTTAGTGGACAAAGCGTCAGCACGTATAGCTGGAAACCCGGGTTCGAGTCCCGGTGCCGGAGAGAATTTTTCTCCGTTCCACCCATCCTTCATCATATGGTAATCCAGAATTCCTGCACGAAAATATCACTTGAACTTTCTAGTTTTTAGAAATATGTCAATTTTTTCTCTATGATATTTGGTTAATTAATTAGCTAACAAGGAGAGGACACGCTCTGTATGTCACAGAATTAAATAAGATTTTGTGACATGAAAGTATACAGTTGGGACGGTCGTTCTGTGCCGGTGTGCTTGGTTACTTGAGTAACAGAGTGAGTTTATAGAAACACGTGACTTACCGCCTCGGCTGGGATCTGCAGCGTGTAGTGACATCATCATGCGCAGTTGGTTCCAGGATGTGCGATGAACGGCGCATTCCACTCACAGTTGTCCAGTGTCACTTATCACATCACACGTGTTATCATAATAAATACAAACTGATTATAAACATAACATGATGTCCATGGTTCAATTATATAGCAATGAAGAGAAACAGACGCAATCAATATATCCATTCATCAGACAAACTTTCGATACCAGATATATCACCACCATTGTCGTCGTGATTTTCGTTATGATCATCATCTTCATCGTCGTCGCTTTCACTACTGCTGTCTCCGCTCGTAATTATGAAGCTTTCAATTACATTTTCCATAATTCCTTCCTGTTCAATATATTCATCTTCGATTTTTTCAACATGTTCACATACTTTTTCCCATTTTTCTACACTGATGTCATCAACCCGTTGTTCCACAATTTCATCACTTGCTCTAATTTAAAAGTTGTGTTTTGACCGGCTACCCACTGGTTGATATCTGCCCAAATCAATTCCAATGGATTTAGCTCAGGTGAATACGGCGGAAATCTGAGTACACAGTGTCCATTCATAGCTAAGAGATTGTCAATCACGTAAGTTTTATGAAGTGGCTTATGTGCTTTAATGAGCCCGTAAAGCTCCACTTTCAGCATATTTTCCTGAAACTGCACATTGTTTCTTCTAAGCCAGTCCTGCATATCACTTTTCTTTGAATTACTTGAGGGAGCTTTATGCAACTGCACGTTATGGTAAGGTGCGTTATCTATTATAAAAACAGATCTAGGGGGCAAATTCGGAATCAACTTTTCCGTTATCCACTTCTGGTAATTGTTGGCATTCATTTCATGATGGTAGTCTCCAGTTTTCCTGTTCGATTTAAACATCAGAAATGCGCCAGGTACAAAACCCGCTCGACCCCCTGCATGAACAATAATAAGCCTAGGTCCTTTCGAAATAGGCGCCAGTAAACCTGAGGTTTTGTCATCACTCCAATTTTTTGGTCTTGTATGGGTGCTATGAATATACGTTTCATCCTCGTATATTAGAGGCCTACCTTCTTCTCTGTATTTCTTTATTGCGCGTAAATATGATCCGCGCTGTTCTCGAATATCATGCCTTTCCTGTAATACAGCTTTATTATTTCTTGTCTTCTTCCATTTAAACCCCATATCACGTAAAATGATCTTTAAACTTGTACTACCCCCGTTAAAGTTTATGGCATCTTTTAGTTTAGGTAGCAGTTTACTGACAGTGGGCACTGTTTTGTCATTTATATAAAAATTATAAATTGTCTGTCGTATAACTCTTTTATCAAAATCATCAACATTTGTGATGTGTTTCGGTACACGATGAACTTTACCGGGCGTTCCAAAAGAGGTCCCTTCTTCCTCACACTGTTTCCCTTCTTTAATTATCTTTCTTATTGTTCTTTCGGGCACTTTAGTTGCTGCACTCACTCGTTCTTGCACCTTTTTCAGCGGTATTAAAAAGTCTCCAGAAGCTGCTTCACTCTTCATGAAAGAATGTATATTGTTCACAACTTCCCGAGTTTGGCTATACAGTGTTTTTGCGCCAAGTTTAGACTGAATAGGAGGCATTTTAGTCTACAGAAACACACACAACTGCAATTTGCCACGATAATAAATAAACAATATGAATATGAACTAACTAAACTAACAAACTGCAATTATCACGCACGTGGCAGGACGATGTTACACAGCCAAGGCTTTCTGCGATACTGGCCACTTGCCATATTCTGCGCATGCGCGAGAGTGTAGGCTCACTGGCTAGCTACCACATGATTCTCACCGGCACAGAACGAACGTCCCAACTGTACTGTTTAAAGTCATACCTGGTATGGGTGGCCAATGACCCCTCGTTTTGAAAATATTGGCTATTGTTTGTGACATACTTCCGTTAGGTGTCTAATAGGAAAACATTAGACTGTGTAACGGCGCAGCTCATGTGGTTCGATGCTGAGTTGTCATCCAGGCAACTTGAGTTTGAATCCTAACGCCTTCTCATTTTTAAAGCTTGATATTATTATTATTATTATTATTATTATTATTATTATTATTATTATTATTATTATTATGATTATTATTTTATTGTTTTATTTTTTTATTCACTTTCAGTTGTCAGCTCCTATATTCAAAGCCATGTTGAAATATGCGTGGTATGCATCAAAATTAATAAACGAATGAGAAGTGTTTGTGAATGTGAAGGATATCTGTTTCGCAGCAGAAGTGCGGAAAAATGTGTGTGACTATGGACAACCTTCTTTCATTTGCTGTACATGGTGCAAGAAATATGTATGTTTTGTATGTTATTATGACATTTATCGTAATGAATCGGGACACAATGAAGTGGAATAGCTGCTACAGAAACAGACACCAGTGACACATCTTACCTGCCTACATGAGCAATATTTCATTGTTTATCCTTTACAATACAATGTTAGCTAATTATGAGTTGTTTAAAACATGATGAAGCGTTCAATACATTGAGAAATATGATACATGTAAATAGATTACTGTGATCACAATATTAATCATTATTAAAAGAAAAAAATAGGACCAGTTAAGATTCGAACTTAGGTTGCCTGGATAACAACTCAGCATCCAACCATATGGGCTACGCTGTTACACAGGCTAATGCTTCCCTATTAGCACCTAACGGAAGTATGTCAAAAACAATAGCCAATATTTCCAAAACGAGGGGTCATTGGCCACCCATACCAGGTATGACTTTAAACAGTACGTCTTCTACTTTCATCTCACACAATCTTATTCAATTCGGTGCTATACAGAGCGTGTCCTCTCCTTGTAAGTTTTTATTGACCCGAAGAATCCTTTCTTTAAACAGGAAGTGCAGTTCTGCAAGTGTCAATCCGTTACATTCTGTCAATTTTATATATTTTTCGAGTAGGGGAGACTGTTGTACCTTTAAACACTTTTCACATTTTATTTTTTTTAATTTTGGGAAATGAAATTTTTTAAATAAAAAAATGCTTGAAATAATTATTGAAGATTCCTTTACAACTTCCTGTATTTATTTTCCTGTTTTACAGATCTATTAAGGATGGAAAAAATAAAATGAAGGAATATGTAATGTGTTCAAAGGTACAACAGGATCATGTACCTTGGAACATACCGTCTTGTAAGTTGGAACACATGGAATATAGGAGGGAATATAGCTGTAAAAACTGTCACTCATATTTAAAATGTATTTTCAATCATAAACCAGAGCAGGCTTCTCTGATTGAGATTTTATTTCCTGGAGAAGCAATAACTGCTTCAACAGCTTTCTTCGAAACATCGGAACCAATTGGGGACCTCTTTAATTCCAGACTCACTTCGTGACATGACCTTAAAATAAAAGAAAAACAAAAACCTATAGTATCGTGTAATTTGGAACATGTTCCATGGTACAAGATGTTTTGTGTTCAAAGGTACAAGAGGGTGCACGTTTAAACAAATATGGCTCCGAAAACTAGAGAGTCGAATAAATCATGGAAATTAAAATATGTTATTACTCACCAGATGATACGGAACACGCCGTACTTGAAAGATATTAACAAATCCAATCTGGTTTTGTGTTAGAAAACATACATCAATGAACGAAATGTTTACTTTTGGTACTAAAAAAACTTCTTTTGTCCACGGAACTCACACTTTGCAATAAATCAAACTGAAAGAAGACCAGAGCTCCTTAGCGGCTTTCTCTACAATCTACTTCATTTTGAGTCCTCTAGGTAGCAGCAAAATTTAAAAAACAAAAAATGTTCAAAAGTACACTATGCTAAAGGTACAACAGTCTCCCCTAATAACAATTCGAATTTGGCAGTAGAGTTTTGTTAAGGAAAATTAAAAATTTAAGGTAGATGGAATATCTAAATGCTGCAGTTTCAAGTTGTGTATAATAGAAATATTATACAACTCATAGATGTTTTTAAGTACCTGAAGGAAGCTGTATCCCGGGTAGCTTTCGTAATGTAAAATATCAGTAAAGTAGAAGAAACATCTAAAACGAATGCTAGAAAAAAAACAGAATATATCTATATTTACACACCTGAAGGCGAAAGGTCAATAAAGAGGAAATAGAGAGATCAGCTTTGAGATGGAACTGGCAAAAGACTTAACCCATTATTTTGGATGATGATACTGATTATCTTCTGATACTCGAAACTTTGTTAAATGGTGTTCTATGTGGTATAAATATTATGATGTTAAGCTAATAATTAAATGGAATTTAACAAAGAATACATTTTAAACTAACAGACATTTAACAGTACTACCTATAATTTGTTTCGGGGTACACGGTCCACTGGGTATGAACGGTAGAAAATCATATAATTATATTGGAGGGATTTGAAATGGTCTTGAGTTAATTTTTAATGCCCTTTAATTAAGAATATCTAGTCTTCGACGCACCCCACAGAGAAAACATAAGCCAATTTGTTTCTGAGGTGCTCACCTCTTAATGAACCAGGAGATTCGCCTTCCAACCGTGACGTTAGACTTCGCTGCACAACACGTCTTTTCAGCAAAGGGATTAGATGCCAATTTACGTAGAAAATCTCCTGTTTCATTCAAGCCACTGAACTAAAGAACAAAGATCAGCTTTATCGTCGCCATGGCAACAAAGTTTCTAGTTGAATTCAATAAGTATCACATGCCTGAAAAATATTACAGCAATACTGCAAATTCCAAAAAATAACGCAATCTGAATGTGTATAAAAAGAATAAGAAGGCTGTTTTTAAATCAGATACACTTTCAAATAATTATACATATAAAAAGCAGTAAAATAAATGTTATATTAAGCAAAGACTTGTCGAGAAATAGCTGTCATGTTCTTACAGAAACAGTGGCGGCTTTGAACTTAGGACCAGGTGGGGCACAAGAGAGAAGATATTTTTAAAATTTAACAATCAAGAGATAATACTCCACCTCTCTGCAGTAAGGGTTAGAATGCTGACGCGGGTTCAAATTCTGGTAAAGGTTTTTCCGGGGTTTTCCCTCAACCCTTTAAGAGCAAATGCTGGGTAACTTTCGGCACTGGACCCTGGAATCATTTTGCTTGCATTACCATCTTCATTTAATTCAGAAGCTAGATAACCATAGCAGTTGATAAAGCGTCGTAAAATAATTAAAAAAGAGGTAATAGAACTCACCTATAACTTCTTTGTTAAAAGGTTGTCTTTATAGCTTCAGTTTGTAAATATTTTACTTAATTTTGAATCATCGATAATCACTTTGAAACAAGATTTCCTACAGTAATCTCATTAGAGGTTTTGATTTATCTAGGTAAAATGAAAACTCGAGTGAGATTTAATTGACTTCTACACGATTAGAAAAAAGCGCATAAAGATTAGAAGAAATGAAGTACTCTAAAATAATAACATATTAATTGACTTAGGTCTACTAAAATACTAAACTGTCTTAAAAATGTATTATTGTACCATCTCATCATTACAAATATTCCGCTAGATGGCAGTAGTGTGTTATGATCAGTTGTTCTCTTGTTACCAGTTGTGCCAACTATACAATCGTCAAGATTACTAGTCAAGAAGGCTTTGTTGATTCAGTTTCATTTCTATTTAAACAGTTGCATTCCACTTCAATTATCAATACCTATACAGGGTGATTCACGAGGATTTACCGTCCTTTACGGAGCTTATTTCTGACGACATATCGAGCAAAAAAAAAGTTCCTTTTCTCAATATTTTCAAGGTTACACTAATTTAAAGTTGTTTGTAAAATACGTTTTTTTCTTTAGTTTGAAGGTAAAAGATTAATACAATAAGAGAATGAACTATTCAGAAGTGTCATTTTTTTAATTGGCAAGTATTATGAATATATTATTATGATGTACCGAATTACATATGATATTTCCGTGCAGATATTCCGCGTCGTCATATAATGAAAGATGAGTGGAATGGAGAAAAATTCTCTCCGGCACCGGGATTTGAACCCGGGTTTTCAGCTCTACGTGCTGACGCTCTATCCACTAAGCCACACCGAATTCCCATCCCGATGTCGGATTGAATCCCCTCAGCTTAAGTTTCACCTCTTGGGTTCCCTCTAGTAGCCTACCCTCATGCACTACAGTGGCACAATGTCCAAACACGAGGTGGAACTGTAAACTGAGAGGATTCGATCCGACATCGGAATGGGAATCCGGTGTGGCTTAGTGGATAGAGCGTCAGCACTTAGAGCTGAAAACCCGGGTTCAAGTGCCGGAGAAAATTTTTCTCCGTTCCACTCATCTTTCATCATAAGTATTATGAAGTTAAAAATATGCTGTGAACTCCTTAGTTGCTTCCTACAGACATCATTTTCTATTTTTAACTAGAAAATTACATTATTCTTGCGCACTTATCACAACAATTATTACAAATGACACTACTTCCACCGACTTAATTATTTGCATCCTAATCTACAGTCTTGGAGAGTTTACAACACATTTTGAAAATGTCGCCTTCCGCTTGAGTACACTCGGCCGCACGCTTGTGAACGGCACTCGTCGCTCTACGTAACTGCATACGGCTATCTTTGATTTCCGTAGCGCTCGCGCTGGCTGCTGACTGCACGCTGACCAAGATCACGCGTTCACAGCAATGTGTTCCAATAACGAAACGTAACTCTGTAAATATTGAGAATAGGACCCATGTTTATATGACATGTTTTGCTCAGAATGTCTTCGGAAATAAGCTCCATAAAAGAAGGTAAATCCTCTTGAATCACCCTGTATGTTAAACAATCTCCGGTACATGACTGTCTATAATCTGACACAGCAATTATTGAAAGTACAATGTTGACAAACAAAGAAACAAATGCTACGGAGGTGATAAAAAACAAAGAAATGCTAGGGAGGTGATGAAAAACAAATGCTAGAGAGGGGATAAAAATTTAGGATAAGCAGTCCTGATTAGTTGAAACATGTCGTTGTGTACCGTTTTATTGGATAAAAATAGTGTGACATAGTAAAAGTGTAATAGTCGATAAAAAAAAATCCCAGGTCTGACCGGGACTCGAACAGCGTGACAGGCTGAAGGTCTGGCCCTCAGACACCGCAGGGGTTAACTTACTAAGGTAACAATTGTGACCAATTTATTTTGGCACAGTGTAATATAGTGCGTTCGTTATTATTTTCTTTTTCCAGATGTCCACAGAAGACTTCCTTTATGTATTAAAATCTTCCTTTGACTTCCTTGCAGCAGCTCGTGCTACTAAAGTAGACTCTTGCTAATCCGGCCATTTCATGTACAGAGCGGTGCCGGATTAGCGAAAGTGAGAAACTACTAAGAGTGCTTAATTAATTTTAATGTTATAAGTTGCGCCAACCACTCCACTTGCACTTCTAAATCGAAACTAGAACGTTCCACATGTGACCGGGGCTTGTATACGCATATACTGTAGCTAAGTCCAGGAGGCCAGTATTCGTGTATAGGTAATACAGTAATGACACATGATACCGGTGCAAATTTTCAAGAAAACTACGAGTATTATACGAGTAGAAGTGATATATATATATATATATATATATTTTACTTTCTCAAGGTTTGTATTTATGAGTATGAGCACTTTCTGTGAGTACTCGTAACCACTACAACATATTCATTTTCGTAAGAATAATAACATTTTACCTAACGTGAATACATACTCATCTCAACAGCCTTCTTGATCATTTAAATGTTAGTAGCCTATACTCGTGTTATATATCCTCTTTAACTACATCGCACCATGATGCTCTTTTTTTTATATAGACTTTCACATGCTGTCGGCATGCTGTAGTGGTTTCTGTTTTGAATTTTGAAAATATTGAAAATGGATAAATAAATAAATTAATTAAATTAATTAAATCAAATAAATTAAATTAATTAAATGGATGAAATAAATAAATAATGAATCAATTAATTAATAAAATAAATAAACAGACAGTCGGACACACACAGACAAACAAACAAACAAACATGAAAGGGAGAGTGAATCAGAAAAGTGGCATTAATAAAACAGAAAACAAGAAAATAATACTAAAGTGCAATAGGAGGAGGCCGGTTTACTGAAGACCGGATTAGCGAGGTTTAGTGGTGTACTTATAGTACACTTCAAGTATTTGAAGTTGTCCACTTGTTGTATTGCCTTCTTTATTTTTCTTCCGATAACCATGGTCTCCTTGTTTGCTTTCATCTTCATTCTGTACTGCTCACAGCTGTCATTTAGCTCCAGTAACATGCCCCTTAGTATAGTTTTCTCTTCTGCTAACAACACACTATCATCAACAAATCTTATGCGCTTATTTTTCTTCCTTCAAATGTTGCTCCTCCCGTAGTTCACAATAGACTACAAAGATTTTAAGGAGAGACACCACTGAAAATAATGAAAATTAAAAAAAATATATTATTGGCTATTTCACTCCTTTAGAATGTATATTTTCATACCCCAAATGGATTTAGTTCAATTCCGATTACAAATATGTTCAATTTTTTTTTTAATTAAGGCTGTAAGGAGTGTGACATTTAAAGAGCTGTCAAAATTACTTTTTCATTAAAGAATCCTATTTTACAAATTTCTGACTACATATCTTGTACCTTTTTGTTCTAAAGTTAGCTCCCTGAAGTTACTAGATGAATGTATCGGAGGAGAGTTTTAATAGATACCACATAAATGTTCATTTTACTTTCAAATCAGTTTTTCCGTAAGTTTATTTTCCTTGATTCAACACCAACTTTTTTATGCCAAATATTAATTAATCTGGATAAAATTTTTACTACAAGTTTTTATGAGGCAGCTGCATATTTCTGTATATTTATTTTGTAAAGAATGCTGCTAGTTTATTTTATTAATTTTTTTTCGTAAATTATAGAAAAAATAACATTTTCAAAACTTCAAAAATGTTTTTGAAAGTGAATAAATGAGATATTTCATAAAATCAATGTATAGAAATGCCTCTCTATGTATTTTGAATGTAACCAAGAAAAAATAAAGCTTAAAAATTTAAACCCTATACCTACTAAAAACTTGGGTTTGAAAATATTTCTAAAAAAAGTAAAAAGTCAGAATCATTTGGGAGTTCAAAATTCAGGTTTTGTTAGTCCTTTACATAGTAAACATGCTATCAAAATTCTGTTGAAAAATTATTAGAAAAAAAGTTTTAATTTTGAATGAAGTGTTCCCTTAATTCAAATAAAAGTTTGAAGGTCATATTGAGGTTAAAATTTCAGAGAAGTTCGAGTTTATATAGTAATAATTATTTTATAGTTTCCGTCTACAACTTATCAATTAATACAGAAAAAAGGTTTTCTTATTTCACATTATAAGGGTATAATTCCACTAATATTTTCGATTTTTTAAAAATCATCTTCAGGTGAAGAGACATAAATTGTCAAATTGAGCATAGGTGAATTACATGTGCTTATTATAAACTAAATTAAAAACGCGTATAAAACCAATTTAAAATTATGTAAAGTGTGGTTCTGAGTCATTTTTAACGTGAGATAAACTTTTGTAAAGTTAATAAACTAATAGTCTTTTTTAAAGGTGACCACATTATTTGAATCTTTGATGTTACATAACCAGTTTCAATCCTAAAAAAATTATGCACGTATTGACAATCAAAAGTTTTGATAAGTTGTAGATGGAAGCTGTAAAATAATTATTGATATATCAAATAAAAGTTCTCATCAGATATTTGGAAAAGTTACATAAATGAAACCGTTGAAAAGATGAACAGATCAGTAAATTACTGGTACAAATCTTGGAGTTGAAACGGATCCAGAAAGAACCAATCCCAACCAGGTGGCCCGTGTTCGATTCCCGGTCGGGGCAAGTTACCTGGTTGAGGTTTTTTCTGGGGTTTTCCCTCAACCCAATATGAACAAATGCTGGGTAACTTTAGGTGCTGGACGCTGGACCCATTTCACCGGCATTATCACCTTCATCTCATTCAGACGCCAAATAACCTAAGATGTTGATAAAGCGTCGTAAGATAACCTAATAAAAATAAAAAAAGAACCAATCCTTGACTTTAATCATTTTAGCTAACATAAGCAAATTGTCTCACTTTTAAATTCTGAAAACATTGACTATAAAAGTGTTGACTTTAACCCTGATTTTATATAACTCATTTTGTAAACTCTCTACAACCTATAAATGCCCTTGCCTGAAAGAATCTGTAGATGTGAAATACCTGGGAATTATTGTTGATCAGCACTTGAAATGGGATAGACAAATCACCTTTTTATGTAACAGGATACGTAAAACAATTTACAAATTTGTAAACCTTCGCTATTACTTGCCTACTCATGTATTACGTTTGGTTTATTTGGCTAGAGTTGAATCTGTTATCCAATATGGTATAATTGGATGGGGAGGCATTACAAAAACTGCTCTTTTTCCTCTAATTGCAAAAACGTATAATCAAAATTTGTTTGAAAAGGCGACTGGATTATCCAACAAATTTGATCCATTCTGAATTGAATGTTTTTAGAATTGACCAAATTTATAAATACTCTTTAATGAAATTCTATCATAAAAATAGAACGAAATTTGTAGCTCAGCCACATGCTCATAATACGAGACGAAATGAAATTCTTAAATTAGTTGAACCTAAATATTTCACATCTGCTGCTTTACTACACAGTACAAATTATGGTCCACGGCTATATAATTCGATAATAAAATTTCATCCAGAATTGACTACTTTAAGCAATGAAATTTTCAGATCCAGAATTTAAAAATTTATATGACAGACTTCCCTGTATATATATATTATGTACCATATATTGTAAAACAAGTTTATTTCTATCCTAAGTGTATTTTTCTATTTTATCTTGGTTACTGTATCAACATGACCTGCACTAATTATACTACTAATAATAATTTAATATTAATCCATCAATCTAAACATCGTCTCTTTTTTCACTCAGTTATTATTAGTATTATTATTTACTAATTTTATTACAATCTTTATGTGAGCTTTTTTCTTAAGTATTTTGTCTACAAAGTATGTGTATCTATGTAACGGAACTGTCCCCGAACACGAGCTTTGCTCTTTCGGGGTATTTTAATGTAACGTTTTTATGTATATGTTATTATTAAATAAATAAATAAAATAAATAAATTTGTTGGCCCTCATTGCACTAATATTTAGCACTTACAGTAAGAAGTTTCATTTGTACCGTACGTAGACGCTAACACTCATTTTCTTTATATCTGTTAGTGCTGCAGTGACTCACTAGTCATTTGTTACGTCACGACAAGGATAGTTTGATCATACTTTAGCTGTGCAGGCAATCAATATGATACATGGAAGGTGATCAGCTGTAATTAGTACAGCTTGGGTGATTAATAGCTGATGATGGTGATTAGCCTCAACCTTTGATCATTTTAATATCCGGACTATTTGATCGCCTCCACCTGTACGCTTCTGGTGACGTCACACACAGTAGACTGGTCTATTCCCTTTAATCAAGATGGAGTGGCTTAGATTCTGCCGTTCGTTTGTTCTTCTTTCTTGGGTCTCAGAGCCTTAGAAAAGCAGTGGTGAATACAAGTTCACATCTGGGTTTCTGATATCCTTGGCATGGTAGGAGTCTCGTGGTCTGTGTCAGAACTACTCCAGGATTCCACTTGATAGCACATGATACGTATTAAATTCGCGGGATAAAATGTATTCTCCTGATGGTGTTGAAATTCAAGAACTCACAAAGATTAAGCTGTTTTTAATAATAATAATAATAATAATAATAATAATAATAATAATAATAATAATAATAATAATTAGAGCTAGGATTTTGATGACCTATAAATCATGAAAAAATGTCCTAAAATCAATGCATTTATGACCTAAAAATCTTTCAAAAATGCCCTAAAAATTGATCTTACATAATTGGCTTAGTAGGAAAAAGAGGTTTTGTACTACTTAATAGACTGTTTAGACTAGTAATTAAATTAAATTCTAGTGCCAACATTTAAGTTTATTTAATTTTACATATTTTTTTTCTAAGTGGTACATTTTAATTATTTTATCTGATGTAGTTTCTATGTAGTCCACCACAAGGCCACCCTTATCAGGAATTAGCAGGTATAGTGGAGTCTACATTGAAGGGGTGGTTGGAGTGTACTACTGTACGTTAAAATGGCAATATTTGTGTAGAAAAAGGATTAAAATATTATACAAAATAATGGGTATTAGCCACCGGCATAGCTTAGTCAGTTAAGGTGCTTGCCTGCCGATCCAGAGTTGCGCTCGATCGCGGGTTCGATTCGCGCTTGAGCTGATTATCTGGTTGGATTTTTCCAAGGCTTTTCCCAACCGTAAGAAAAGTTCAGGTAATCTATGGCGAATATCATATCACTGTCACCAATTTCATCGACACTAAATAACCTCATAGTTGATACAGCGTCCGTCGTTAAATAACCAAGTAAAAAATAATGGGTATTAATGGACAAAATATGTAGATAAAATATCAAAGGAAATATTAATTATTTTATATTAATAATGAGGATTTATGGCCAAAATTAAATGAAAATGCCTAAAAAATTCCGAATAAAACAAAAGATGCTGTTATGAGTTGAAACATGCAAAAAATACAAAAAAAAATGCCCTAACAAATATGTCTTAAAACACTCAGTTTATCACATAACATATAAATACTAAAGCAGCTATGTTTCTGGCTTACTAGCAAAAAGATGCAATTTCATCAAATTCCTAGCCCTAATAATGATAATAATAATAATAATAATAATAATAATAATAATAATAATAATAATAATAATTTATTTTATTTATTTATTTATTTATTTATTTATTTATTTATTTATTTATTTATTTATTTATTTATTTATTTATTTATTTATTTATTTATTTATTTATTTACTAAAATTATTTTGCTGTACAACAGCCTGGGGCCAATAAGAGTTCAGCACAAGATAAAAGTTAACACAAGATTTACAGTGAACAAGGAATTACAAGAACAGTGCATGCAAGTAATTATTAAAATTAGAGACAGATACAAATAAACAATAATGACAAAATGAATAGACAACTGCAAATTACATGATACAGAAAAGCTCAGAAACAACACAAACGAATGATGTTGAAATGAACGCGATTTTGTTGAGTATGCTTACCTAATATAAGAATAGCCAAACAACAAACTATACATTAAACGGATCTGAATTAATACAATGTAAATTGGCAGCTTTCATGCATTTCACAACTGGAGAGAGAGAGAGAGAGATTTTGGCTTATGTGTATAAAACAATTTTAGAAATCTTAAACCATTCGAACGGGCCCGAAGGTAGATATTGCTTATGAAATAATAATAATAATAATAACAATAATAATAATAATAATAATAATAATAATAATAATAATGCGAATCCAGAAATGCATATAGAGTGTTAGTTGGGAGGCCGGAGGGAATAAGACCTTTGGGGAGGCCGAGACGTAGATGGGAAGATAATATTAAAATGGATTTGAGGGAGGTGGGATATGATGGTAGGGTCTGGATTAATCTTGCTCAGGATAGGGACCAATGGCGGGCTTATATGAGGGCGGCAATGAATCTCTGGGCCCCTTAAAAGCCATGAGTAATAATAATAATAATGATAATAATAATAATAATAATAATAATAATAATAATAATAATAATAATAATAATGCGAATCCAGAAATGCATATAGAGTGTTAGTTGGGAGGCCGGAGGGAATAAGACCTTTGGGGAGGCCGAGTCGTAGATGGGAGGATAATATTAAAATGGATTTGAGGGAGGTGGAATGATGGTAAGGACTGGATTAATCTTGCTCAGGTTAGGAACCTATGGCGGGCTTATGTGAGGGCGGCAATGAACCTCCGGGTTCCTTAAAAGCATAATAATAATAATAATAATAATAATAATAATAATAATAATAATAATAATAATAATAATAATAATATCATGAAGCTATGAGGCAGATAGACCACTGAATTGGTCTGTTCTGATCCTGTATTATAATTTATCAGTATAGACAGGCAAAATATGAAACTTCTGGTGAAATGTCTCAGTGTTCCGAATGTATTTCAATTGTCTCACTTTTCAAATTTCTTTCCTGAAAAATTACGGTGATTTACAGATTTTATTTCGTTTTTAAATTTAACTGTGTAATTAACACTCCTGGTGGCCAATCTATGAAACACTGTTGACCAATTTCTGTTACAATATAGACCAGTGATGTCAACTAATGCGCATAGGAGCAAGCGCGCTTTAGAGCCCAAGAGAGCCTGAGCGCTTTACAGCGGAAAGGAAAGAGACAGACGAAAGAGGTAGTATATGCCGCTTGGTCGAGCTATATACAGGGATGGTCAGCACACATTCAATGGATAAAGGGAAGAGAACTCATTGAAACTGTATCCATGTTAATTTCTAGATTTGTCTGAGAAGTATAAGTGCATTATAAGAATGTAAGTTTTAATTTTAATGCTCATTTTTCACAAGTTTGGTTTCTTTATTCAAAACGAATATTTTCTCAATTCTTTTACAGAAAAGTGAAATTTTCAGATATGTTTGTTTAGTAGCCTTACAGGTACTGAAACATGTTTTGTAAATCTAATATATCGTAAATACGTATTACTGAAGATAATGTATTAAAATATTTGAAAATATTCGCATGGAAAGTGTTTGTAAGGAAGTGAATTAACAAAGCAAATACTATAACATCACAAACGAAAGATATGTGCCTATTTGTTGGTACAACGTCAGGTCTATAGCTTCAGCAGGTTTCGAGATAATTTAATGTTCTGATAACAGAAAGTTGCGCACCAATATTACCTAAAAGCATAATGCGATAAGAGTTTTATTAAGTAATATCGGCTACAGTTATAACATATACCTAGGAAACTTTGCTTTGTACTATAATATTGTTTTTATTACTTTTATAAGGCTAAAGATACCATCAATATCAATTTCAACTTATCATGTCATCCCCAGTGTCTTTCTTTGGAATAAAGCTTTCTTTGTGAATGATGTGTTTAATTCACTTAATACAGTATAGTTGTAATTATTGTGGAATTTGTGTGAATATTCCTTCTTTACTCTTTATTATGTTATTAACGTTTAAAACACAACTGCAATATTAGGCTAAGAAATAGGTGTTAGTACTTTTGTTTTACAGACAATATAGAAAATAACACACAGAAAGAAGCCATATAAAATTGACATACAATTTCACGTTCCGTTTGAAGTTTGTGCACCACTGTTTTCTTAATCCAACAGGCTGCTTATTTCTCCTTCCATACCTAGCGCTTAATGCCCACTCGCGACATCAAGGTCAGAAAAATGCGCTTGCTTTGACATCACCGATATAGGCAATACTTCGGCGATGCTTTTTATTTTCCTGAATGTTTCTGTTGACAGTATTTTTTAACTTTTTTAAAGTATGGCCTATGTATGTGATTTGAAACACCGTCATTCCCCATAACTATGGTCCTGGAACACAACTATGGTCCATTCAAATTTTGTACTCCATAACGTAGTACCTCGTTCATCTATATATTTTTGCTGTACTGTAGTTTGAAGTCAAGTCACTGCAGCTATCTACGAACGGTCTATGTTACTTCTACAATGTTCTTTGAATGGTTGTATCGTAGACCATAGTTGTGTTCGAGGACCATAGTTTTGGGAAATGACGGTAGTTTTATTTTAAAGTAGAATTTTTGTTAATATGTGTATTTTTATACGAATATTGTCTCTTATTTAAAATGAAACATAGGCCTATATAATGATTTTAATGAGTTTTTTTTTATTTTTAACATATCTCGGTTTTTTAAGAAAATGTTTTTTTTTATTTGATTTGGAAATGCCCCGGTATTTTTAAATAATGGAAACCCTACACCTGAAAATGTAAAAATCTGTAATTCCTCATAGATATTTTGCGAGATTACAGTACTTTCCCTTTATGCCTCGTGTAATGAGAAAATAATAAATGGAAGTGGTATCTCAGACCCTACCACATAGGCCTACAGTTGAGTACAACTTTAGAGCCACTCCTCGGCCTGGTTAACAGTTGTTACACTTCGGTATGAATATGGGGAGATGCACCATCTGGCATGATGGAGATTTTAGTGTCATGAAAAATGTGTGTTGCAAATTGCGAAGTCAAAACCATTTTTAATAGTACGAAAATTGATGGCTGCTCGTAAAATTTTATAGTTAAGGAGCAAGGTTTTGAATGTTTATCAACCAACTTAAAACCGTAGTAAAGGAAATTGTATAAGGTAATGAAACTAGGTAGGTACAAATCCAATTGTTTTCGAACACAATAATCTCTCTTTATTTTGAGAGAGCATAAAGTGTAGTCTTCAAAATAACTCCATATCTTATCTTTATCTCGCCCTTGACACAAAAGTACTCTTTAGACCTTAGTCTTTATTTGAATTTCATGTCTAGATCCTCTATTCATTTCTAACTTTTGTCAATTCACTTTTCTCAGGAGTACACTTATTCACTTACTTACTTACTTACTTACTGGCTTTTAAGGAACCCGGAGGTTCATTGCCGCCCTCATATAAGCCCGCCATTGGTCCCTATCCTGAGCAAGATTAATCCATTCTCTATCATCACATCCCTCCTCCCTCAAATCCATTTTAATATTATCTTCCCATCTACGTCTCGGCCTTCCTAAAGGTCTTTTTCCCTCCGGCCTCCTAACTAACACTCTATATGCATTTCTGGATTCGCCCATAAGTGCTACATGCCCTGCCCATTTCAAACGTCTGGATTTAATGTTCCTAATTATGTCAGGTGAAGAAAGCAATGCGTGCAGTTCTGTGTCGCGTAACTTTCTCCATTCTCCTGTAACTTCATTCCTCTTAGCCCCAAATATTTTCCTAAGCACCTTATTCTCAAACACCCTTAATCTCTGTTCCTTTCTCAAAGTGAGAGTCCAAGTTTCACAGCCATACAGAACAACCGGTAATATAACTGTTTTATAAATTCTAACTTTCAGATTTTTTGACAGCAGACTGGATGATGAAAGCTTCTCAACCGAATAATAACAGGCATTTCCCATATTTATTCTGTGTTTTAATTTCCTCCCGAGTATCATTTATATTTGTTACTGTTGCTCCAAGATATTTGAACTTCTCCATCTCTTCAAAAGATAAATTTCCAATTTTTATATTTCCATTTCGTACAATATTCTCGTCACGAGAGACAATCATAATCATAATCAGGAGTACACTGTCTTTAATTACTTCACCTTTCCATCTGCGTTTTGGTCACCTTACTATCAGTTGTTTCAAATTTAAAAATACATGTACAAGTGTGTGCAGAGTACGAATCAAAAAGTGTGAAGGCTGATTGTCATACAGGCAGATAGGTAAAAATAATGTGAAGAGTTGATATCTTGAATCCTTTTTTTTTTTTTTTTTTTTTTTGGCATATCAAATCGTTTAGCCATGAATTTCAATTTAATAATTGTGAAAATCGTTAAAATAAATCTTGCAACGCAGCACACTGTCGCGCATCACCGACTGAGTACAGCAGAGGGGGGGGGGAGGTAAGGCGTGCAAGCCGTGCTTGGTAGAGTTATTGCAGTAGCCGTGATGTTGCGAAATAATTCATAGGAACAACGATTTCCTCTAAAACGGTGAATGTTAGAGAAAAAACTTATTTAGTTTCATTTTGGTGCAGATGTTACCATCCAACCTGTATAGGTTATAATGTCCATATCTTCATGTAGGTCAGTTTTATAACTCGCCGTTGGATCTGGTTCGCCACTATCTATGTTTACTGATCGAAGTATGCTTCTCGAGTAACTTTTTTCACATATTTCAGTGGAATAGTGTATTAACTGAATATTTTGTGGCACAGCAACCTATAATTCAGAAACAACCAGTGATCTGTTGGCCATGATTTCGGAAATGCTAGTATACCTGTTTTTTTTTTTTAAGTTGGAACATGACAAACGGGCGAGCTTGAAACTACAACGCTATGTTGTCAATAATGGACGACCACGAGATCAGCTGATGTTAGCTATACTTGGCTAACGTTAAAACAATCATTGACAACTGACGCGAAGGTAATAAAATGATACAAGAATCGACAGATAATTAAATAGGAAACATTTTAATGCTGACATTGTATGTACAATAAATGGCGCCTAGAGAGATATTTAGCACTCACCACGTGGGAACTGTAACTTTGGCAACTCAGCCGTTGTTACCATAGCAACAGGCCTCCCACGCTATGTTGTTTTTCCGATCGCAGCGCTTATGTCATGTCCCAACCTTAGAAAAAAACATATGTAGTCTTCACGTTTAGGGTAAACTAGGGTCTGTTGGACAGTCGGGCATGTTGGACACTTTGTACTTTAACGTGTTACCTCGCCACTTGTTGGCACCACATTCTGCTAGAAGTTAATGACGGAAGTAGCCCCACTCGTGGCTACTTCCGTCATTAACTTCTAGCAGAATGTGGTGCCAACAAGTGGCGAGGTAACACGTTAAAGTACAAAATGTCCAACATGCCCGACTGTCCAACAGACCCTAGTTTACCCTATATCGAAAAGAAATTTAGTATTTTTGAAATTGATACAAAACTTTCACGTTCTTTTACGGGGTTCTCGACATTAATATTTATGATTAATTATTACCGTCGCGAGTGGTGACTTTGTGCCATTCGCGAAAAACGTATGGAAGTATTCTTTAAGACCGTGACAAGGTTTAAAGTCTACTTCCTTACGTTTAGTAGTCTTTAAAACGTTGTGACGGTCTCAAAGACTAATTCCTCACGTTTTTTTTTTATGAAATGCGCGAATGGCACAAAGTCACCCTCATGGCACAAAGTCACCCCGCTCGACGGTATCTTTAAGTGTTGTGAAAAATATACCACACTGAATTAATTTAATGAGGAAGAAAAAGAGATATTTCGTTTCCTGGAATTTACACAAGAGTTTTTTTTAATAGACATTTGATCATTTAAACTTCATAGCACTGTGAAAATAAATCTCTGCATATAAGTCTAGCAGATCCCATGTTGAAAATAATTATATTGAGGGAAAAAGACGTAGTTAATCTTTAAATTACGGAATATTTATTTTGTGGTAAAAATACATTAGAAAACGGGGAAAACGCAGAATATCGCAACCCTAGAAGTAACGCATTGCCGTTGCGAAGCAACTGACGTCAGATGTTGAAATTTTCGTGACATTTTATTCATTTGGCATTAGAGCGTAAATGTTTCACGTAAAAAACTAAATGTAGTTTTTCTAAGTTATTAATTATTCTCTGTCTTCAGGTTTTTATCTGAAAGAAATTTAATAATACGAAATTGATAACGTTCTTTTTTACGGGTTTCTCGACATTAATATTTATAGTTAATTATTACTTTTAAGTGCTGTGAAAAATATATCACACTGAATTAATTTAATGAGGAAGAAAAAGAGATATTTCGTTTTCTGGAATTTACACAAGAGTTTGTTTAATAGACATTTGATCAATTAAACTTCATAGCATTGTGAAAATAAATCTCTGCATATAAGTCTAGCAGATTCCATGTTGAAAATAATTATTTTGCGGGAAAAAGATTTAGTTAATCTTTAAATTACAGAATATATATTTTATGGTAAAAAGACATTAGAAAACGGGGAAAACGTAGAATATTGCAACCCTAGAAGTAGCGCATTTCCGTTTGCTAAGCAACTGACGTCAGATGTTGAAATTTTCGTAACATTTTATTCATTTGGCATTAGAGCGTAAATGTTTCACTTAAAAAAAGAAATGTAGTTATTCTAGGTTATTAATTATTCTCTGTCTTCAGGTTTAAAAAGGTAAAGGTAAAGGTAAAGGTAGCCCCGTAACATGCCATGAAGGCACTTGGGGGGGCATGGAGGTAGAGCCCCATGCTTTCCATGACCTCGGCACTAGAATGAGGTGGTGTGGTCGGCACCATGCTCTGAACGCCTTTTACCCCTGGGAAAGACCCAGTACTCAATTTTATAGGAGGCTGAGTGAACCTCGGGGCCGTTCTGAAAGTTTGGCAACGAGACAAAATCCTGTCACCACCTGGGATCGAACCCCGGACCTTCCAGTCCGTAACCAGCTACTCTACCAACTGAGCTACCCGGCCGCCGTCTTCAGGTTTAATCTAAAAGAAATTTAATATTATGAAATTGATACGAAACTTTCACGTTCTTTTTTACGGGGTTCTCGAGATTAATATTTATGATTAATTATCTTTAAGTGTTGTGAAAAATATACCACACTGAATTAATTTAATGAGGAAGAAAAAAGAGATATTTCTTTTTCTGGAATTTACACAAGAGTTTTTTTTTTTATAGATATTTGATCACTTAGGGTGCTATTCATAGACATTTCGCTAGCCCCGCTACGAGCATGCTAAACTAGCCCCGACTTTGCCAGAGGAGGGACGAATTATTCATATCGCTAACATTGGTTTGTGAATATGAAAAACGTTAGTTTCGCTGATCATCCGCCGGAAGCCCGCGCTAAAAATGTCTATGAATACGGCCCTTTAGCTTCATAGTAGCATTGTGAAAATAAATCTCTGCATATAAGTCTAGCAGATTCCATGTTCGACACGAATCAGTCACATGGTTATCATGGTCTAGTCGCGGTCATCTTGACAATCGCCTAATATAAATACATGTTCAAAATTATAAAAGAAAAGCAAAAGAATTGCTATATTAAACTCATGTTAAACGTGCATTTATATATAAACTTGTTCAATGTTGGCCATGTTATGACTAAAAATGTGACGTCGTGCCGTAGCCTGTCTTTCTCGTTAGCCACGTTCATTCATTCATTCATTCATTCATTCATTCATTCATTCATTCATTCATTCATTCATTCATTTTATTCCATACATCTTACATGAGCAATGAAGCTTTAAGATGTGGAACAAGTCAAAATTTCACAATATTACAATTACAATTTTTACAAATTTTTACAGTTTTACAATTTAGTAATTTTCTACAATTTTTACAATTTTGTGCAATTTTTTACAATATTTTCGCGAGATGTAGTGAGATGAGGTGAGGTTCGAGGATTCGCCAAAAGATTACCCGGCATTTGCCTTTTGGTTGGGGAAACCTCGGAAAAACCCAACCTGGTAATCAAATCAAAAGGGGGGTAATCAAATCAAAGGAGTTGATGCCGAGGACTCGCCATAGACCATCCGGCTTCAGTCCCACGGTTGTGGAAAACCTCGGAAGAAACCAAAGACCAAAGGGGGATCCAACCCAAACCCGAACACAGCTCCGGATCAGCAGCCCAGCGAGTCTGCCGACTGAGCTACATCGATGGTTCTACTAAAAGTATACAATACATAGCCAATCAGATTATTAAATTTACAAACGCAAACGATCATTCATAAGTTGAGCTATATGTATAATACAAAACAAATTAATTAAATTTAAGGTATAAACAATTCAACCAGTTGTGATACACAGAAATTGATAATACATATCATGCAAACTACTTCAAATTACAAACACAAACAATTTATCAAAAGAGCTATACAGATTACTATTCAATTTAAAGCATATACAATTCATCGGCCAAAACTATACAAACATATACAATACAAAGTAAGCAGAATAATTTAATTTACAAGCATACTTTAATTAAGCTATACAAATTTGTGCAATTAATATCAAGTAGATTAATTCAATTTATAATCATATTCATCAGTTGAGCTATACAGACTACTATACAATTTACAGCATATACAATTCATCAATTGAGTATACAGACTACCATTCAATTTACAGTAGGCCTATGTACAATTCATCATACAGTATACTATTCAATTTACAGCACATACTATTCATCAGTTATGCTAAACAAAAATATACAATGCATAGTAAACAGATGAAGTCAATATAAAAAAGTTGAGCTATATAAAAATTGTACATGTCATTTAAGTAGAATAATTCAATTCACAAGCATAAACAATTAGAAGGTATGAGTGTGTAGAAATTTGGTTAATTCTTTTCTAAACCTTTTCTCGTGGTTCTTCAAATCTTTAAGATAATTAGGCAGGGCATTGAAGACTGTTATACATGAATAGCGAACTCCTTTTTTTAAAACAGCTTAGACTAACAGAGGGTAGATGAAGATCTGATTTATGTCTTGTATTAAAATGATTAATGTCTTGATTAGTACTGAATTTATCTTTGTTCTTAATATACAGCATCATTAGGGAAAGAATGTATTCACAAGGTAAAGTCAAGATTTCTAAGTTTCGGAAAATATTTTTACATGATGTCCTTTTATGCACACCGGCCATTATTCTTACAGCTTTCTTTTGTAAAACAAAAACGTGTTTAGCTTCAGACGAGTTACCTCAGAAGCTACTGACGTTAGATGTTGGAATATCCGTAACATTTTATTCATTTGACATTAGAGCGTAAATGTTTCACGTAAAAAAAGAATGTAGTTATTGTAAGTTATTAGATGTCTGTCGGGAATTTGTTGTATGATATGTAATGATGTAGGTTCATAATTTTATTAATATCAACATAAATTCTAGCGTATATTTATTTTTGTTATGTTTCTCTAAGTAACACAATCTTCGTGGTATGTAGCATAACTGTCCATTGAGTCGAATTATCCAGATAAGCACTTACCGACTGCGTCGACAGATGGCCTGGTTGATGTAACTTAAGATTCTGTCGACAGGGGATGTTCAATATCTCTCTCTGTGTGGAGGTAAAGGGGGGGTAGCAATTAAATGTAACCCCCTCCCGCTATCTCTGTCCTGCCACTCCCTAGCCTTGGTCAAAGGTTTGTGGCCTGGCAGTTAGTCTCTCTGCCGGCAAGAAAGGAATTCGTGCCCGAAGTGATGCAATTGAGAGCGGGGCGAAGGGTTTGCGTTGGAGGAATTGTCGTTAACATGCGACATATACTCCGGGCCTTGTTAACATGAAGACGTGATCTGAACCTCTTTGTGTGTAAATGAGATTAGGTCCCTGTGCTTTATCGGCTACCGTGCTAGCTGTGGGATCCGACGGTCACTGTTCAAACCTCGACGAGGTGATGACTAAGGCTAGGATTCTTAGGTAAATAAATACAGGGTTATTCAAAAAGAAAGAGCAGATTTCGAATATTTATTTTGAACGAAGTATAAACACTAGAAGCATTTACCGCACACCAGGGGCGATTTCTCAGGGCATGCTATGCTTGCTGCGCAAGCCCAATATTTTCGTAGAATGTGTATTTCTTAAAATGGCGTTACGTAGCCTACTGTGAATTTATTTCCACTCAACAATAGGATTTTATTCTTCCAACAATAATTCCTTTCCACAATTCGCCTTAAACGCTCTCGTCAACAATTGGATTTTCACTCAACACAACATTCGTTATAGCGCTCCACCGACGACAATGACAATTTACTTGGACTATTACGAACAACAATGAACTGTTAATCTTAAGTAATATTTACAAAGCACTATTTACAAATCGGAACTATCAGTTCTCAGTTCACAGTTCTTCTAGCTCAGTCACTCGAGTTCACAGTATCTCGAACCACAGACCTTCAGAGGCAGTCCACTGTACTCGAACTCAAGTCCCTCCAACTGCGGTCCACTGCACTCGAACTCAGGCCCTCCAACTGCGGTCCACTGCACTTGAACTCAGGCCTTCGGATGCTGATACAGTTGCGGACGCACACTCGAGTCGAACTCCGGCACACAAGACTGGCTTGCTTGCTTTGGCTTACTCACTGACTGAATAACTGAAAAACTGCTCGAGTTCGCTGGCGTTTCTTCTTTTATAGCGAAATCATAGTTGCGAGAAATTTCTACAGGTGTGCAGAGAATTATCTGGATATCTCCACTTCGACGGACTTCTCGAAGAGTCGGGAGGGTCCGTCCCCCCTTTACTCCGTACGCAGCAGTTGCGCGCGCACTCTCTCTCCACTCTCTCGCCGCGTTGGCCCTTTCCCCTCTCCGCCGCGCGCCGTCCCTCAGTGCTTCGTGAAGCCCGCGCGGTCTGCTCTCTTGCGGGACGCTGGTCGTGAGTTCGAATCTCACGTCGCTGTCACAGTACATTAAAATTTATTTTGATTTTTGGAATACTATACAGGCGTTTTACCATCCGCAGGTTGCACACCGCAAGTATCGCAACGCTTGCTCGTTTCTCGGAACTACAGGAAAGACGTAGAAATAGCGAGAATATGATGCGCGCGCAAGTGCCTTCCTCCTTAGTCCGTCCTAGGCGCACATGCTTCTGTTTTGTTTTGTTTGAAGCTCTGGTTCAAGAGCTACACCAACGACTATTTAACGTTACACAAAGCAGTATTGACAGCGGGAATGTGCTGTGATCTGCGAGTGCAATGTAATTGTATGAGCGGAATGCATGTGTTAGCTACTGCATGTATTATTAATTCTTAAACATTAATTTGAAGTATTGCAATGATTTCGGAACTGTGTGTCATTGAAACCTTATTATTAAATCCATTTTCCCGAAGGACTATTCAAGAGAAGACAGACATTATAGAGAATATGTGCGCTGTTCAGTGCAGCTCAATACAACAACATGCATTGGTTGGCAGGGTCGAAAAAACTAAATAAACTGTTTTGTTGGCCATGTTTGTTATATTATATCGAACTTCTACATCTGATAAAAGAATATGATCCATGACTCATAATGATTTCATAATTATAAAATAAATTATTTATGTGGGTCTGATTATTTCTATTAATTAATAATTATTATATCCTCCCATCTTCCTCTATGAATAAAAGAGCAAGCCTAACTTTCGTGAAATCTGCTCTTTCTTTTTGAATAACCCTGTACTTTATTTGTACTGTAATAGAAACACAGTAGTAAATTTCTTGGCGTAATTATGGACAATATACTGACTTGGAATGTCCCGCGCCGTAGCTTCGTGTTCTAAGGCATCCTGCCTAGGACTCGCGTTACGAAATGCGCGGTGGTTCGCGTTCTCACGGGGGAAGAAATTTTCTCATGAAATTTCGGCCTGTGTATGGGACCGGTGCCCACCCAGCATCGTGATGCATATGAGGAGCTGCGATAGGTAGCGAAATCCGGCTGCGAGTGCCAGCTATAACGGATGGAGGTTCATCGTGCTAACCACACGATACCTCCATTCTGTTGGATGATCGTCCACCTCTGCTTCGGCATGTGGGCGTGAGTCCAGCAGCCGGCTGGTCGGTCTAGGCCCTTCACGGGCTGTAGCGCCACGAATTATTATATTATTATTGACTTGGAATGAGCATTCCGATTTTATTGCTAAAAACTTTGTTCTGCTAATTTTGCTATTTTGCAAGTGAGAGATATACTAAATACCAAAATATTGACTTCAGTTTACTACTCGCTTGCTTATGCATATCTCAGTTATGCCGTTTTCTTATGGGGTAACTCTACAAACGCAAATAGGATATTTATTGCACCAAATAGAGTTATATGATCCATTTTTAAATTATTGAAGAGTTTTGACTCATGCAAACCTTATTTTCAGGTTGTAGCTCCCTGTAAAGCAGGTTTGAATAATTTCAAGGAAAATTTGTTCCGGGGCCGTATCGATCCCGGGACCCTTCGCTTAGCGCACGAATGCTCTTCTGACTGAACTACTCCAGGAACTATACACGACACTGTCGCAATTTTTCCTTTGTATCCACACAACTCAAGTGGGATCTTAACAGAAAGCCACAATTTAAGTCATACAGAATTTATGTGCACTCAAAGTTGGGTTCTGGCGTCTTGTCAGCCCATTTGAGTTGTGTTTCAGTTCAGTCGGAAGAGCATTCGTGGGCTAAGCGAAGGGTCCCGGGATCGATATCCGGCCCCGGAACAATTTTTCCTTGAAATTATTCAATATAAAAGTTTAACATTTCCATCCATTTATATTTAGAAATGCCTAATTTTCTTAAAACAGAATGAGAATAAATACAATAAGAATTTAGATTATCATAATTATAATACACGAAATGCACATCTGATTACAATAAAATATCACAGGCTTGTGAAATATGAAAAATCGCCTGCCTGTACTGGCATTGTGTTTTTTAATAAATTACAATTTCAGATACAAATTTTAACTTGTATAAAATTTAAAGTGAAAGTTAAAGAGGTTTTAAGTCATGAAAGTTTTTACTAAGTAAAAGAATTCTTAAATTACAAATTACGACATAATATGCAATACTACTTTATTATATTATTTATTTTAAATGTATTTTAATTTGTAGTATTTAAAAATTTTATTGTATTTCTTCTTTATTATGTAATTGACGTGTATATCCATGTACTGTATGTGGTCTTGTATTGAATAAACAATCAATCAATCAACTCACAATTCTGTTTTAAGTTTCGTACAAGGTCACCTATGCATATATTTAAATTTTCATTTCAAATAACAGGTATTTTAAATTTTTTAAACGTAAATACATATTTTCAAATTTTCACATAAAAATTAAGTTTTCATCAAATAATTTTCGACAAAAGCCCCATTTCAGATTAATCATCACCCGAATGTTCAGTGCAGTTGCTTAGACGTGACAGCTGGCAACTGCTAATCTACTGTACTTACGTCGTGCACTACTGTACTTACGTCGTGCACTACTGTACTACTCCGTGCACTACTGTAATACGACGTGCACTACTGTAATACGACGTGCACTACTGTACTTATGTCGTGAGCTACACTACTACGCCGTGCACTACTGTACTACTCCGTGCACTACTGTAATACGACGTGCACTACTGTACTTATGTCGTGAGCTACACTACTACGCCGTGCACTACTGTACTACTCCGTGCACTACTGTAATACGACGTGCACTACTGTACTTATGTCGTGCGCTACACTACTACGCCTTGCACTACTGTAATACGACGTGCACTACTGTACTTATGTCGTGAGCTACACTACTACGCCGTGCACTACTTTACTACTCCGTGCACTACTGTAATACGACGTGCACTACTGTACTTATGTCGTGAGCTACACTACTACGCCGTGCACTACTGTACTACTCCGTGCACTACTGTACTTATGTCGTGAGCTACACTACTACGCCGTGCACTACTGTACTACTCCGTGCACTACTGTAATACGACGTGCACTACTGTACTTATGTCGTGCGCTACACTACTACGCCTTGCACTACTGTAATACGACGTGCACTACTGTACTTATGTCGTGAGCTACACTACTACGCCGTGCACTACTTTACTACTCCGTGCACTACTGTAATACGACGTGCACTACTGTACTTATGTCGTGAGCTACACTACTACGCCGTGCACTACTGTACTACTCCGTGCACTACTGTACTTATGTCGTGAGCTACACTACTACGCCGTGCACTACTGTACTACTCCGTGCACTACTGTAATACGACGTGCACTACTGTACTTATGTCGTGCGCTACACTACTACGCCTTGCACTACTGTAATACGACGTGCACTACTGTACTTATGTCGTGCGCTACACTACTACGCCGTGCACTACTGTAATACGACGTGCACTACTGTACTTATGTCGTGCGCTACACTACTACGCCTTGCACTACTGTAATACGACGTGCACTACTGTACTTATGTCGTGCGCTACACTACTACGCCGTGCACTACTGTAATACGACGTGCACTACTGTACTTATGTCGTGCGCTACACTACTACGCCTTGCACTACTGTAATACGACGTGCACTACTGTACTTATGTCGTGCGCTACACTACTACGCCGTGCACTACTGTAATACGACGTGCACTACTGTACTTATGTCGTGCGCTACACTACTACGCCGTGCACTACTGTAATACGACGTGCACTACTGTACTTATGTCGTGCGCTACACTACTACGCCTTGCACTACTGTAATACGACGTGCACTACTGTACTTATGTCGTGCGCTACACTACTACGCCGTGCACTACTGTAATACGACGTGCACTACTGTACTTATGTCGTGCGCTACACTACTACGCCTTGCACTACTGTAATACGACGTGCACTACTGTACTTATGTCGTGCGCTACACTACTACGCCTTGCACTACTGTAATACGACGTGCACTACTGTACTTATGTCGTGCGCTACACTACTACGCCTTGCACTACTGTAATACGACGTGCACTACTGTACTTATGTCGTGCGCTACACTACTACGCCTTGCACTACTGTAATACGACGTGCACTACTGTACTTATGTCGTGCGCTACACTACTACGCCTTGCACTACTGTAATACGACGTGCACTACTGTACTTATGTCGTGCGCTACACTACTACGCCTTGCACTACTGTAATACGACGTGCACTACTGTACTTATGTCGTGCGCTACACTACTACGCCGTGCACTACTGTACTACTCCGTGCACTACTGTAATACGACGTGCACTACTGTACTTACGTCGTGCGCTACTGTACAATGCCGTGCATCGTCTCGACATAAGTACAGTAGTGCACGGTGTAGTACAGTAGCGCTCGACATAAGTAAAATAGTGCACGGTGAAATACAGTAGTGCACGGCGTAGTACAGTAGCGCACTACTTGAGTACAGTAACGCTCGACATAAGTAAAATAGTGCACGGTGAAATACAGTAGTGCACGGCGTAGTACAGTAGCGCACTACTTGAGTACAGTAGTGCACGGAGTAATACAGTAGCTCTCGACATATGTAGAGTAGTGCACGGCGTATTACAGTGACGGTGACGTGCATAGTTCCTAGGGTAACTCAGTCGGTAGAGCGTTCGCGCGCTAAGCGAAGGGTCCCGGGTTCGATACCCGGCTCCGGAACAATTTTTCCTTGAAGTTATTCAAGCCTGCTTTACAGGGAGCTACTACCTGAAAGGCAGATTTGTATATGGAAAAGATTGTTTGTCATTAAGTTTCGTAGTCATGAAAAGAAAATTAGTTGTCTGCATGAAATTGGTTCTAATTAAATTAGCAATAGCCAATAAGGTAATAACTGAGAAATTGAAATGACTGTGCTTTTTTTTTATTCCAAGTTATATGAATATCTTTCTTTATGTGACTAGTGTTTTGATTTTCGTGGGAACCTACGCTATGGTAAGTTTGCTGGCTCTGCACCTTTTAGTGCATTCACAGGTTGAAAGATAACCATTTACAATCCTTCACACATAATAGAACGTTTTGTCAAATAATATTTTTTCATATGACCAATAGTTTTTGTAATATTTTCGAGAAAACGAATGTTGCAATGTTGCAACGTTGTAGACAGTAGCAGTGTTTACTTCGCGAGATCATTGCATCCCAGCATACTTGTCTTAATGCCCCTGCAATCATCTACTTGGCAGAGGTTTTGAGAGGATGTACACACATACCGTTTTGTAAACAAAAACATCTGTTGAGAATACAGTCAAATCAAAATGTATGTAATCGTAACATGTGAATTACATGAACTATGTTATTCGTTATCTATGATGAAACGTTCGTTATTGTATCGTTTCAGCACTAAATTTAGTACGAACAAAAATGTAGTTTCCTTCACATTTTAAGGCAATTTCATCAATAATACAGTAGAATGAAAAATTATGCATAAAACAAAATTAATCCTTTAAATATAGTACACATTATTTTACATTAAGGATCACACAGTTAATGTCATTCCAACTCAATTACAGTACAATGTTTGGAAGAAATAAACGACTTTCAAACTAAATGAAAATGATACACATTAATATGGGGTACACTTTTAAATTTTGTACACCATTCTCTACAGTGTCTCTTAAAGGTATTGTCCAAAGTGCCCACCAGTTGCGTGTCTACAACTTTCACACTCCTGATCCAGTTATCTGTCGCGGTATAAGCGAGCAGCTGCAGCAGCATTGTGACCAATTTTGCCAAATATTAATAACATGTCAAGATACTCACGATTAGAAAACTGTAGCATCTCGTTGAGTTTCAACTGCTTCGAACTGTACGTAGTCTGCAACTAATGACGAAGTGAATGTAAGCGTACCGTCCGCTCCGTACACCTAGCTCGGCCACATGGTTTACGCACGTAAGAAACAGTGTTGCCAACGTGTCACAGCCCTGTTCCCATGCAATGTGTACGCGACTATTAAAGCGATTTATTCGAAATCTGTGTTATTTTTCCTTGCAAATACTACTGTAACATGGCCATAGATAGCTTACTCTATCATCCTACGTGAGATAAAAATCCAATTTTGAGCAGTTTCATGAAAAACTTAATCGTAATTTCAAGTTACAAAAGACCTTTTTTTTTTTCTAAAATCGCCCTTCTGGGAAAAAAATATTATTAGACTTTCTTGTTTGTCATAATTCGAAATATCATAGCCCAGAATGAATGTAAAAGGTTACCTTCCACTCTGTATAAGTGCATATTTCGGTATTTATTAGTGCATATTTTATGATTTTACCACATATAATTCTCAACATTAGTTATGACTGATAGAAAACCTGGTGTTTACATAAGGTAATCTACTCTCAGGGTTGGACTGTGGGCATCAAGTTGAGAGCGCCTGGAGCATAGATGCCGTGCACTCATCACCATTGTCTTGTGCAAGGACCGTTTCTCCATCCCCCAGGCAAATTTTCTTCGTCGCTCCCGGAGAAACCATTTCATTGATATTTATTCTCGGGTTAGCTTTGATCAGCCTGACGTCATACACTCTTCCCCCACACACACGCAATTTCCCCAGCTTTAAACCTATTCTGAAGTTTAATGAAATCGATCCCCCCTTCTCAAAGGGCTGACTCAGGTTCTTATTATTCTGTTTACTGCGGCCTCTTTTCGAAAAGGAAGGAATCTTTAAGCTGAAATAAGATCCGAGATAGGAAATCCATTCCCAATGGAAACATTAGAGAGTTAGAGGGAAAACCAGAAATCGCTTCAGAATTCCCGTCTCTGTGGCGAGCCTAAAATTTCTGATCGTCCGTCTGTCTGCCTTGTCTTGTTTGTAGCTCTTTAAAGAAGGGAGGAAACAAAGGGGTGATAGCAATTATCATAGCTCAGGCTGTAGGCGCGTTTGCCTGCTGATCCGTAGCTGTTCTTGTGGTGGCTTCGATTCCCGTTAGGGCTGATCATCTGGTTGAGTTTTCAGACGTCTTTCCCAAACTGTGAATGTGCAAATGCTGAGTAACTATCGGCGCTGGACCCCGGACTCAATTCACTGGCATTCTCACCTTCATCCCATTCAGACGCTAAATAACCTAAGATGTTGATAAAGCGTCATAAAATAACCTAATAATAAATAAATAACTAACTATAAGATAATCCTATACCAACAGTGACCAAAACTCGAATTGCAGTGATTACATGCGACAGACAGCCTGTGAAGTAAGGAGACGGAGGAAAGGTACTTGGCATGAAAACTACAACCAGTGGTGGTTCCTGTACTAAATCTTGATCAATCCCGCAGAGAAAAATCTCAAGCTTTTCTATATCAGTAATGTCACTGTTGTCATCAAGAGCCAGTTAATAATATACGATTTTTCTTGCTCCTTTTTAAACTCTCCTCTTAAATATAATCAGGAATTTTCTAAATTCTTTTCTCGATACTTTGTCGATAAATTCGTAGTTTTTCAAAATTAAAAACTTCTTATGGACAAGTTATTTAAGCTATTTTAATCATTACTCTTTTGAAAAATTATGTTCTATTAAAAGGCTTTAGAGCACGAGATATTTCAAACCCCATTAAGTAGTTGACTTCCTTACATTTTATGTAATCTTTCTTTTCCTGGCTATGATTTAAGACATGTCAATTCCTGGCGTTTAACAGTTCGCTAGCACATAATATTGAATCAGTTTTTCTACAATATTATTATTAAATGAATAACTAATAAATAGTTACCCTCTCTAGAGATTAAGAAGATTAAAATTGTGATAAAACCTAATAATTTTATCCTTCTGGGAAGAAGATCTAAAAGTATCAATATTCATGCACGTACAGAAGAATTATAGAAACACACACTTAGTGTTCAGTAATAATAATAATAATAATAATAATAATAATAATAATAATAATAATAATAACTTAATAATAGATTATTCAGCATGGCATTTAATGTTTCTACATACTCGTGATTGAACAGTCGAGCAATGTAAACATATTACGTTTTGTCCAACAGAACAACAAAAAAGTTCTCCTTCCCATTCTTTACGAAACCACCTCTTATTGCTTGTAGAGACAGAATTTGTAGAGCGACATGATACGGCCACTGCTTGCCTTCAGTACCTGAATGAAACACACAGCAATGTACAGGAAACTCCTCGTACCCGTTTGAATGTCTGTGATTACACGATGTAATCACGACACCCGCTTTGGTCACCGCTGTCCTATGGCAAAACCTCAGTTTCATCTAGCCAAATATAAATAAATAAATAAATAAATAAATAAATAAATAAATAAATAAATAAATAAATAAATAAATAAATAAATAAATAAATAAATAAATTAATTAATTAATTAATTAATAATCCGTGGCGCTACAGCCCGTAAAGGGCCTAGACCGACCAGCCGGCTGCTGGCCTCACGCCCACATGCCGAAGCAGAGGCGGACGATCATCCAAAATAAATAAATAAATAAATACATAAATAAATAAGGAAGTAATTAAGTAAATAAGTATTACTCAACCGAGACGAGTGGAGCCGCGGGCGTAATATGAACTATCGCGATGACTTATTACCAGCACAGGAGCAGTACAAGTGGCACTCCGGGCTGTAGTACTCCACTGGCTTCGGTCGAGTAATAAGTATGTAAGTAAATAACTAAGTGAATAAGTATTTAAATAAAGTAAGTAAAGTAAGGAAGGAAGTAAATAATTAAATATGGAAGTAATTAAATAATTAAGGAAATACTGTCTTACTTACTTACTGGCTTTTAAGGAACCCGGAGGTTCATTGCCGCCCTCACATAAGCCCGCCATCGGTCCCTATCCTGAGCAAGATTAATCCAGTCTCTATCATCATATCCCACCTCCCTCAAATCCATTTTTATATCATCTTCCCATCTACGTCTCGGCCTCCCTAGAGGTCTTTTTCCCTTCGGCCTCCCAACTAACACTCTGTATGCATTTCTGGATTCGCCCATACGTGCTACATGCCCTGCCCATCTCAAACGTTTGGATTTAATGTTCCTAATTATGTCAGGTGAAGAATACAATGCGTGCAGTTCTGTGTTGTGTAACTTTCTCCATTCACCTGTAACTTCATCCCTCTTAGCCCCAAATATTTTCCTGAGAACCTTATTCTCAAACACCCTTAACCTATGTTCCTCTCTCAACATGAGAGTCCAAATTTCACAACCATAAAGAACAACCGGTAATATAATTGTTTTATTAATTCTAACTTTCAGATTTTTTGACAGCAGACTAGATGATAAAAGGTTCTCAACCGAATAATAACAGGCATTTCCCATATTTATTCTGTGTTTAATTATAATTAAGGAAATAGTCTAAGTAATTAAGAAAATAAGTAATTAAGTAAATAAATAATTAAGTAAATTAGCAAGTACGTAAATAATTGTAGAAATAATTATAAATGAATTAGTGTATATATCCGATTTTATCGTACTGCTTACAAGATGCATAGGCCTAGGCCTACAAAGGCTATAAAATTGTAATGTTGTGGTGATAATGCCGTACTGATTGCAAAAACTGGAGACGATTTACAGAGACTTTTCCTGCATTTTATATAGTAGGAAGAAGTATAATGGGCAGGCTTAGGATCCGAGACAACTACTTAAGAATGAAGTGAAGTTACAGTGCAACGGAATATAGATGGAGTGAGGTGGCGCGGTGAGTTTTGTTTACCTGTGCATTACAGTACAATTCGGTTCGTGTTCAGAGGTACAGTATTCTTCCGTCTCTCCCTACAAAACGAACTCAGACCATTACAGTACATTTCCAATTCATAGTGAACAGTTTTTTCGAACTAGTTGCAAGTATGTACATGTACAGTAGTGGCAAAAAAAACCGGACCGACCCTTGTAGCTGATTTCAGAGCCTTGTTCACTCCAGAGCACGATAGACTGGTAACTAAGACTTTCGTGGTTCGAATTCTGCCTGGGAAGGAAACTTTTTTTCTTACTTATTTAAATTTATTCCCAATACTTTTCGATTGCTGGTAAAATCCATGTTCTGGGAATAATAAGTTAATTAAGTAGTAAAATACCGCTGCAGCCGAAAAGTATTGGGAATAAATTTGAATAAGAAACAAAAAAAAGTATCCTTCCCAGGCAGGATTCGAACCACGAAAGTCTTAGTTACCAGTCTACCGTGCTTTGAGTGAACAAGGCTCCAAAATCAGCTACCAGGGTCGTTCCGGTTTTTTTGCCACTACTGTACATGGTTGTTCATTGTAACGCTAACGCCCTCAACGTCGGCGAAGGACATGAAAACTTGTGAGGTATGTATCCTACTTCATTTTCCACCGTCACTAGATTGTACTATTAACAGTAGAATATAACGAAGCACATTGACGTCGTTGTTTACATTCACAGTATGTCTGTCTACTATGTTCAAGGAACTCTATAGTCAAGTTGTGCGTGCATTGGTTGCTAAAGTGTCCCGATTTCTAAGTAGATAATAGGTATACGCCAACATCTAGAAAAAAAAATCCAAATGATTAACAATATTCAAATTTCCTATAAGATGAAAAGTAGAAATAGATCGCAAAATAATAGAACAATTCAAAGTATCTAGTTATACTAAAACATAATATGGTGATCTACAGAAAAAGTAACTGAACGCACTAACAAAACAGAAATATCAGAGATTCTGATAATAACATCTGGAGCAATAAGTAATTACAATGTGATGTCAAGATTTGAATACAGGGTGATTCAGTAAAAAAACTGTCCAAACGTTGTGGGGTGATAGAATGGGCGATTCTAAAGGAAAAAATCTTTTTTTATAAATGTATACAATATTCTCAATGGTTTCCGAGGAACAGCTATTTGGAAATCACAGGCATGAGTGTCTTTTTTTCGTCCGCATAATTGCTGACATTAATGCAGACGCAACCAAAACGACATTAGACTGTTCAATTATCTTTGTTATGTTAGTCACTTGAACCTGTTCATGTTACTAGCGCACGGGGGGTGGAGGAATCAGTCGGTTATCATTAGAGACCGGATTTTTTAGGTTTTTATGAAATCCATTTTAGGTTAGTGGAATATGTAAAATAGGTTTTTTGTCCAAACTGTGAGAGGGGTCGCAAAAATTGTCGGATTGTTAAAAATGAACACTTACAGTCAATTTTAAATAACATAAATTTTCCCTCGGTGCTAAAGATGGAATCATTTTCAATCCACTGTCATAATAAATGTGATTTCACTTGTTTTAGCGTAGCTTAACGAAACACAAAATATAAAAACTCAGTGTTAACACCAGTAGCACAAGAATAAGGCAGACTGCACAGAGACCTCAGAAAAGTTCACAGCTCGTACCCGCACACGCAAGATCCTTGAGAAGGTGGCCAGACGCGCTAACCGTTACTCCACAGGTGTGGACTATGTATGTATGTATGTATGTATGTATGTATGTATGTATGTATGTATGTATGTGTGTATGTATGTATGTATGTATGTATGCATGTATGTATGTATTTTTTGTATATGAAGGAGTGCGAATGATATAGTCCTAAGCCGCACAGACAAAATTTTACAGGAGAGAGTGTTAAAGGTTTAGGGTCCAATGGTATTAGGTGGGGTATCATAATTTCTTCAGCGTCCTACTTACGTTACATTTTGTTGAGTAAATGTTATAATAGTTTACTAGTAGCTGCACCATATTTATGTGTAAGAAATGAACTAGCAAAAAAAAACTATTTTTGTTAAAAGAGTGGCTTTGGACTGTCTCATTCTCATCCCTACATATATTTACAAAGTGTAAATTGGTATTTAAATAATAATAATAATAATAATAATAATAATCATAATCATAATCATAATCATCATCATCATCATTATCAGAAATAAAATGGGAAGTAGCGCAGAACTGGTCTTTTGTGATCCCAAGTTCAAATATTCGAAATTCAATACAAATAAATATGTAAAAAAATACATATACAAACTAATTTAGAGAGTGCACTAGCAGTGTTGCTAATTCAGCGGTTTTCCCGCTAGATCTGGCATTTTTCTTTGTTAGATTAGCGGGTAAAATTTACGAAATTTTTAGTGCTGTAATGGGGATTTAGCGGGTATTTTTAGCATACACAGCGGAAAATAATTTTATTTTATATTGACAATATAGCAATTTAGCGGGTTTCTGCACTCTTTCATAGCGGGATTTTAAAAATAGAGTTGGCAATACTGATAGAAGCATATCTAGAATAGTGAATGAATAGAAATACATTCCATCAAGTTACAAGCGTTTGTAAGAAGTATGGGGTCAGAAAAGACCCCAGATAGCTTGCGAGAGTTAATTTTGGTAATTAAGAGCCATTTTCATAGCTTATTCTGGGAATAAGGCATGATTTTTATATAGATCTACATTTGAAAAATTAATGTAATTAGTGTAATTTTTAAATTCCTAAAAAAATAATATCTCATTTACTAACAAACTAACATAGGAAAATGATTAGTTATCGAAATTAAATGAGGTCTGTAGGGTCTGTAAAAAATGTTGATCCTAATCTTCACACTAGTTCATGAGTAGGGACCGGATTTTTATGTAATTATATATTATATTCCTTTCAACCTAACTGTATATAAATAACAAATCTTTGCGAAACTTGTAATACCATTAATATATTAAAATTTGATACTACATATTTTTACATATTTACACCACATTACATATTATGGGTTGGTATCACATAAATCTACATATTTAGGGGTTTTATTCATTTTTACTTCTTTAAAAGGAAAAAGAAAACTGCTGCTGGGGAAGTTTACAATTTGAAATAAGCCTTTTTACCTACCCGAGAAAGGATATATTTCGGGACGAAACATAACATCTAAGTTCCCGGAAGTAAAAGAGGCACTCACCCCTTACCGCCCACTGTAAATATGAATGAACTAAAGGCAACCTTTCTCATACAACTACTGTATTCTGTATTGTAAAAATCAAGGAGGGAATAATCTCACACGCATAAGCGGACGACATAGTAGTAGGGTCTAAAGACCTTACAAAGTTACAAGAAACAATAAACATAATGGTAAAATGGTGCAATAAAAACAAATTTGATATAAATGTGAACAAGACAGAAATTATGATAAAAATTGTACTAGACTACAAATATCTAGGCTTAACAATACAAACCAGCTCAGATATTGATATTAAATATTTTCATGATTTTACATATTTTGGTACATATTCAAGCTTATTTTTCTTACATAAATATATACATATTTCACACCACAGAGTTGCCTTAATCCGTCTTAAAAATTTCGAGTGTATACATTTGTAAGTTGATGATATACAGTGCAAAATATGAGCTACTATATTTTATAGTAGGCCTAGATGTAGACTTTTTGTTTACCTTAAAAGCTCTAATATTCCAAGTGGTTTTCACTCTATTGGCACAAGTCAGTGACGACACGGACGTGTTATAAAATGTAACATGAATATCTGTATAACATCACGATGGCCCGACGCTTACTACTTTTATTTTGTAAATCTTTTCAGGAATAATTAAATATATTTGTTGGTTTTTTTAATTAGTTTTACTCTACGGTTATTACTACCGTATTCCTTGGTTATAGCAGCTGCCTCTGCCCTTACAAGCCAGTTACGCAGCGGCAGCAATGCAACTGACGGTAAAGTGAAGTTTTGTTCATGCTGTATCTCAACTGAATCATTGATGCAAGTCACAGAATCAAATCATTAGGAGTTCGATAGTTATTATCCATCAGTGTAAGACGTTTCAAAGTAGGGCTGAATTGTTGTCAAGTGTATCTCTAATAAATTGTTCGACGGTTCAAGTCTGTGAATCAAATCACTGTTTCTTCCTAACTCAGCAATTCTTCTCCGTCCAACTTAATAGCGCTCGCTCTTGTCGTGGAATACACATTACTGTTATATAAAAGGAGGAAGAGTGCGGGCCAAAGTAGCAAGGAGTGGTAGAAATCCCTTGCGAGGTGGGAGGGATGCTGCAGACCCTTGTAAGTGGGGTGGAACCACCCTCTGTGACAACAAGGAACTCTTGGATCCACAAATTCCATAAACATGCAAATGTGATCGACTCGTTCCGAGGGGGTTGAAGCGGTGGGGAATGAAGCTGCGGAAGGGTAGTGAGAACAGGAGGGTTGATGACATTTCTAACCTTATTCCTCTACCTTCTTGCTTTGCTTCTCAGTGCTGGATTATAAGGAGGGTTTGGGATGGCACACATGACTTTGTGAGACAGACAGCCTCTTGCAGGAAGGAATTGCAGAAAATGCGAGTGTCACGAAGATGACACATACCTTCTCATTACAAGCTTTACGTGATTTTAAATTGGATACTTAACGGCACTGTATCAACTGCTAGGTTATTTAGCGTCAATGGAATTGGTTATATCGAGGTGGTATTTCGTGGGATGAGGTCGAGGATACAGAATAGGATTACCTGATATTCGACTTACAGTTGGGGAAACTCACGGGAAATCCGAGTAGGTAATCAGTCCAAGTGAGAATCGAACCCACGCCCGAGCGCAGTCTCGAATCATTAAGCACACTACTACCTGAGCTAAAATTGGCATTTACATGTTCAATAAATAATAATATTGAATTTCTTTATTGGTTTTAGAAAGATACGACCGTTGACAGGCACTTTTCCGAATCCGTTTTTCCAAAAGAAAGTGTTCCCAATAACAACTTTCCCAAAATAAAATTTTCCCAAAGACACATTTCGTAAAGGACATTTTTTCCAATTTATTAACCTACCAAATGCAAAGTGAGTGAGATTTAGAAAGACAAGTTATAGCCTATTGATTTCAATTTATGTTAGTCTTTGAATACGTTGAAAGTACTTTAGTAGTCTGGACATCTTCGTTACCTGGACTTTTCTGATGTGATTGTTATGGTCCTTTTAGTACGATAATATTTCCGCTGTTCGCTTTTGTTATGGCTCTTGCACGACATTCAATCTTCTGTTCATCTACACTTCTAATATGTTTTTTCATTCTTTTCCGACTGTTTATAAGAAAGATGCACATCGATATGAAGTAACTGTCCTCTGCTGGGAGTATTAATTAATTCCGCTGTTATGTCACCGAGAAAAAACTACAACAGATTTAAAATTGTGTCAATGAGAAGAAACAACAATAAATTTTGAACTATGTCAATGAGAAGAAACTACAACAAATTTGAAAATACTGTATGTCAGTGAGAAGAAACTACAACAAATTTTGAATTATGTCAATGGGAAGAAACTGCAACAAATTTGGAAATACTATATGTCAGTGAGAAGAAACTACAACAAATTTTGAATTATGTCAATGGGAAGAAACTGCAACAAATTTTGAATTATATCAATGGGAAGAAACTGCAACAAATTTTGAATTATATCAATGGGAAGAAACTACAACAAATTTGGAAATACTTATGTCAGTGAGAAGAAACTACAACAAATTTTGAATTATGTCAATGGGAAGAAACTGCAACAAATTTGGAAATATGTCAATTAGAAGAAACTGCAAAAAATTTGGAATTATGTTAATGAGAAGAAAATACAACAAATTTGAAAATACTTATGTCAGTGAGAAGAAACTACAACAAATTTTGAATTATGTCAATGGGAAGAAACTGCAACAAATTTGGAAATACTGTATGTCAGTGAGAAGAAACTACAACAAATTTTGAATTATATCAATGGGAAGAAACTACAACAAATTTGAAAATACTGTATGTCAGTGAGAAGAAACTACAACAAATTTTGAATTATATCAATGGGAAGAAACTACAACAGATTTGAAAATACTGTATGTCAGTGAGAAGAAACTACAACAAATTTTGAATTATATCAATGAGAAGAAACTACAACAAATTTGAAAATACTGTATGTCAGTGAGAAGAAACTACAACAAATTTTGAATTATATCAATGGGAAGAAACTACAACAAATTTTGAATTATATCAATGGGAAGAAACTAAAACAAATTTGGAAATATGTCAATGAGAAGAAAGCACAAAAAATTGGAATTATGTCAATGAGAAGAAACTACAACAAATTTTGAATTATATCAATGGGAAGAAACTACAACAAATTTGGAAATATGTCAATGAGAAGAAAGCACAAAAAATTGGAATTATGTCAATGAGAAGAAAATACAACAAATTTGGAATTATATCAATGAGAAAAACTACAACAAATTTGAAATTACGTCAATGAGAATAAACTACAACAAATTTGGAATTGTGTCAATGGAAAGAAACTATAAAAATTTTTTAATTATGTCACTGAGAAGAAACTACAAAAAATTTGGAATTATGTCAATGAAAGGAAAATACAAAAAAATGTGTAATTATGTAAATTAGAAAAAATCTACAACAAATTTGGAATTAAGGCAATGAGAAAGAACTACAACAAATTCGGAATTAAGTCAATGAGAAGGAACTACAACAAATTTTGAATCATGCCAATAAGAAGAAACTACAACAAATTTTGAATCGTGCCAATTAGAAGAAACTACACAAATTTGCCGGCAATAGAAAACAGACACAAGTGTTACTACGGAAAACTACATACACTACAAATAGCATTATGTTCGAGGAAAACATAAAATGAGGTTTAGGACTCAGAGGGAGAGTGAAAAAGGGATTGGAAAAAAAATAGATTTGGGAAAGCTTGAATTGGGAATTGTATATCTTGGGGAGTATAAAATTTGAGGGAAAAGGAGCTGGAATATTGGATCGGGAAAAGTGTCGTGCAATCTGATACGACAACGTATATTTTATTTCTTTCAAATATCTTTTAAAAACCGTAGTACGTGATTTAAGGCGTCATGCCTTGGACTACGGATACGGAATAATAATTGATTCGAGTCCTCTTTGGAGAAGAAATTTTCTCATAAAATTTCGATTAGCTTTTCAGACCAGTGCCCACCCAGCATCGTGATGAATTTATTGAGCGAAATCCAGTTTCGTAAGCCAACTTCAACGGTTGGAGAGACCTTCGTGGTGACCATACGTTAAAGTACCCCCGAAAAGTTAGACAATGTTTCTGAAGGAGCGAAGAGGGAAAAGACCGCTAGGGTGCCCTCGAATGAGATTTCCAGATAAAGGCATAACGTTTTAAAATTAAAATAGTTGCAAATATATTTACTTGTATTGATGTAAATAGTTCTAATCATGTTGTAATAATAATAATAATAATAATAATAATAATAATAATAATAATAATAATAATATCACTTTTATCATGATCATTTAAAATAATTTTAAAAATGAAATCATTTACTACGAACCGAAAAAAGATACTGTACATATTGTTTTCTGGGTAAAAAAAAGTTTCCTTTAGACTAATAAAATGTAAGACATTTTATTTCATTTATGAAGCATAGGTCTTCAGTAGTGTATGCAATTAATTCTGATTATACACCTCTTCGTGTATAGCAGTATACTTACTTACAAATGGCTTTTAAGGAACCCGAAGGTTCATTGCCACCCTCACATAAGCCCGCCAGCGGTCCCTATCCTGTGCAAGATTAATCCAGTCTCTATCATCATATCCCACCTCCCTCAAATCCATTTTAATATTATCCTCCCATCTACGTCTCGGCCTCCCTAAAGGTCATTTTCCCTCCGGTCTCCCAATTAACACTCTATATGCATTTCTTGATTCGCCCATAAGTGCTACATGCCCTGCCCATCTCAAACGTCTGGATTTAATGTTCCTAATTATGTCAGGTGAAGAATACAATGCGTGCAGTTCTGCTTTGTGTAACTTTCTCCATTCTCCTGTAACTTCATCCCGCTTAGCCCCAAATATTTTCCTAAGCACCTTATTCTCAAACACCCTTAACCTATGTTCCTCTCTCAGAGTGAGAGTCCAAGTTTCACAACCATACAGAAGAACCGGTAATATAACTGTTTTATAAATTCTAACTATCAGATTTTTTGACAGCAGACTGGATGATAAAAGCTTCTCAACCGAATAATAACACGCATTTCCCATATTTATTCTGCGTTTAATTTCCTCCCGAGTGTCATTTATATTTGTTACTGTTGCTCCAAGATATTTGAATTTTTCCACCTCTTCGAACGATAAATCTCCAATTTTTATATTTCCATTTCGTACAATATTCTGGTCACGAGACATAATCATATACTTTGTCTTTTCGGGATTTACTTCCAAACCGATCGCTTTACTTGCTTCAAGTAAAATTTCCGTGTTTTCTCTAATCGTTTGTGTATTTTCTCCTAATGTATTGCAGTATATTGAATTCTAATTTCGTTGTACTTCTACGAAATTCAGCATTTAAAATTCGGAGAAATGTGAAATGGCATAGTAATTTTTATGGGATTCTGGCTGCTGTTTGTAATGAAGTCACTCATTTGAAAGTAATTTGTGTATAACCCTCTTCGAACACAAAGCAGATATCTAAAATCAGTTTTTGAGAACGGGTAGGTACCACCAGAATAAAAAGCGACTCAATATCCGTTTGTGCAGCGTTTGTAATGAGGAACAAATTATTACTTTTACGTTTGACAATTAAGTTTGTTTCCGCTGTCATTTAGAAACAAAAAATATTTTTCTAATTTAAATCCTTTTTTTTTCATAACTATTAGCATTATATTGGTTTTAAAAATTAATTCTTGTAGACATCTTAAAGCACAAACATTTTTCAATTGGACGTGTAATATGTTCACAAAGTTTTATAAGAAAATAAATGTTATTTGTTTCATTTCTGTAACAGGTAGGATTACGTCAGTAATCAATTTTAGTAAATATTTTGGAGCACGAAATTAACTTTTTGAAGAAATTTTAGTTGGAGATATATTTATGAGAGTAGTGCTATGTATGTTTAGTCAACACTCCGAAGACGGGTTGGAACCTCATAAGCGACACTAAATAAAGCATAAGTCATGAGACAACTAAGCCAAGAGATAATGGGGTAGGGTGGCCAGTTCCTTTCTTCCTCCCTTACATACATCTCTGACTAGTAACATAGGTAGTACACTAATCAGACTTGAAATGTATCCGACAATATTGTCCTTTCTTTGTTACATGTCAATTGAGATGTACTGCCTGATATTAGATGCATCAGCCAAAACCTGATTCAGAGGTTGGCCTAAATTGTGGGACTGATAATTATTATTAATCGTACATGATTTAGGGCATACCGACTATACAGTGTGATTCAGAAATATTTTTAGAAACTTTGAGGTTAGTTCTCCACACCTAAACAAAAAAAGAATATCACACATGTATTCTTCAACGTTCGGTTAATGTGTTTATTCAAAAGATGACTTCCAACTACGAATCCATAGATGTTATATTGTGGTTTTAGTTGAAAAATTTGGTGAATACGTAAGAAATCATTGAGAATAGCCAACTTTTTGCAATAAGTCTATGATATTTTACTTCAAACCGACAAAATACACCTGCAATATTACATGATTAGTGTATAAATTTACAGTTCAGTATTTTTATCTACTTAAAACTTACGACAAATGCTATGAATGTCCAACACCTGCTTCAAAGCACGCAGGAACACATCGGATCATGGCCATCTTTAATACGCCTACATTGGCATGAAGACTTGCCGTATTGCTAACGTCAGTTAAATGGAGCAGTTGATTGGCTCAACAGGATGTTTTATTATCTCGAAACACGGCATTGAATGTAAACCTTCTTTTATAATCCATAAACCATAAATTTCTGTTCGCGTGTGTGTGCGTGCGTGCGTGTGTGCGTGGATGTGTGTGTATGTGTGTGCGCGCGCGCGACATTTTGTCTTCAGAAGCAAATCCCCAAAAATTGTTCAGATATTTCTGGATCACACTGTATAATTGAATCTTGTATTTCAGAAAGGAACTAAGTAAAAAAAATGTCAATTTTTTGTTTTCATCTCAATTACCAATCATTTGATATAGAAAGGAATCAGTACATGAATATATGTAATATATGTAAGGTATGTATGTATGTATGTATGTATGTATGTATGTATGTATGTATGGGGTATGTTATGTTATGTATGCATGTTATGTAATGTATCTATGTACGAATGTTATGTATATGTATATGTATGAATTACATGTGTCCCGTATAGGTTATTATACTTTATTGCATGTATGTATGCATGTTAAGTATATACTGTATGTATGTTATGTATTTGTATATGTGTAAATTACATATGCGTCATATATGTCTTTAGGTCATTATACATTATGTATGTAAGCATTATTGTTATGTAATGTATCTGTGTATGCATGTTATGTATGTGTTGTTACTGTATGTATGTATGTATGTATGTATGTATGTATGTATGTATGTATGTATGTATGTATGTATGTATGTGTACTGTAGGTATGTATGTATGTATGTATGTATGTATGTATTTTTTTTATTGAGAACATCAACTGCATGCCCCATTACATAGTAATATGACATGCATTATACTAAATAATTTACATATGTAATTACAATATTATGCTACAATTTGCTTTTTCATAATATGAGAGTTGAATTTACACATCACCTTAACTAAATTTAATCCTATAGGCCTACTTATAAGATTGAAATGTATGTATGTATGTATGTATGTATGTATGTATGTATGTATGTATGTATGTATGTATGTATGTATGTATGTATGTATGTATGTATGTATGTATGGGTACTGTATGTATGGGTACTGTATGTATGTATGTATGTATGTATGGGTACTGTATGTATGGGTACTGTATGTATGTATGTATGTATGAATGTATGTATGGGTACTGTATGTATGTATGGTTACTGTATGTATGTATGTATGTATGTATGTATGTATGGTTACTGTATGTATGTATGTATGTATGTATGTATGTATGTACGTGTAAATTACATATGCATCCTATAGACCTATAGGTTATTATATGTTATTGCGTGTATGTGTGCATGCATGTTATGTAACGTATCTATGTATGCGTGTTATATATGTGTATATATGTAAATTACATATGCGTCCCATAGGCCTATAGGTTATTATACGTTGTTGCATGTATGCATGCACGCGTGTATTTCACAATACTATATGTAGGCTATGAATGGGTTATATATAAATTGAATCATAGTTTTCTGCCCGACAGGTCTTTGACTACAAACCTAGCATTCTCAAATGTTTTCTATTTATTGCCTTTCTTTTAGTTTCCGTGTAGGCTACAATCCATATATCTTAATGTAGTCTTTTGCCCATAACTTTTCCCTCGTTCATCATAAGAGTCACTAATTTGCATCTTACGAAAAGTAAGAAAATTCATAAAAAGTACATCACTAATACATTACAAATTCTCCTCAAAATTTCACGTATTTTATTAAGAAATAGAAAAATACAACTATTTTTTTAAACGTCTTACTGTAGTTTTTTGTTTGTGTTTTTTTCCCCCGTAAAATTTACGTCAATATACTGATGCCCTTTGAAAAAAAAATAGAGATTCATATGAGTTATGGAAACGCGCGTGAAAGCATACATGTCTGTTCGTATGCGTAAATATGTCTATTTATACAATATACGTACGTACATACGTACATTAATATAAGAGGACAACTTTTTAACTTGCGAAGTACAGCACTCGTGAAGTAGGTACCAGAAGAAACGTCATCAATATTTATGCGAAGGTCTGAAATGTAGGAGGAGCGTGATAATTAGTTCATACATACATTTGAATATGGAACAGTGTAATAACATTATCTTTGCGGATTATGATAATAACGATGGTAAAGTATGGCACACGTGTATAGCAGTGTTGCCTCGACCGCGTTTTGAAGTAATTCCTGTTCCGTATCGATCTTAATCCGCCACTGAATCCGTTAACACGTGTCTGTGCTTGACATCCCAATATCTGAAACGCACACATATGATTTTCTATTTGGTGAACTCGTTCCATAGCTGCTGCACTGTATTTTCAAATCGCAAGCATAGTGTTGTGTAAATTGTGCCCAACGGGTTGTTCCCATGACTACCGACTGTTCCGTTAAGAGACTCGACATGGCTGAAAATGTCAAAAGATAACCTCTCCGAACTTTCACACTTTCTGCCTACCTACTGCCATTCGAAAGAAAATGAGGTGTATTTATATGCAAATGGAATAATACTAGCAACTGTTTTCAAATTACTTCTACATTGAGGCAGCGCCATAATTCAGTTACGATAGAAGCAGAACTATTTTGGTGAAAGAAAACAATTCTGAGTCTGTATTCTTTGAAGTTTCCTTTTAAAGTAATTCCTTTACTTTTGTCACTATTGTTATTATTACTATTATTATTTTCTTATTGCTATTATTATTAAGTGAAAGTTTGAATCTGTAAAACAGTTATATTTTGAATAATTTCAAGGGAAAAATTGTTCCGGGGCCGGGTATCGATCCCGGGACCTCTGGTTGAACGTACCAGCGCTCCACCACTGAGCTACCCGGGAACTCCACCCGACACCGTCTCAACTTTTCCCTTTATCTCCACACAACTCGCGTGGGCTGACGAAATGCCAGAGACCAACAACGAGTGCACACAATCTCTGTGTGACTTGGAATTATGGTTTTCTGTTAAAGTACACAGTAACGTATATATTATGCAAATCTAGTCTTTCAGGTGTGTCGGGTGGAGTTCCCGGGTAGCTCAGTGGTGGAGCGCTGGTACGTTCAAGCAGAGGTCCCGGGATCGATACCCGGCCCCGGAACAGTTTTTCCCTTGAAATTATTCAAATCTGCTTTACAGGGAGCTTCACCTGAAAGACTAGATTTGCATAAGTTATATTTTGGTTGTTTTGTATGGTTGTGAAACTTGGACTCTCACTTTGAGAGAGGAAAAGAAGTTAAGGATGTTTGAAAATAAGGTGCTTAGAAAAATATTTGAGGCTAAGAGGTATGAAGTTACAGAAGAATGGAGAAAGTTACACAACGCAGAACTGCACGCGTTCTTTTCTTCACCTGACTTAATTAGGAAATTAAATCCAGACGTTTGAGATGGGCAGGACATGTAACACGTATGGACGAATCTAGAAATGCATATAGAATGTTAGTTAGGAGGGAAAAAGACCTTTGGGGAGGTCGAGACTAGATGGGAGGATAATATTAAAATGGATTTGAGGGAGGTGGGATATGATGATAGAGACTGGATTAATCTTGCACAGGATAGGGACCAATGGCGGGCTTATGTGAGGGCGGCAATGAACCTCCGGGTTCCTTAAAAGCAGGATAACACAACTGCACACATTGCGTTGCAATGTGGACCGGGGTTCCTTCGTTATGTACGCTGCTGTACTCGCCAGGTATACAAAAGACGGACGGCGCGGCACGTGCCATATACTCCAATACGAAACAACTTCACTTTTCCTTAAGTCATCCCCCATACATTGTCTAGTCATTATATAAATTATAAAAATAACAATTTATGCAGAGAACGATGTACGACCAAAACTTTGTCTTAGTTAAATATAAGACAAGGGTGTAGCTTATTATTTCCGTTATTAATATTTCTTGAAAGAATTAGAATAATCCGCCTAAATCTCTGAAATTATAGACGATCTTCTTCCTTCCTGTCTACGTGTTTTACAGGGTATGGATAAAATAAAAACACCGTAAAACATTTACTACTGAACTTTATGAGCCATATTCATAGACATTCTTAGTCCGCGCTTCAGGTGGATGATCAGCGAACTAACGTTTTTCGTATTCATAAACCAGTGTTAGCGATATGATTATGATATGAATCCTGTACAAGTAACCAGTCGATAGCAGGCGCTAGTTTAGCACGCTCGCAGAGCGGGCTAGCGAAATATCTATGCATAGCACACTATTTGTTGAAACTTTGTTCATACAACACTGAAAGATGGGAGATTCCTCAGAGCTCAAAATGATCCCCATTGCGCACCCTGCACAACTCATAACGGTGATGCAATTCAACCCATGTCCGTTGTAACATAAGAAAAGCTTGAGTAATTTTTACTCTCAGATCATGAATGTTCCTGAGTTTGTGTGAATAGACAATGTCTTTAACAAAACCCCACACGAAGAAGTCAAGAGGGGTTAAATCTGAGGAGTTTGAGGACCAAGCCCTAGAGATAGCTGCTTCTGGTACAGGGTTTCGTCTGCGACCTTCTGCATGTTTTTTTTTTTTAATCAAAGAACCCTTTTCTACAAATGTTCGATTCCAATAACATTATGGAATCGTATTTAGGTACATTAGGCACAACATACTTATGTCCAAATTCCCTTTGAATTCTTTTTAACACTCTTTGTTTCTTTGTTTGCCAACATTTCAAACTGCAAATTAGCCACCGGCGTGGCTCAGTCGGTTAAGGCGCTTGCCTGCCAATCTGAAGTTGCGCTTGGGCACGGGTTCAATCCCCGTTTGAGCTGATTACTTGGTTGGGTTTTTCCCGAGGTTTTACCCAATCGTAAGGTGAATGTCAGGTATCCTATGGCGAATTCTCGGCCTCATCTCGCCAAAAACCATCTCGCTATCACCAATCTCATCGAAGCTAAATAACTTCATAACTGATACAGCGTCGTTAAATAACCAACTTAATCATAATATAACCAGCAAGAAATTGTTCCTACTATTATAATAGCTTTATAATAATAAATTAATATTATCCATACCCAAACGGATCAGACTGTAGTTTAGTCAACTGTTCGAAGACAGGTCTGAACCTCACAAATGATACCAACAAGGTATTACTTATGAGGCAACTAAGCCAGGAGATAATGGGATTGAGTGACCAGTTCCTTTCACCTTACATTGCATACATCGCCGATTAGCTACATATTACACTAATCAAACTTCAGATGCATACAAAGAATAAATAATTTTTTATCTGACAGATATAGTCAAGTGAGATGTACTGCCTGATAATGTGTACGTGGACGTTCCGTTATTGTCTATACTTAATCCGTAGCTGCTGTCTGATATTTTCATTCATTTTTATACACATAGAAAGTTAATATTTCGCTACATGCCATAAAAACTTCATATGGGAAGCTTCATTTTTGTGACTTGGTTGAGCGCAACTCTCGTAGGTATGATAGCTATTGCTTTATAAAATGTCAGCAGTTTTCATGTATTTACAATGTCCCACGTTTTGTTTGTGGGTGTATCTAAGTGAGTATTGAGCCGTGCCCACGACCACGGCCGTTCACCTAGTACGTCACTTCATCCGTCAGAGAGCTCACAGATGTCACAGTATAGATAGCGCTATTAATCCCTTCATTTGTTCTTTCCAAAATAACCCTATTGGCCGGTTCATTACGTCTCACGAGGATAGAGGGGGAGAGAGTTTACCTGTTTTAACGGAGATACACGGAACGTCACTCGGGTTCCGGTACGCGGCAGATGCACTTAACAAGACTTAGGCTCTCGTACGCGGGAGATACACGGAAACAGTTGGCTCAGATTCAAGCTCTCGTACGCGGCAGAAACATTTAACAAGACTTAGGATTTTGGTACGCGGCAGATATAGACAACGTGACTCGGGCTTTGTACGTGTTGGAGATAGATCAGTGGAGTAGTTAAATTGCGTCGTGTGTGTTTGGGATTTTAGTGGATCGTAGTTTGAAACATCGCTTGCTAGTGATACGTCTTGGGGTAAAATTTTAGTATTTGCTTTGTGTAACTTATTTGTGAGATATATGTGTTTGAGGTAAATTGCTTTGGGAATTATGTAATTATGTAATTGAAACGTGAGTTCATGTTCCGAGACGGTTACAGTGATAGAGCAGCGGTTACGGTCTCACATATTGTTTTAGTGTAATCCCTGCTCCATTTGATTATTGGTTTCCTTCGCCGCTATTTTGTTATAATATGCGTCGAGTTTTGTTGCTATTTAAATGATCGTTGAGATTGGAATTATCGTCCATTACTTATTACGTGCATCTGTCTCCATCCCTCTCTCTCTCCGTTGGGTGTTCATTTTGTAAAGTGCAGAGATTTGTGTTAGTGCAATTTGCACAGTTTATGTGATCGATACGTGCAATGGGTAATGTATAGTGATCAGTCATGCAATGCCTTATGCTGGGTAGAGTTTCTCTCTTATTGAGTATACATGTATTTATAGTTTGGTTACTCAGATTGAGTGGTATCTATGGTTGGATGGATCATGTATTAAGTTAAAGTGTTGGCTGGGTGTTGTGTTCAGATTCATACTCAAATAATTTATATATATATATATATATATATATATATATATATATATATATTTAGAGAGTGGTTCATGAACATATGCTTAATAGGTTAGTCACTGATTGTCGAGAGACAGCCATATTAGATTCTTTTATCACTTATAAGTGTGTTGGCCTCAGCCTTATGATACTTACATGATTTACATATCCTGGGGATATCATTTCAGATTAGTTTGTCCTATTTTCACTCACCTATTTCATATTTATTGTTATTTCATTTTCCATTTATGTACATTGTTACTTATTATTGTTAATTATATTTGTTTTACAAATTCACACTATTCATTTCTAAAAGTCTTCCACTGCGCACACCCAATCCTTCCAATGTGCCGTCCACCTGGCGAAAGCAGGCAATATAAGAAAGATAAAGAGAAGGAGTGGATGATCGTACCCCCTCGCCCCCTCACTCCACAGTATTGATCTTATTTCTTAACGATTCCGTGCAAAACTATTCTACCTTGCAGCCCGTCATCGAGATTTTCTTCAGTGAGAGCGGCATTTTTCGGTTCCTATTTATTTTTAAAATTAGCCTGTTTGTATCACTATTTTCACTGAGTTCTGAATTTGCTGAATCTGACTTTTTACTTGCTAGTAACGTTTGTTAAGAGCTATCAGAAGACACACATACATAGTGTTCTGCCCAAGGGCAGGTCTTTTACTGCAAGCTCAGCATTCTCCAATCTTTCCTATTTTCTGTTTTCCTCTTCGTCTTCGCGTCGACGCCATTGTGTAACTGCGAACAAAAGCAGTGCGTTCTGATTGGCTAATTTCTTACATTTCGCATAACCGTAAACGCAGAAGCTTGCAGCTTGAAAAGTTCTATGTTAACGTTTAATTGAACGTTTATGTTTATGCTTGTGTGTTCCATTGTGAACATTACATAGCGTCTAGCTTTTATGTTGACGTTATGTTTGCGTTTAATTTTCATTGTGAGTGGGCCTTAATTATTGTTATTTCGTACGTTAAATAATCTAAGAAAATATGTTCGATAAAACTAGTATAAGCGTAATGAAACAAGTAGAAAGCGATTAAAATATGAAAACAACAACTTTTAACCAGTGAAATAGCATTACAATTACCATATCTAATAATAATAATTTAATAATAATAATTTATTTATTTAATCTGGCAGAGCTAAGGCCAGTAGGCCTTCTCTTCCGCCCAGCCAGACTCTAATTCTAATTAAATACATTTGCTTACATAGTTATTACATTAATATCTAGATCATAAAACAACATGAAAGTAAATAATGAAATTGGATAACTAATGTTAGTGTCACAATAATAAACACTGGTAAGAAATAGTTATAATAATAATGATAATAATAATAATAATAGTAGTAGTAGTAGTAGTAGTAGTAGTAGTAGTAGGGTAATAATAATAATAATAATAATAATAATAATAATAATAATAATAATAGTAATAATAATAATAATGAGATAATTTAGATATTTATCTGTGATATATATATATATATATATATATATATATATATATATAACCATTAAACATTGAGAAACCTGAAACAGCTATTATTGTTGACAATAATTGTTAGAAAAATATCTCGTTAGCCTATTCTTAAATTGATTTGATGTCTGACAGTCCCTGACATTACTCGGTAGGGAATTCCAAAGCCGACGAACAGCCACAGTGAAAGAAGATGAATATGAGGATGTTCGGTGGGAGGGAATGGATAATATTGAGGAGTGTTGTGATCATGTGTCTAGGTTATGATGGGTGGATAAATTTTGAAAACGGGACGCAAGATAGACAGGAGTGGAGAAATGCAATATGTGAAAGAGAAGGAAAAGACAGTGGATTTTCCTACGATCTTCTAGACGGAGCCAGGACAACATTTCGAGGGATGGTGTTACGTGATCAGCCCGGCGAATATTGCAGACGAAACGGACGCACATATTATGAACACGTTGTAGTCTCTGCGCCGAAGTAACGCTTAGGTCAGTAAGCAGAATATCACAGTAATCGAAGTGGGGCATTACGAGTGTTTGCACTAACATTTTTTTCATGGAAAAGAGTAGAAAATTCTTCAATCGTCTAAACGAGTGGATTAATGAGAATACCTTTTTGCAGGTTTCTGCAACTTGAATGTTCCAATTTAAACTTTTATCCATATAAATACCTAGATCTACAGTATATTACTGCACTAATTGAGATTCGACCATTAAAATAGTACTACTCAACCACTAATACTATCATATCACCAACAGTACAGTTGTCACTGTTCTAATAACTGGGTCTTGCTTTGTGTTTCCACTCCACATCCCCTCGGTGTGTGACTCATACCTGTGACTTTGTTCTGAGACTAATAAATCGTAGTGGGAATCGAACCGGAGACTAACCCTAGCGATGCATAAAACTCGGCGGGAACTGAAGCCAGGTCCGCACCTGCATTGTCTGCGGAGGAATGTTATCACAGATAAACCAAGTCATGCGGAAACACGGCGGCCACGTGTAAAGCTAAATAGACTGCAGCTGACCTTTACGTCTGGCCAGGCTAAAAGGAAACGTGTGAGAACAACTGGTACCGGTATATGTATAATAAATATAAGTAAACGCACCTACGTATGTCTTATTTGTGAGTATGTATGTATGTATGTATGGATGGATGTATGTACTGTATGTATTGTATGTATTTATTTATTTATTTAGTTAGTTACTTATTTATTTATTTATTTATTTATTTATTTATTTATTTATTTAGTTACTTATTTACTTACTTTCTTTCTTTATTTATTTATTTATTTATTTATTTATTTATTTATCTATTTCTTTCTTTCTTTCTTTCTTTATTTATTTCTTTTTTCTTTCTTTTTTATTTATTTATTTATTTCTTTATTTATTTATTTATTTATTTATTTATTTATTTATTTATTTATCTATTTATCTATTTCTTTCTTTCTTTCTTTCTTTCTTTCTTTATCTCTTTATTTATTTATTTATTTATTTATTTATTTATTTATTTATTTATTTCTGTCTTTATTTATTTCTTTCTGTCTTTATTTATTTATTTATTTCTTTCTTTATTTCTTTACTTCTTTCTTTCTTTCTTTCTTTCTTTCTTTCTTTCTTTCTTTCTTTCTTTCTTTCTTTCTTTCTTTCTTTCTTTATGTGTAGTTAAGGCCATCAGGCCTTCTCTTTCACACCACCAGAAATATCAGCACCTTAAACTCATACTATCCCCAAGACTTCACCCAGCCTATTTTCGTGTATTAAAATGTGAAATTAACCCCATTATAAGCGGAATCAGCCCAGAACGTAGCGGAAGACCTCCCACCTTCACAGACAATCGGAATATGGTACATTAAATGAAATCGGCCCAGAAGGTAGCGGAAAGTTAAGACACTCGGAATGTGATAAATTAAATGAAAAGTTGGAGAAAGTTTGTGGAATGAAAGAGGGAAACGGCAGTACCCGAGAAAAACCTTCCGCAACGTCTGCTTTGTCAATCACTAATTCTACCACGACGTGGCCGAGAATCAAACCCGGATCTGCTGGATAGAAGACCAACGCGCTAGCGGACGTATGAGTGCAGAAAAAGTCAGGAGATCTGGATGTTATAAATCCAGATCATCCGAAAATCCGAACATTTCGAAAACTCCCAAAATCTTTTACATTGAGATGGCACTTGCAAGGTGTGCTCGTACATAAGCTATTGTAAATTCTTCAATTTGTTTACTGTAATTTTCTTTTTCAATGTTTTCCTTAACTTTTAAACACGATTTCAAGCATGAGATCTTTTATGGGGCGAAAATTTTAATGCTTAACTTACATTTTTGTTAGGCGTTTTCTTTACTTTTCTTTGAAACAGTTCTGGTAAATGAAGCATGCTTCATTTGCTGTTGAATAAACTGTTGAAATGTTTCTGATTCTTTTATTTATTTCGTCTTAAATTTGAATTTTGACCTAAGTACTGCCCCAGAGAATACGAAAAATGAGAAGGGGGAGGGTTGAACTAGTTCCTCAACAGTCCGGATTTTTCCTTCAGACGGCATGCATTTCTGCATGTTTATAACCATATTTTACGTCATGATTTCTTTACAGAAATCATAAAAAAAATTAAATCATTTAAGCTGATAGGTATTTTCATAATTTCAGTATTAATTTCACGAGACGTTCTGTGAGATGTATAATGAAATGTGGATATCTAACAAATTTCTTTTGACCACGTCATTTTCCTCTGCCACTCCATTTTTATTCACTTCCTCATTTTAGTCACATAATAATGGTGCACGATGTAGGCTATGTAATTTAATGTGGTCATATTAATGAAAACAAATAGTTCTGTAGCCTACAACTTGGATCTCACGTTGATTACAGTGCGATATTCTTCCGAAGGAACGCATGGGAGACCTGTGATGCATGGAAATGTGCAGTTAGTACAGTCAATTGTTTGCAGGGGCGTGACTTCTGCGTTTCTATAGAGATCCAAGAAGCAATGACTTTGCACTATGCCAGTGAACACGACAAGGAATTTAATCGTACAGTGGCGGCTACTGTTCTATTGTTGTTGTTGTTATTATTATTATTATTATTATTATTATTGTAATTATTATTACTATTATTAGGCCTAAGCATTAAGTGCAAGTTACACGTCATTTGAAAGTCTAATTTTCAAAGTTTCATGTTTCGAGATTCCAAAAACGTAATATTTTTGTCGCCATGTGAGGCACCATTGAAAAATGGAAACTACACAATATGAACCACTTTGCGTTTTGCAGCTTCCGAAAGTAAATTAAGTAACAATGGCACAAACTCTGTTTCTTAAACATTTTCGAATTTACCTCCACCACATCGTTGGATCTGATGTCCTACCGTCGCGCCGCTGGTCTGCCCTACTCTCCTTGGCCTCCCATGTCACCAGACTTGACTCTAATTTACTTCTTTCTTTTTTGAGGATATTTGAAGGATGCAGTTGATGTGCTGCCTCTGCCCCAAGACATTGAAGAAGACAGCGGACCATTGCTGCGATTTTTATCCATAAACAGAAATATGTTTAAAGAGCGTAATAAGAATTTGATATCGTATTGATTCAAGCCGTGTAAAAAACGGGCTCCTACATTGAGTGTTCATAATATGACAACAAAAACTTTGAGACTTTCTTAAAGAAATTATACACTGCCAGGTTCCTCAAGCATCAAATTTGAATCCGTTTCTTTTTTTTCATTATTTACCAGCTGAAAATACAGAGAAAAGTATTACTTTTGCAGATGACACTATGCTTTTTAATCATTTCGATATGAGTAATACACTGAATTCTATGGAAATGTGGTTTTAGCTAATGGTTAAGTCTAAATACTAGTAAGACTCAGACATTGGTATTTAGTCTTAGGAATGACATTGAATCCGAAAGGGCTGTAAAGTTGCTAGGTCTTTGGATGAATGGAAAGCTGAAATGGAAATATCATACGCAGAAACTATGTAAAAAGTTATCTAAGGTCATCTTTTTATTGGGAAGGTTGAAACGGTAAATTCCTGCCAATACTCTTTTAAATCCATATTTTAACTGTTTCACACACGTTTGAATTATGTCGTTTTACTTTGGAGTAATAGTGCAGTGAACAAGATATTTTTAAACTACAAAAGAAAGCTATCCGAATTTTAAAAGGATGTGTTCAACGTGAGCATTACAACAGAATTTAATGTATTAACAGTGGCATCACTTTATGTTTTATCAATCATTTTATTTATATGTCAAAATAATTTTAATCAGGTATCTTTTACTGATGTGAATTTACACAACGCTAGTGGTAAACATAATTTGGTTGTTCCGAGATGTAGATTAGGGAAAAGCCTAAAAAGTCATCATGTTATGGAATAAAGTTTATAGTAAATTACATCTAGAAATTAGAAAATTACTAACATAAGACATTATAGAAATAGGTTTAAGAAATTATTCATGAAAAAGAACTTTATGATGTTCGTGACTACATGGAAAATAACTTCCATTCATTCATAGTGTTCTGCAAACCCAGCTTTCTCCAGTCTTTCCTATTTTCTACCTTCCTCTTTGTCTCCTTTTATGATCAATGTCGTCTATCATCTGATATCTTCTGCCCCGAACTCTTGTCCCGTTCACCTTTCCTCCCATTGCATCCTT